>NW_017729033.1:80712005-80738564 GCF_001723915.1 Gavialis gangeticus | reverse complement strand
CTACACCTGGCATAAAACAGGTATTCATGAAGTAGCTGCTAGTGATCAAGTTTCCCATCCTTGTTCACCCTAGTTTTAGTGCTCTTGAGAACAGAACATTGGTAGCAAAACATAAGGCAGAGAGTATACTACACAGGGAAGCACAGTACAGTTTAAACTAAAGACTAGAAGACAAAGCTTTCTTTATCCACAACAGCATTTTGAGCTGTATAGGCTCACATACTTCTTAAAACCACAAGATCCTCCACGCAAACAGGCAAGTATTTTCTTTTTTAAAGTCATCTCCCACTACTCAATCTACTGCTTTTAAATCCATGTCACTGCAACAGTGAAAGATCACTGCCACCTACAGGCAGGGATTAGATTGCAACACAACCTGAAATGTTAGAAAATACAAGAGCACACCAGAGCTTAAACCAAGTTCTTGTTAAAACAACAGCTCACTAAAAAGTACAATTCACAACAGGAAACACTGAAATAGCCACAATGATCGAAAACACTTACTCAACAGTTCATCACTGGCAAACACGATACATGCTGCATGCTGTATTCTACTGTATTGAGGTTTCTACGTTGAAAATTGGAGACACAGCTGGATAAAGCAGAATACAAGGCAGTCCACTCCTTTTCTGTGCTTCCTATTAACTCTTATTTGAATTGATTCAAAGGAAAAAAAGGATTACCTCCTGAGTTATGACTGTTAATTTGGTGTTAGTTTAATGACATGCTTAACGATACAACCCTTCTCATTTCTTACCCAGAACAAAAACTAAATTTGAACCAAGCACAAGACTTCTGAGTGCAGTTAGAGAGAGGGTGTCAGAGCAGGTTTGGGGGGAGGGGAGTTGTTGTTTTGGGGGTTTTTTCATACCACTTTGAACCTTAGGGAAGGGATTTAGTCCATCTATTTTGTTGGGCAGTAGGTTAGAGTTCAACCTTATCTCACCAGATGTAAAACTGTTGGTGTACCCCTGCCCCCTACAGTAAATGCCAGTGGGATCCAGTAATTATACTCACAGAAAAATTTTAAATGGAGATAATTTTAGCAATGTTCTTACTGCCGCGGACCATCTTTCTTTCTGTCTCATCCAGTACACCCATTGTCACTGAACCACAAAGGTCTGAGGTCAAGCCTAGGCTGCTGTTATATGCCACATGCACACATTATTATAATTACAGCCATCAAATGAGGGTACTCCACTAATTGGAGCAGTCTACTCTAGTGGAAGGAAATATATTTTTGTGGTTAAGTCACAGAAGAATCAAGAGGCCAGCCTTTTATTCCTTGTTTGGCCACATATAACCTCTTGCTCTCTCTGACTAGGCACAGTCATTCAGAAAGCCTAAGTGTATAAGCTTTCAAACAGTTTCTACCAGACCTAAAATTGCAGGTCTGGTAGAAATTTTTACCTCATCTGATGTCAGTTGACTGTACCCCCAGCAGTGCCCTGTTAATGCTCTTTGGGTACAGGAAGGGGAGGGGACCCAGATCTGCCACACCCTGGCCTACCCTCATACCCAAATAGCATTGACAGGTCCCCGCTATGAATAGAGACCACTGGCATGGACCAGCCCCATCACTGTGGCCATAGCCTGAGGCGTAGCAAGGGAAAAGTCCTGCCATACTAGCCAGCATGTGCAGCAGCACTGCTGGCAAAGCCCCACCAGCCCAACCCTAAGACCCTGGCCCCCATAGCCAAAAGAAGCCCCAACCCTCTGCAACAGCAGCACCCAAACTTCTAGCATCTGATATCTTCTTTGCCTCGGTCTTCACAGGCAAGGTCAGCTCCCAGACTACTGCATCTAGCAGCACAGTTTGCGAAGGTGAGTAGCTAACCATGGTGAAAGAGCAGCTTAGGGACTATTTAGAAAAGCTGAACATATACAAATCCATTGGGCTGGATGCACCCAAGGGTGGTGTGGGAGTTGGCTGATGAGATTGCAGAGCCACTGGCCATCATCTTTGAAAATTCACGGTGATCAGGAAAGATCCTGGTTGACTGGAAAAGGGCAAACATAGTGCCCATATTTAAGAAAGGGAAAAAGGAGGATCCAGGCCAAACCAGGCAGTTTCACCTCAGTCCCTGGAAAAATTACGAAATAGATCCTCAAGGGATCCATCTTGAAGTACTTGAAGGAGAAAAAGATGATTAGGAACAGTAAGCATGGAATCACCATGGGCAAGTCATGTTTGACCAACCTGATTGCCTTCTACGATGAGGTGACTGGCTCTTTGGATTGGGGAGACCAGGGGATGAGATATACCTTGATTTTAGCCAGGCTCTTAATACAGTCTCCCACAGCATTCTCACAGGCAAGCTAAGGAAGTACGGGTTGGATGAATGGACTGTAGGGTGGATAGAAAACTTCCTGGAACATTGGCCTCAGAGGTTAGTAATTAATGGCTCAATGTCTAGTTGGCAGCTGGTATCATGTGGAGTGCCCTAGGGGTCAGTCCTGGAGCCGATTTTGTTCAGTGTCTTCATTAACAATCTGAAAATGGCATACAGTGCATGCTAAGCAAGTTTGAAGATGACACCAAGCTGGGGGGAGTAGTAGATACACTGGAAGGTAGGCTACAGTTTAGAGTGACCTAGACAAATTGAGGATTGGGCCATAATAAATCTCATGAGGTTCAACAAGGACAAGTGCAAAGTCCTGCTCTTAGGATGGAACAATCCCATGCGTCAGTACAGGATGGGGGCTGACTGACTGAGCACCAGCTCTGCAAAAAGGACCTAGGGCTTACACTGGGCAATAAGATGAATAGGAGCCAACAGCGTGCTCTTGTTCCAAAGAAGACTAATAGCATAGTGGGCTGCATCAGTAGGAGTGTTGCCAGCAGGTCAAGGGAAGTGATTATTCCCCTCTATTCAGCACTTGTGAAGCCACATCTGGAGTTCTGTTTTCAGTTTTGGGCCCCCACTACAGAAAGGATGTGGACAACTTGGAGAGAGTCCAGTGGATGGCAACAAAAATGATGAGGGGGCTGGGAGACATGACTTATGAGGAAAGACTGAGGGAACTGGGCTTATTTAGTCTAGAGAAGAGGAGTTTGAGCCACTATAGCCAGCCTTCAACTACCTGAAGTGTGGTTTGAAAGAGGATGGGGCTACACTGTTCTCAGTGGTGGCAGATGACAGAACAAGGAGCAACGGTTGCAGCAAGGGAAGTTTAGATTACATTTTAGGAAGAATTTTCTTACTAGGAGCTTAGTAAAACATTGGAACAGGTTACCCAGAGAGGTGATGGAATCTCAATCCTTGCAAGTTTTTAAGACCCAGCTAGACAAAGGTTTGGCTGGGATGATCTAGTTGGAGTGGTTCTGCATTGAGCAGGGGGTTGGACTAGATGACCTGCTAAGGTCCCTTCCAACCCTAACTTTGTGCCCAATCTCAACCTGCCAGTATCCAGCTTGCACTAGAACTGGGTCCTTCAGCTGGTGCCAGAGGAATAGGATCCATTGCCAGAGGGGAAATTGACAGGCTTGAAAATGCAGCAGACCTGCTCTGAGTCTGCTATGAAAGCTTCACAGCTGAGAGGGAGGGGTGTTGTGAGGAGGAGGGCATGGTTCCCTTAGGTAGACAGGGTACAGAAGGGGGTGGAGGACTGGGGAGCCTGCAAAGCAGTTGGGATGAGTGTACTGAGGTTACCTGGATGCAGAGCAGTCTATGTGGAGAGCATGGAACCGGCCCCATTAACGCTTGTATAGCATTCTAGCAGTAAGTTTTCCAACTGCTTAAACTAAACTTCTTAACTTCTAGGGGTTCATGTGAACACTTGCTTGTACCCTATATTAATAACCTGCCTATAACAACCCTTCTTGTATTTGTAGACTGCTATCAAATCCTGCCATAGTCTTCTGTTAATTAAGGTTAAGAGGCCTAACTCATCCAAGCTTTCCTCACATTTTTTCTAGATTTCTTATAATTTGTGTTGCCCTCCCTGCCTTGTCTCTGGTATGTCTACATCTTTTTTGAAGTGTGGTGCCCAAAACTGGACACAGTATTTGAGGTGAGGCCTCAAAACAGCTGAATATAATTGAAAAATCTAAATATAAAATTATGATATATTTTTATAAATGTATAAGACTATAATTATAAAAGATAAATTGTTGTAGCATTCTTAACAGAAATAAGTATGTTCCCAAAGGCATTAAAATTCCTGGCTAAATTTGATATTCATTAAAACTACATATATTCTAATTCTTTATGACTCAATCTCCATCTCTGTGTTTGGTCCATGTTTTGCATGCCAATGTTAAAGAAATGTTCTAACTTCTTAAATACTGTATTATATTCTGTTGATTTACATTCTATTCAATTTCATGGTAATGCAATATATTTTGTATATCTGGAATCCAATCAGCTTATCAGAAGATTATATTGTATAATTAAAGTAGGTATTGTGTACTTACTTACTTAGTGATTTTAAAATCCACAGATTATTAAGTATCTTCCCATCCATCTCAAAAAACATAGTTAAAAGAAGCTAAACTGTCTTGTACTTCATAAGTGAATCAAATTGATTTGAAATAGCAATTTCCTAAAGCTCTACAGAATTGATGTAAATCAATTATTCCAGACGAATGAAGCCCACAAACTGCTCAGCTATCTCACAGTATAGGGAAGTTCCTCATTTATTTTAATCAGGACCTGCTTTTGAACTATAACCTCCAAGCTTCTGCCAGATTGTGCTGCAAAAATACATTATTAGGAAAAAGTAAAAAATAAAACAAAGATTCCTGTACATTTTAAAAAATGTAAGAAGATTTTTAAAGCCTAACTCTTACATAACAGAGTAAAGTGGATGTAGCATGGGGTTACATGGCAGCAGGTTTTAAATTCAAATCCTGTCTGGGTCAGTGACTCACAGTATGGTATCGGGCAAATCATTTAACCTCTCGGTCCCGGTTCCTCCTTCAGTACGGTGGACAGAATAACATAAGAACTATGAGAGTTAATTAGATATACTGGCAAAGCACTTTGAAAAGTGTATAGACCAATATAAATATTAAGTACCATTATGAGGCCCCTTTTTAGAACATATTTCTTTCTCCCTAACACATTTATGTTTTTTAACACATCCACATTTTGCATTACGTTTTCATCGGGTAAACAGCATGGGATTTTTTTTTGTTTCCTCTGGGACAGAAAATTATAAGAAAGAAAATAAGAAAGCTAATCTACTCAAACCCCTCCCCCCCTTGTTCTCCTATATGAATGGCTGAACTATTTTTGTTCAAACTTAGTCTGATCTGTAGATCTTTATGGATGCATCTACATGTGACACTACGTTGCCATAGCAACACACTATGGTGGCGTAGCATCTGCCGGGGTCTACACGTGACCAAGAACTACTTCGCCATAGTGATGCGCTCCTTGATTATAGTGCACCATTATGGTGAAGTAGCTGCTATAAATAACCATGTGCCACATGTGTGACACAGTACAGGCTGTTACTGCACCATGATTTAGTACTTCCAAAAGGAAGTACTAAGTCATGGTTCAGTAACCACATTGCCATAGTGACACAAGTAGATGCACCCTATGAGAGGCAAGTAACAAGTCAAATTTGGATGAAATTTCTATAGTAGTTTTGAACTTATAAGCAAGGAAAATGTGCTCATGCATACTCAGTGAAATTATCTACTCAGCATATGCCCTAGATTTTTCGATGTGTGAATATGCAGTAGACTTTATTTTACAGTTATTCTATTTAATGAACTCAGCTCTGAAATCTGTTTTAGCTTTATAAGACCTTTAAAAATCCAGCAGATTTAGGAAGTATTGGAATAATGAAATAATCATAAATACAAGAAAGAAGAGAAAAAAGAAGAGTCCCCAAAATACTGATATATATTGCCATGTCTCTATTAGCTCATATTGGCATTCATTTATTGCCATGACAAAAAAATGAAAATGGTAACAGTTACAGTATCTGTGGTTAACTTTTTTATGCACAACCACTGGGAAAATCATTATCTAAGCATTGGTCCATCAAGATTCACAATTGGTATTTTCCAGTGAACAAACTTTTGTCTGAAAATATCAATTCATTGAGCCTAAAATATTTCATTTGGAATTTCTCAGGTTCAGACTCTATGTAGCTTCCTGACAGTCACCCAAGGCCCAAAAGCCAATACTTCTACAGTTTTCACATATGGAGCAGACCCACCAGAAAAAACTTACCCATGGGAAAAGACTGGAAACTTCAGAGCTTCAGCACTAGAGTAGGTCAACCAGGGCAGCCACCTACTAAGACACCAGTGTCTGCAACTCTAGGCATGCCAAAACTTCCTGGCTCTCTGCCATTGGTTTGGGAGCCCAGGAATGATAGCTATCTAGAGCTCTGCTTCCAGCTTCAGAGCTGGTTGTATAGACTTTTCCAAGCTGGAACTAGAACTAACAGAGATTTCTACTTCCCTGCTGCAGAGCCAAGACTGCGCCTAAAAAACTCTGTGGTTCCAGGGCAGTCTTGCTGGAACAGCCATGTCTTAAAAGGCCTTGTTTTCTCACTTTTTAGTAGTAACACCTTAGACATTTGGCTCCTGGACAGTAGTCCAAGCCTTAAGTCCGAAATGAAAGGGGGCATCTTCCCAGCAGCTCTAAGCACTGGAAGTATGGGACACACTCCTCTCTTTGCCATTTTCTGTTGGCTGTCTAAATATGCTGACTGGTGTGAATCTCATTCTGAGGTACTTAACTCCTTGTACTGTAGAGGATGTTTTGCCACTTAGCTCAAGGTTACAGTGTATATTCCAGAGGCCACATTTATCAATGTCACACTGCAAATCAATTTAATGATGAAAACTAGAATTCACCTCTCCTAAATTCTGAACTGTGCTAAATCCAACATGCCAGGGGCCAGCAACCTTTTAGGAGCAGTGAGCCAAAGTAGCCCTGCTTACTTTCAAGGCAGAACCCACCTCCTCTTGCTGGTGCCTCATTCCCGACCCAGCTGCCATTCCCAACCCAGCCATATGCTGACCTCGGAGCCACTCTCCTGACACAGAATTGCACTGACATGCTAGCTTTATGGGCTGAATGACTTTGGTTGTCATCCCAGATCTGGCCTGAAGGCCATATCTGCCAACCCCTGCACTAGATAATTCATAGATTCATAGACATTAGGGCTGGAAGGGACCTCAGAAGATCATCAAGTCCAACCCCCTGCCCCAGGGGCAGGAAGTCAGCAGGGATCAAAGGATCCCAGCAAGATAAACATCCAAATGTCTCTTGTCTGTTTTCCTGACCTCTGATCATGCACACGGCTCTCCTCTGTACCCTCTCAAGCTTCTCCACATCCTTTTTTAATTGTGGAGCGCAAAACTGGATGCAGTACTCCAGCTGTGGCTGCACCAGAGCTGAGTACAACGGGAGAATGACGCCCTGGGATTTGCTTGAGAAGCATCTACGGATGCAAGCCAGCATTTTGTTTGCTTTACTAGCAGCAGCATCACACTGAAGTCTCATGTTCATCTTGTGGTCAGTCATGACCCCCAAGTCCCTTTCGTCCATAGTGCTAACCAGTGTAGCACTGCCGAGCCTATAAGCATCCTGCAGGTTTTTCTTCCCAAGGTGGAGAACCTTGCATATTTCAGTGTTAAAAACACCATCAGGTTCTTGTCCACCCATTTTCTGAGCCTGTCAAGGTCAGCCTGGATCACCCTCCTGTCCTCAGGTGTGGATGCTTTACCCCAGAGTTTGGTGTCATCGGTGAACCTGGCCAGTCCACTTCTGATACCAATGTCCAAATCATTAATGGAGATGTTGAATAGTATAGGCCCAAGGACATAGGCTTGAGGGACCTCACTGGTCACAGCTAACCATGGCAATTGACTTCCATCAACCACTACCCTATGGGTCCTACCATGGAGCCAATGCCCCAGCCAGCAGATCGTGGTGAGGCCGAGGTCAGTTTTGCTAAGAGGTGATCGTAGGATACCAGATCAAAGGCTTTTTTGAAGTCAAGATAAACGACATCAATCTCTTCTCCCTTGTCCAGGTGATAGGTCACCTGGTCATAAAAGGAAATAAGATTGGTCAAGTAAGACATAACCATAACAAACCCATGCTGGCTTTCCCTCAGGATGTTGCCATCAGCCAGTCTGTTAACAATGGCTTCTTTGATAATCTTTTCTAGGATCTTCCCCAGGATAGAGGTCAGGCTGATGGGCCTATAGTTTGATGGATCCACTTTCCTCCCTTTCTTGAAGATAGGCATCACATCGGCCTTCTTCCAATCTTCAGGCACTTCACCAGTTCCGTGCCAGGGGCTGAGCTATGACGCTTGCCAGCTCCTTGAGTACCCTTGGGTGTAAACCATCAGGGCTGGCTGATTTGAAGGTATCCAGGCTCTCAAGGTGTTCCTTCATGAGGTCAGCATTGATGGAGGGTAAGGAATCTCCCTCACCCAGGCCTCCCTGTCCTGTAATGGGCAGGGGCATCCCATGGGACTGGTGAAAGACTGATGCAAAGTACCCATTTAGCAAGTTGGGTTTTTCCTGGGTGTCGGTTGCCAGTTATCCCATCTGGTTTAGCAGGGATCTAATGTTGCCCTTGCTTTTCCTCTGGCTCTCCACATATCTAAAAAAGAACTTTTTATTGTCCTTTATACTTGTATCTAGTTGGAGTTCCATCACAGCCTTGGCTTTCCTGGTTTTCTCCCTGCAGGTCCAGACCAGTGCAGAGTATTCCTCCTTGGAGGTGGATCCAGTCCTCCATCCTTTGTAGGTCTTTCTTTTTAGACACAGGAGGTCCGCTAGTTCCCTGGCGAGCCAAGGGGGCTGCTGTGCCCTTTTGCTGCCTTTCCTCTGAGATGAAATAAACTTTGCTTGTGCATCCAGGATCGCTCCTTCGAGGAGCAACCACTCATCCTGAACTCCCCTCCCCTTTGAGTTGTAGCTCTTTAGGGCCTCACTGACAAGTCTCCTGAGCTTGTCAAAGTCAGCTTTCCTGAAGTCGAGGACTTCTGTATTGCTGACTGACTTGCCAGCCTTACGGCAGATGGTGAAGGTGATCAGCTCATGGTCACTATCACCCAGCTTCCCTTCAATCGCTAGGTCACTAATTAGGTCATCCCCCATTGCCAGAACCAGATTGAGCAGCGCTTTCCCTCTCATAGGCCCGTAAACTTCTCACGTCAGATACAGCTCATCCACGCATGAGAGAAAGCTTTCTGACCGCTTGGATTTGGCTGAGCACTCTTCCCACGAGATGTCTGGGTAGTTGAAGTCTCCCATAACAACCATGCTCTGGGAGTGTACAGCTTCAGCCAATTCCCTGGCGAACTTCTGGTCAAGCTTTTGATCCTGGGCAGGAGGTCTGTAGTAGATTCCCACCATTTTGTCCCCTGTGCCATGTTCCCCACGGATTTTAAGCCAGAGGGCCTCCAGTCATCCACCCTGGGTGTCAATGTCGGCTTGCAGGGACGCATAGCTTTCCTTGACAGTTTTTCCTATCAAGTCTCTGTATATTTCTCTTCATCTATAAACAGGGACAGTAATCATAATATATAAGTATATAGTATTTTTTAATTGTCCATCTCAAAGTAGTTCACACAGATAAGAAATATTATGCACGTTAGTATAAAGACATGGGGAAACTGTCAAGTCGTTTTTCCCAAAAATCAAATAATTACCAAAACTGTGTCTGTTGACTGCTGGGTTATTTCTTTATATGCTGGACTGCAGTGTTTCTCAAGAAACTTGCTAAATGTCTGTGTGGCTGCAATCAGATAATCAACTGTCACCCTAATATTATTTGTACCCTCACTTAAATGTGAACACAGAACTCTATCCAGTAATTGCTAATTTAACTGCAGATCTACGCCTTTTGAAAATCTAGCACAGAGACTGCAATCTCCTTAAGAACTGGAACCACTTAAAAAGAAAAAAACTCCATCAAATCCTACTGTGCCAAACAAAATTTCAGTGGGACATGAGAACATAACATCCAGAGAGTAATACAATTGCTGCTGTTCTAGATATGTGCCATCTGTCTATAAAGTGCTGAAAGGTTCTTTGAAAATCCTATTATTTGATTATAAAATATTTCTTTGTTGTTGTTGTTGAATTCTATAAGACATCGTTTTCAGCACTAAATTGTACAAGCTCAGAAAATGGCTCATGTCCCTGTTCTCAATTCTTCATAAACCAGACAATGAACACTCAATAGCACCATATTATAAATGGGAAGGCAGCCTGTTTTTATAGCTCAGCCATATCCATTTTCTCTTTCACATAGGAATATAATAAAAAAATATTTTGCAGAAAATTCAGGGAATAAATAATTTATCTTCATTTTTATTCTTTACACAAAATACTGAAGTGCTTTTTATGCAGACATATTATGTCTTTACTATTAGTGAGTCAAATGTTTCTTGGAAGTTTATGTTTTAAAACATTAAACAAATATCAGCTCATTAGAATAGCAAAATTGACTTCTCAACTGCACATTATATCAGATATCTGCATTGCAAAAAAGACACCTGTAGTTTCATTTGGGTCTCCATGTGCACATCTATACTTTCTATGTGGCTCAGAAAGCTCAAGGCTGACACTACCCCCATCCATCACTATCATTTCACATATGGTATTGCATATAGACATTGCAAGAAACAATATTAACACAGCATTTGCACAACTGTGAAAGCAAATACTGCACTGAAGAGCAGTCACAAAATGTATAAACCTTTAAATCACAAGAAAGATTTCAACCTTCAGATGAGAATGATTATCTAATCATCCTGAGTCTCATGAGCTGGAGGTAAGCATTTGGAAACAAATCAATCAGTGTAGTTCTGTACTTTGTACAGTGCTGGACCTTTTTCTAATTACAAAATAAATTGAGTTAAATCTGGAAAGATATTTCAGAGATCATGACCTTAAATTATTTTGTTGTGTAGGCCATATTTAAAACAAAGGCTGTTTGCAGACTACCTATGCCTCATTTGAAATCACTTAGCTTCTCTATAGTAACTAAAAAAATTGCTCACATGGAAAAGTAACACTAGAAAAGTATTTAGTATGTTTTAGATGTCTTTTCAGTCATTCAATTTAGAGCTGAAAATAAGGTGAAGGAGTTACAGTTATTTGATTAGCCAGCCCTCAGCTCATGAACCATAGTTTGGTAATCTCTGTTAAAAACAAGAGTACATTTGGAATAATAGCACACCAGTATTCTCCAAGCACTGCTGAAATAAATGGGATTATTTACTAGTAATAAACAAAGACTTTTAAATAAATTAAACTGAACCTGGTACTGCTCAGAAACTAAGGAGTCTGTATTTCAGCAAAAAAACAAAGCAAAAGAGTGAACATTTGCTCAGAGTGGGCAAAACAGTTCCTGTAACAAGTTAGATCCTTTTCTTTATATCTACAGTTTAGTTTTGATCTTGTTTGATCAGATATTTTCAGGTGCAAGATATTATATATAGTGTATAAGATATATATATATCTTGTGTATAAGACATATATATCTTGTGTATATATACTCTTGATATGTACACACACACACACATACACTCATACATATGTATACACAAACATATCAGATTAACATTCTGCTTGCTGAATGTGCTTTCAGTCATTTTCTATATGTAAAAGGAAAAAAGTTTGTACTAAGATTCACACCTCCAGTTATCGCTAAAGCCAATACATGTTCTATGTATGCACCAGAAGTCAATATTTGCCATAAACACTTTTTCAATACCCCTCTGTTAAATATGTTTTCTTTAGCATTTTGATAAACATTTGCATAGAGAATTGTGCTAGGATGGGATGGGGAAAGACAATCTGGCAGGATATGGGAAGTTGGGAGAAAAGCTAAGAAAAGTTCAGGAAAGCCTTTGCATTTTTTATTGGAAATGAACACCAGCAGATCCAGGATCAGGCAAGAGGTGCACATGTGCGCTGAGCTCTGAGCTCATCAGCTGGTCGGGGTGGAATGTAGCTGAAATACTTGCTTCAGGGCCAGCACACAATTTTTTGGAGCCCCCTGCAAGATATAGTTTTGGGACCCCCTGATCCATCAAAGAATCAAAATTGAGGTTAATTGTGGTATAAACTTACTGAAATAAAATGTGCACAGAGTTCCCTGCCTGCATTGATCCCTTTAAACATGGCACAGGTGGTGGGGGGCCAGCATGGCAGGGCCCCTTTGCTGCGGGGCCACCTGCAGCCACAGGTTCTTCAGAATAGGACCAGCCAGCCCTGACTTACTTCCACCTACTGAGAGCCCAAGACATAAGAACCACTTCTGTTTGCCCTTCCCTCCACACTGAATTGAGCAATAGGTGAAAGAAAGGGTCACATGGCAGCAGCAGCACTCACCACCAGGAAAGTAGGGGCTTTGGGCAGAGACCAGTCCAAGGGCTCACATGCAGCACAGCCAATTTGGGATATGGCCACACTGCTGCACCTCCATCTAGGACCTGGCCCTAAGATTAACAGAAGGAAAAATTAGAAGTTCTGGTTTACCTTGATTGAGGCATGAGAAAAGAAACCAGAAAACACAAGGGAATTTGCCTGAATTTGGACAGTTTGGGCTGCCATGTTCTGTTTCCCATGTTTTCCATGTTGTCAGTGTGGTGCGATTTTTGTGTTTTAGAGTCAGAATATAAAGAAGGGCTGCCAGATGCCATAACTCTAGCCATTCAATCTACTCTGGTAGCAGCCACCTACTTGAGCATTTATGTGGGGTAACCCTCTTTTGTACTGTGATGCCAGCTCAATAGCCTCATTCTGACAGGAACTCCATGCAGTGCAGCTACACTGCACCCAAGAATCTAATACAATTTGGGACTTGTTCTTGGGAAATATAATTTCTGCCTATATATTTTTACCATAAACTGTATATTTTTACCGTTCTAGTATATGAGCACACACGGGTAATTTAGATCACTGTAATTCCAATTTCCTATTGCATTGAAAATACTTCAACATACTTTGAGTAATTCCACATAGGATTTCAAAGTTATTAATGCCTTTCACCAGATAGGTGTCATTTTGTCATCAGTTATCATGCATGATCCACACTCATTCCCTATTATTTACACTTGTCTGCTATATAGTCTTCTGTGATTATTATTATAGCCATTTCCACAAAGAGATTTCTTTCACTATTTTTTTGATAAATCAACTTTATTAAAAATGAAGCAAAAATAACCAAGTAATGAGGCTGATATTGTTCCTATTACAGTGTATGACAATGATCCTCAGTAGGAGAAGACCCAGATCTAGTGCAATAAAAGTTTAGCTCACAATGGTCTTGATCAAGATCAGTTTTGCTTAGATGGTGACTAACAATTCTCATGTTTTTAGAAGACTTGTTGGCAAGGCATCAAGAGACATAAAGTGCCCTAAAACTTTGAGTTTAAGAAATCAGAAAACTGAAGTACGTAGGCACTATTAAACCCCCAATTTTCTTTAATAGTAAAATATAGAAGCTGAACATAAAACGAATCATGATATCATCTGTCTAAATTATAAGTGTCAGAATTTTGGCAAACAAGACACAGGATAAAAGGTACCAAGTTCTGTTTTTATTACTCTAAACCACTCTAAACTTAAGTTGCAAAATGAAGTCTGGAAGTGAAGATCATTGCTTTTGCATATGTAGAACATGTGTAGAAAAATTATGATTAATTTCCAGGCCAAATGGTCTAGGCACTTCAGAATGAAGATTTTGAAATGGAAATGCCATGAGACTTGAAGCAGCTGTGATGCGAGACAGTGATATGATTACAAAAACAGTGTATTTCTAAATGCAACCTTATTAATCTCTTATGCAACATCAAAATATTTTAGCTCAATGTTTTAAACTTATTTTTATACATGCTTTATCTGTTGGTTTTCATATAAGCCCATGGCACTGTGAGCCATTAGTATTATGTTAGTCTTAGATCCTCCTCCATTTTTTGTTATATAGCATATCCAGTCCAGGTACAGACTTTACACTTAGTCCAGGTACAGACTTTACACTTTTAGTACCCATAACAGAACATAAATTTGGCACACAAAATTGGTCTATACTGATAACAGGACAGAAGTTTGGCATACATAGACTGATTTAAAAATGGCAGAGAACCCAGTCTAGTATTTGTCCCTCCTCCTCTCCCCCACCCCCACTTTCCACAAGGGTAAATATGTGTTCTGTTTGCTACCAATTTAAATTATGCCACTTATAGAAAATCATGTAACTTAAATCAATTCTGCGTCAGACTTTCTGAATGCCTATACTTGGCCTTAGACTATAGCTTAAATTTTGGTGTGGTACAATACATTGTATTGCCTTAGGAGTTATGGACACAGCTTAAAAACTTTTGACATTTATACATGTGCTCCAGGATGCAGGGGTGGTGCTTTAATTAAAGCGGCTCTGAGACCTGCTCTAATTAAAGCGCCTGGAGCATCACATACATCAGTGTCCCTGAGCTGAAAAATGGCAGCAGAAGCACTTTAAAACCCATTGAATGAGCTTTAGTTAAAGCACTCCTGCCATCCTTTTTCAGCGCAGGGATGTTCATACATGTGACGCTGGAGTCTGCTGGAGTGCAATAATTACCATACTCCAGCAAACTCGATTAAATAAGTCTACTCCAATGTGTTGTAATTACTGTGCATTGGAGCAGCCTCAATGCATGTGTATAGGTGCCCTTTGATACGCTCATCCAATTTATAACCTTCTGCCTTGATGCAACATTCAAAAACATGTTAAGTTTTGATGTGTTGGAGATGGTAGTGGTGCTTGTTAGTTTATACAAAGTCAATTTGTTGTATTGAAGGGTAAACAGTGAGCAGAAATGTTATTCTGTAAATCTTGTATACATGGTAAAGGTTTGTTTCAAAGTTGGCAAAATATGCTCATGTTGTAATAGTTCATGTTTTAATAGTCTACTATATAGTTATTTTGAGCATGTCAGGCATGATTTCTCCTTTTTAATTCATGAAAGTATATTTAATCAAATTACTTTCTAAGTGTCCTGTTGCTATGCTCCTAATGAATCTATCCTATGAGTTTTTTAGATAATTCTTACCACATGTGACTATTTAAATCCTCAATGGTGCATCAAAATTCCAATCCAGAGCAGTGCTGTATGTCAGATCTCATTAAACTTGGTGTTTAGAAGGTGCTTCGCAGTTGTTATGATGAGGCTTCAGCATCCTCTGTGCCATTATCCAAATTGTACAGGATTTTAAGGCCCTTATTTTGCAATTGGTTGAACATTACTTTTGTGATTCTGGAAACCTTCGACATTCATTCACTTCAGTACAGGAAAGAGTTCTCAGAATCTTGCAAGAGATGCTCTGCCTCTTGCAGCATGGAGCTTTAAAACAGTGCCACAAGAAACAGTAAGCAGGTCTACACATAGTTACTGTACATTAAGTTTAATACTTGTATTATCAAGTATGAACTCAATACACAGTTACTAGTGTTATTGCAGAGTAGCACCAGTGCATGCCTTTTTAATGACACTACTGCTCAGTAGCCTAATAATGTTGCGCAGTGGCATATTTTCACTGTTTGTGCTGTGACACCCTACTGCACAGTATTATTAATCTACTGTGCAGTTAGCATCTCATGTAGATTCCCCCATTGAAATGGTTCGAGTAACTCAGCAATCTCAGAGCAACTAGCTATAGATGGCTGAGTATTTCTGTTTCAGCAAAAACAATAAATAAAACACAGATAAGGAATGGGAGAAGGCATAGGCCAAGAAATCCTGGAACAACTGCTATCTGTCATTGACAACATATCCTCACTGAATCAAGTTCAGAGGCTTAGATTCTGGTGGCTTCCATAATTTCTTAATTCTAGTGGACTCAAAGGTTGCATCCACACATGCAGGCACGTATGCTTGCAGCAGCTCAAATATTAGCAGTGCAAATTTGAGCTGGGGCTTTTTACCTCAGTGCATGTGCCTGAACATGCACTTTAGTGTGGGGCAAATTGTGCCACTTGGGGCAAAATAACCCTGCCTGGCTCCTCCTAGATCTGCAGCCAGGAGGAACTAGAGCCCAGGGCCAGCACCTGTGCTGTCCCTAGCAGTATAAAAAGCTGCCCTGTGCTGGCCCCATCAGTACAAAAAGCTGCCCTGGCAAGTAGCTTAGGGCTATATGCTCTCAGGAGCTTCTGAGGCTTACCCACTTGGTACCTGGGGACACTACCTTTTGTGCCAGCTGGACTGCTGAAGCAGCCCTGAGAGTTCCCTGCACCCTCTACCCACTACAGCAGTCTGGTAGTGGGGGCCTGGCTGTGACCTGCTGCACACTTGCCAGACCCAGATGAGGCAGGGATGGGGATGCAGATGGGAAAGGGATGGGTAAGGGTTCAGGGGGCTCAGGGGGTAGGCAGGAAAGAGACTGGGGGGCTCAGGAGGCAGGTGGGGGTGGGGCCAGGTGGGAAAGGAATCAGGGGGCTGGTGGAGCAGGCAGGGCCAGCAGTGTTCCCCCCCATAGTCCCCTCCCAACCTCCTCCACCCCCCGACCCATTACTTACCTGTACTGGAGCCTGGGTTCAGCTCCCTGTGGCTGGCATGCTGCCTTCCCTCATGGGCAGACAGTATGTTTCAGCACCAGGGCAAGGGCTAACCATAGAGATGCTCCTAGCAGCCAGAGTGTCTCTATGGAGGACCCAGTATCCGGTTGCCTCAGCAGGGTTATTTCTCTGCCTGCCCCACTTTTTTTCCTGCCCTGCTTTTTTTCTCTGGCCACCCCACTTCTTGCCTGCCCTGCTTTTTCCTCTGCAGGATTTTTTGACCCCTGGATATCCGGGGGTCTAATTTTGCCCCCGTGCTGCAAATTTGCAGCATAGGGAACATTTTCTCATTCCTGCACTTGCCTCTTGCAGCGCCTCCAAGGGGTTTGAGATGCTGCAAGAGGCATGTGTGGGCTCATCTGGACACTCCCAAAAGGGGGAAGATACAAGGCCATTTAGGATATTGAAATAAAGAACTGAAATGCAAATGCACAGACATAATTAAAAGTACGTGGGTGCTTGTGTGTGTGTGTGTGTGTGTGTGTATACTCACACGTGTGTAAGTATTGTATCATGGATTAATACCAAAGGCCTTCAGGGGAGTATTGAAGTGGCACATATTCCTACTCTGAAAGCCCTGTGTTTAGTAGGAGGGTTCACTGAGTTCCAGCTCTCACTCTTATTTTGCAAAGCATCTAGCCATACGTATTGACTCAAAGCCCAAGGAAGCTGAGTGGCAAAATCATCTGACTGAAAGTATTTTTGATTTATAGTCTGTGCTCTTACAAAAGGGTTGTAAAGAGCTTTGAGTCATGTTAACAGATCCAGCAAAACTTCATAATGGCTGGGAACCAGAACACAAAATTTACTTTTTTGGATTCGGCTCCTCCCAAACTCTTCCTTTTCTTGTTGTTATTCATAGTCAAAGCAGTAACCAGAGCCATGTTTCTAGAGTAAACAAAAATAGGTTAGCCTATATGTGCTATCAGTCACAGCTCTCCTCATAAAAAAATAATCTGCTTCTATACCCTGAATCTTACCTACCTACACAGAATTCTTTATGCTACTTTGGTAGATTTTCTTCTGCTTATTTCTGATGCCAGTAGTTCCAGTGTGTTTCAAATATGAAAGGTTCTCTGTCAGATTTTCAGTTTCCTTTAGATTTCCTGAATATAGTCCATCTGTGCCTAGACTGTTATCAGACTGAAGTTTTTCTAATTTACTGGTCACCTGTTCTGAAGGATCCTGCTGTCCTACTGTATTATTTATTTTTCCCATGGGATTGTAGATCTGTTCTTGGCACCTTCCCCTAAAAATTAATTAAGTTTTAGTTATATTTCCCTCTTGTGTTAATAAATTTCTCCTTCTGTTAGACATTCTGTTTTCTACTTCACTGACTTTTTGTTTCTTTCTGCTTCAAAAATCTGTATCTGTTTAAAATCTCATACATTTTTTCTTCCCTCCTCAACTTTTGGTTTTCTCATCACTTTTGTAAGACTGCATATTACTTCCTAGACATCTTCCTCAGAAGATAAATGACCAATGTGAGGGCTTGTGGGTAAGGCTTAGCTTCATTTTTATTCATATAGGTGATCTTTTGATTTGTGACATCTGTGTATTTAGACTAAAATGCAGAATATTTTAAAATGCAGAGTAATAGTGAGGTGACGATGAGACTAGGCGCTTGTCAAATTAGAGAAGCAATGTGGATTTCGAGGTAAGTTTAAGTGAAGAAAGCACATTAAAAGGATATAAAGTGGTAAATATAGCCAGCAAAGTCCTGTAAGACAACATTATAAGAAGAGAAGAGTAAAAGGCTAAGTAAATGAACAAATGTTAAACACACTTAGCTCTAGATGACTATTTGATTTCTCTAATATTAGGCTATAATAAGTAGCCTAATGTTAATGGAATTTCTGGAGAAAGGGTAGACATTTTAGCTGTGAATGTCTTCTATGGGAAACCATAAAGAATGTAATGTGCAATGAGTCTATTTTCTAATAAGTTTTGGATCTTTCATGACACCTGGCAAAGACTCACTATTTTATTCTCTTTTCAACCATCAAATTGAGATTTACTGGGTACCCTATATTGAGTGGATGAGGTTATTTGGATGAATCTGATATCTTTTATTAGACCAACTCAAATACGGTAGTTGGAAAAACTCTTCTTTGCAAGTTTTCAGGTACAAATACACTTCCTCAGGCTGAGGAAGCATCTGCAGTTGTTCTGCACTGACTGTTGTATGATACTGAGTTAACTAAGAAGCTCTATTGAAGTCACAACCTCAGCTCAGTAAAATGTCATGTTCGCCCTTCTCATGTGAGTTGTGTCAATATGGCATTGCTATAATTAAAATAAGTATTCGTAACTAGATATCTTCTCTTCCAGCCTCTTTCCTCTCCCTGATGTAGTTGAAAAAATATAAAATATATTCTGCTCAAAGAATGAAATGCAGGCCATGCAGAAGGGCCAACATAAAAACTATGCACCACTTAAGCTTATTTACTGCTTGAGCTTGAGCTTAAGCTTGAGCTTGAGCTTGAGCTTGAGCTTGAGCTTGAGACAAAGGGCCCTAGAAATTGGTTCTCCCCCTCCCTAGACAAGTGTCCTAGCTATAAGCTAAAAGATATAAAGGTCATCAATGCCATTATCCTCTTCCACCACCACCACTGGGTGACTTACACAGAATTATATGCCTTCCCAGGAGGAAGCAAGTCCTAAAATCCATGTAACTGGCCTGAAATGCCATTTACACAGTTCATTTAGCCATGCAGGTGTTGCATACCTGTCCAAATATGCATCTGGCTTTTGGCCAAAATGACAGCTGCTTCAAGAACAATAAAGAGAGAGTCTTTCTATTTATGTGCATTACATGAAAAACAACTCAGTGCAGACACAAGTATAAAAGGGCATCTGGCCTTAGGTCTGCAAATAGAAACCAGAAGGTTGAACAGCCAGAAGTACTGCCCCATAGAGTGTTTATCCTGAAGCACTCCCTGTCCTGAGTAGCATAGGATTGTAACTTCTGCTGTTTGTGGATCAGGTGTTATCTCTGCTTTCCAACCTATCCTTTTTCCCTGACAAGTTCTGTCAATTGTCCAATGAAGGTCTTAGATATTGGTTATCCTTAAATTTCTCAATGTGTTTATATTGAATTAGATTACTTGGCAAGAGACTTTGTATCAGCTGGGGAAGTATCTAGTAGATGAGAAAAAGGGGTTGAAAGTACAAATAATTTGCAGATCTCTAATCTCTGGAGACAGCACATTTCCAGTAAAAGGCACTGGTGTATTTTTTCCCCACAGTGAAAAAGCTCCAGATTCTAACTGAAAAGTATTTTCAAAGCAGATCACTTTAAACCTTTTGAGAGTGTGGGAATGGAGATGGGGCCAGGAATTGTTCATAAACTGGAAAGTCATTCAGCTTGCAGAGTGTCATTAACAATCTGCAGATTGCCTGTTTAGTAAATGAACTTTAAATGTGCATTTAACTTTGGCTTAAGTGAAAAAAAAAAAACTCAATCAATCTTATAAATATAAACAATCAAAAATTCTTATTGGTATTCATAAAGCTAATGAGTTTGGGTAGGAAGTAAATGGAGGAAGAGGCAGTAATCAGGCATTTCTTTATATTACATTTTTATTGGATTTTAGTTAGCATTAAGCGATAGTATTTCTCTGAGGTATGTGCAGCTAGTCAACAAACCTTGTAAGTCCTGAATAAGGACAATGCAGCACACACTAGCTCCTAGACCAGAAACAGGACAGTTGCAACTTTGCAGCACTATGGGAAAGCCAATAAGCTTGCTTCTAGGCTGAGTCCATGTGTGCTACCTGTATTACTGCTTCCACAATGTTCCTGGCAGCACTGTCGAGAAGTCTAGCCTGCTCACTTATTCCTGATTTTTGTTTCTGGAATGCTTGACAGTGACTGACTGTGGGTCCCCCTGCCTCATGTCCAGGTTAGAGGCATTCATAGTGGGAGCAGATGCAATGGAGAGGTGTTTCTTGTTGATGCTTTAAGGGAGCACTGAGAAAACAATATAGAGGTACCTTATCAGACCAAGAGCAGTGCCCCTGTAATGCAATTTATACTGTTCTCAGTTCTTCAGCTTCTTTGTTTGGTTCTGCTGTGTGTTATACAGACTCCTGGCAGGCATTACATTTATGGAGCAATTAACATGTCCTCTAAATCCCCTGCAAGGGCTGTTTAGGGTATGGGTGTGTTAAGGGGGTATGTAAGTGCCAGGCAGAGGGAACCCATGGGCTTCATCTGCTCCACACCTTTAAACCAGCCACTGCCAATGTGTGTGAAGCCCAATATTGCAAATTTTGGCTCCACAAAAAGTAGTCTCACAGATCTGTCCCCAGTGCACCAGCAGTTGCATGACTGGGATCTAATCCCTGATCCTAACAGTTGTGCATCCTGCCATGCACGTGTGCCAATCATGCCATTAAATGAACAACTGCCAGGGGCTACAGACAATCCTTACTCTGAATTAAAGTCAGTGGAAGCTCCGCAAGACTGTGTCCTACTGAGCAGAATATTAAAAAGAGAACACAATGGAAAAGATTGAGCTCCTTGCCACTCATGACCTGTGCCTACTGGTGTTGAATTACTGAACTTATGGGGGCCTGATAGGAGGGACCTGATTTTCAGAAAGTGAGCATCAACCTGATAATCAAGTTTGCCTCTAGTTTGGCAATACAGAGGCACCCAAGCTACTAGTCACTTCTGAAAAATCTTAACAGATTTTACTTGTGGCTATATAATACAGCAGCAATGGACCATAACACACTATTGATTTTGAAGTAGAACTCACCAGTGATATCAATTCTGATATCTACTTGGCGCATTATGCTAATATTTTATCATTTGGCTGTAACAAGGTCCCTCCCCAGGGGTGGCTGTGATACCCCTGGACCCCCTCCCAGCCCTTGTCACCTCTACTTGCTTTAGGCCAGAAGTTCTCAAACTGTGGTCCACGGATCACCACTGGTCCACAAGCTCCATTCAGGTGGTCTGCAGAAAGGTTGTGGAACAATCGATAATATCTGTACTTGTAAGGTAAGACTACTGATGTTAAAGTATTGGTTGTGTGGTATGATTTGTAGAACAAAAAAGTTTAAGTCGTCCGCTGAAACCCTCAGCAATTTTCAAGTGGTTCACAAAAAAAAAATGTTTGACAACCACTGCTTTAGGCAATATCCTCTTCAACTTGTCTGCCACACTGTAGCAGGGCACTAAGATATGCCTGCTCCTTTAAGCATAGAAACTGCCTGGCCAGAGGGCCCTACAGGCTAAACAGAGCTCCATGGCTTCAGGTTGCCTGAACAACAGCCTAGTGGGATAATTGGCCAGCACCTGCAGGTGGTCAGATGACCAGAACGAGATAGGGCTCTGGGGACTCATAAGCTCAGGGCTGGAGTCAGAACTCTACTCTCTGGAGACTGCTAAGGGAAGGAGCACAGCCTTAGAGAGCTACCCAGAGACCTTTGGTCACTTGCTTTGCTGCCTAGAAGGACTAAGGCTCTTCATTTTCCCTTCTAGCCATGTCCAAGCCTTGCAGGTATTAGCATTGGGCATTAAGCCCCACTCCCCAGTCCAGTTAATCTCTCATCCATGGGCCTTCAGCCCCAGTGTCAACTCCAGTCAATGTGGGCCTCAGAACCTGGAACAATCTCCACCACTGTTGGGGCCTCTGGCCCTGGTCCCCTTACCCATCCTGGCCCCTCCTGGGCTCAGGCCTCTGTACCTCAAACAATCTCAACCCCTCTTGGGCTCGTGCCCGCATTCTCTGCCATCTGGCTCTGGACCTTCTCCCAGACCAGTTGAGACCTCCAGCACCCCTACAGTCTCAATCCCTAAACCACTGGTGCTTTACCAGCCCTAAGGCTGTTGTACCCCAACCAGCTCAGATGCTTTATTATAGGGTCCCCCTGCAGCCCGCTCAGGAGCTTTTCCCTCCACAGCTCCCAGGGCTCCCAGCTCAAGCCCTGATCCTATATTATTTTTGCATCATGTGGCTCCCTTAATTGACCTCTGCTTTACCTGCAGCCTGCTTTTTCTGCAGCTTGCCTTCCCTTAAAGTAGCAGGACCACCAAGATCCCTGCTACATTAACAAATAATTGTTAAATAAGTTCTTTGGTAATAACAACATTACACTCCTTACACAGACACTATGGGTAGTAGCAACATGTAGGGGGTACATGGGAGTGCACATGCATCTACTGAGAGTGCTGGTGCACCCCTTAGGCAATGGGTGAAGGGTCAGGTGGGAGCACCGGTGCTCCCCACGGTGAGTGCCAACCAGGGAGTGGAGATGCAAGGAGAAGCGCCACTGGTTCTTCCAGGTGCCCCACTCATGCTTCCAGGTCATTGAGATCAGCCACAAGGGACCCCCCCCCGACTCGGTAAGATGGCACCAATTGAGGCTTGGGCATGGCTAGAAGGGGAAATGAAGAACCTTAGTTCATCTAGACAGCACCAGGGGGCATCAGTCACCCACGACCATGGGCCTTTATAGATGTGCTCTGAGAGCTGCACTAATTAAAATGCCCAGAGCATCATGTGTGTCAGTGTCCCCATGCTGAAAAATGGTGGCAGGGCACTTTGAACTAAAACTTAATTGCCATGTTCCAGCAGACTCGATTAATCGAGTCTGGTCTGATTTACTGTAATTATATCACATCAGATCAACTTCCCTGCACATGTATAGCAGCCCTATTTTTTCCAGGTTCAGAGAGAAAAGTATATTTATGCTCAGGTACCAGTACTAGTATCTTTGAAGCCTACAACTGGTATGAAAAAAAGTTTTATTTAAATTTGGGTCTTGTGTTCATACAACCCAAAAAAAGTCATATTGTGTATAGTGTAAGGAGAGAGTCCGCTCCATCCACCCTAGCATTGCAGCATTCACAAGCTGTGCCTGGTACCTAGAGGTATGTAGAAAAAACATTTAAAGCTGTCTCTATGTCTGAATTGCCAAATCTTTCCAAATCTCTCCGGATCTATTTGGAGAGATTAAAGGTTCTTGTGATTTCATTAGGATTTAGAGATTTGGCTACTGAATTGGGCTGAATCTCCACTGAATTGAATCAGGGACTGAAGCTTTGCACAGCCCTAGTAGCCACACAGTGACTTCTAGTTGCTGCTGTGCCACCTTTTTTTTCGCCTTCTCTCCCCCAGTTGCCCAGGTCACCCTTCTTTTCTGATGCCACTGGAAGTAAACATCTAAAAATGTACTACTAGCATATCAACAACTGGTTTCAGATCCAGTGTCCCAGGTAGACAAATGGGGAATGCTCATACCTCTTAGACCTCTTGCTTCAAACTATCCATCCACAGTCTCTATCACCTTTTTCCTGGAATATTTTGTTGCCATCACAGTGGTTGCTGCCTCTCCCGAGTGTTTTCATTTAGAAAGATTACATCCTCTGATTTCAAACTTTCCTGTGTTCCTTGCTGATTTTGTTTCCTTCCCTTCTATAATTGAATATTATTTGAAGGCAAAAATTTAAAAATCATGACATGGAAATGACAGAAGAAGTTTATAAGTGAAGGAACAAACTCCACAGTATTTAATGTCTCTTTGGTAAATAATAATTTTGAGTGCCCTTCCTCTGGGACATTTGTCGCATATACCATCCCACATCCAGACATCGCTAGTTTGAGTGGTATGGTGGTTGGCAAAAATCAGCGTGTCTGTATTCTAAAACAACACTTACATTCCATGGAAACTGAAGGAGCCCGCAAAAATGCTAGTGTGCTGGAAATCCATATTACAGCTCTGTCTGACACAGTGAACACCAGCAGCTGTTTAGTTGTGTACAAGAAAAATATACAAATATTTAGTGTTGGGGATGAAATAGTGGTGTCATTAAGACCAAATTGTTTAGAAGCCTGTGGAAAAAAGTAGTTATATCAAAATCTCAACACAGTTGTGGGTGGTAAAGTGAATTTTTTTTTGGTCCTTGTAATTTAATGTATTTCATTACAGTTTTTTTAAGTCTTAAAGCACTGCCAATGCAAAGCAAACCATAATATTACTCTTTTCTAAAGGAAATGTATCTGAAAATAACTCCTACAGTAATAAAATCTAACGGTTTATTTTCTGAAATGTAAGGTTAAAATAGAATTCCTTCCAGGAGGGATGTGTTTTGTCCCCATGACAATTTCTCTGGTCAGACAGTGTTGCCCACTAATATTTTCTATTACAATGGTAACAATACTAATCAGACTCCTGCCAAAGCTGTGGCTTTGTTAGTATTTCCTAGGAAATGACACACAAGAGGGTTTTGGTTCAGCTCTTGTCTGTAAAACTCATAATGCACATAAATCAGCTATGTGGTATTTTTACATAGCCACTGAGACAACAATGACTTTGTGAAATTCAAGAGTCAGCCTAAAGGGAAAGCTTCCTATTTTATTTTGCTACCCATGTTAAACATATATTAACACTGGGATAAACACAAAATTGGAAAGAAGAAAGAAAGAGAAAATAGCTACATCGCTTTGTACTGACAACCAGTGATATGACCAGTGCTATTTCAGTTTAATGTCAAATCTGCTATTTCATGTTATAACAAAAGCAAAAGAACAGTGATTATGACTAGGCAACTGTTATGACGTCAAAATGTTGCCTTGATTATGCTAAGGATTTATATAAATAATTGATTTGATGGCAGCAAGTCATTTTTTCATAGGTACTATTAAAAAGATTACTATATCTTGCGACATGCCCTCTAGCTGAAGCTCACTTGCTGAACATGAACCTCTTAGCACATTTTTACAAGAAGTGGTAATGTTTTACACTGATTATCTTGAAGACTAATACTTTTATGTGTAATGCTGATACTACATGTGTTTATATAATGGACTGTGTATGTTCTTACAGAACTTTTAAATGTTGGCCTGTCACTTCAAATGATAGTTAAAAAAGAACACTTAGGTGTGCGAACCTGAATAGTATTTCTGTAAGTGTGAAATGACAATTCCTTTACCCTGTTTGTCAACAAAGGTGTGGGATGTCATTTTAACATGTCTAATATGTCCCAACATACATTTCAAGTGAAATCTGGTAAATAGATGTAGGGGATTATTTAAAGTTACTGGTTTTGATTCAGAAAACATTTTGACAGTGATAGTTTAGCAATGGCATTCATAAATCAATAACTAAAGTAAAATACTCCTATACAGAAGAAATACTATGGCAACATATACTGTCTATGTTTATTTCACAATATTTTAATAGCAATATGTTAACATAGGGGTGGCATGAGTACTGCAAGTGGCATAGGCAGCCTCTGTGGGGCATGCAGTAGGTCTCCTGCTCTACTGCAGCACAGCAGTCAGGGGACAGGCAGGGGGACTGTCAGGGGACAGGTAGCAGAGCAGGAGATTGGGCAGAGGAAGGGGATTAAAGTGGCACTCAGGGAAAGGTGCAAGTCTAATTTGTGGCATACCTATCAAAAGGGTTGGCTCCCCCTGTATTCATAAATTATTATATATCAACTGTGATAATCAGACAATTCCCCCTTCCTGATCATTTGTATTACCTCTGCAGTCATCTGTAACAAATTTGTTCACATAAAAAGCACCTGCATTTTCCAACAATCCAATACTCAGTTCTGAGATCTTACTCAGAAGCACTTCTGGTCCATTTCCGAGTTTGCCAGAGAGCATGCTGGGGGGCCCCCACCCACCCATCCCAGCTCGGTAACTAGTGCCTCCTGGATCTGGGGTGGCACCCGCCGCCCCGCCCCACCCCCCACAACCAATCACTGAGTTGGGTGAGTGCGGGGGGGGAGGGGGGAAGCATGCTCCCCAGTGGACCTGGAAGTGGACCGGAACTATTTCCGGTCCACTTCCAGGTTTGCCGCCAAGCACATGGGGGCCCTCCCCCTGCACTCCTGTGGGATGCTCCATCAGCCCCAGCATCGTAGCATTCACAAGTTGTGCCTGATTCCTCGAGGTATGTAGAAAAAATATTTAAAGCTGTGTCTGTGTCCAAATCGTTGATTCTCTGAATCAGCTTCAAATCTTCAGATTCAGAATTGGTTGAATCAAATTGGG
>NW_017729033.1:80695023-80711995 GCF_001723915.1 Gavialis gangeticus | reverse complement strand
CAAGTTGTGCCTGATTCCTCGAGGTATGTAGAAAAAATATTTAAAGCTGTGTCTGTGTCCAAATCGTTGATTCTCTGAATCAGCTTCAAATCTTCAGATTCAGAATTGGTTGAATCAAATTGGGACGGTGATCTGAATCAATGAATCGAATCACTGTCCCCAATTCAGCCCAAATCTGAATCAAATAGGGCCTGTTTTGTGCATCCCTAGTGGCTACAGTGTGTTTACTTCCATGTGCACCCAAACGCTCAGTGCACCAGAAGTCATGCATGTAGTAACAGGCTGAGCATTTGAACACTAACCCAATAACAAAATAAACAGTTAACTATTTTACTACAGTGTTATGAAGGGCATTTTCAGCTCTGCAATTCTGGACAGCTATTGGTATTTTGGATGCAATTAGAAGATTTAGCTACACTACAGTTTTTCCACCTGCTATCTTAGCTGCATCGGTTATCTCATGAGAGTAGACATGTCAATAGAAGACATTTAAGCACAACTTCAAATATCCTTGCTCTGAGAAATATACACACAGTAGCATCAGCATCATTAGTGGAACTGACAATAGCAGTAGCTAACTTTTCCTACCAAAACCTGAGACATACATGACAAGAGAAACTACCATTAAAAAAGGTGACTCTTAATTATTTAATGAGCGGCATAGGGCGCTGAAAGAAGTGATATTTGTCACGTGATCAACCCCCTGAGTGTGCTTTACAGCCATGCTGTGACAGAAGTGCAAGGCTATAGATTGCTTTACAAGTGGCTGATCCCAGACAAATTAAACCTCATGTAATGAGGGTTCAGATGAAGGTGCTCCAAAGTGGAGCACCTTCATGTAACTTCTGCTGTCTGCAGAGAGGGAGAGAGATGAAGGATGGAGAGTGCACTGTGGGCTGGGGTTTGTCCAGCCTGAACTGGAAGACAGGGCAGGTGGATTACAGCATCCCCATTTTGCAGACCCTCCCAGTTCCCTCCCTCTCCAGCTCAGGCTGGGCAAACCCCAGCCCGCTTCCTCATCTCCCCTCTCTTTCTTCAGACAGCACCACAGCTGGGGGGGCACAGGTCTAGGGGAGAGAGACTGTGGGTAGGAAACTCCTGCCTTGGATTGGCTACAAAGTGGGGCTTGAACTCCTCCCACTTCCTCCCTGACCAAACAGCAAATATCTGTTGTGTATGTGTGTGTGGGGGAGGCGGGGGGCTCTAACTCATGGCGCTTTCTGTGAATTAGAGCAGGGAGCTGCACATCTGCCAGCACCCATAGTGGCTAGATTTTCTCCGATCTTAGCTCAGTTAATGGTTCATGCTCTTGCTATGCCACTGGTACTTAAATTCTTTGCTCATGTAACTGACTGACTTTAGTTACTGAACAGTCTTCAGAGATCTTAACAATTAAATATGCTTAAAATTATGGACCTAAGAAACTATGTTCAAGATTTTTAATGATGTTTAAGCATAGCTCCACTTGACATTGATTTATATCATGTATGATTTAGATGACTAAGTCTATTTTCAAAAGAGACACTTGTCTACATGGCAGGTTCAATCCAGGGTCATCCTCAGCAGCCATTCTTAAGCGCACCAGAAACTGAGATCTCAAAAAGAACTTAGAGAGATACTCTGGAGTATTTGATCTCACCAGCACATTTCAGAGTTTGGAGCCAGTGAGCAGTAACAATACTGCTCATGATTTGAACAACTTCTTAAGAATCAAAGTTGCATTAAGTTTAACTGAAATTTAGAGATGGATAAAAATCAGCACCCCAAAAAGGCAATAGGATCAAATCAATAGGATCAGGTGGCTTGGATTCCTATACTGTGTATGAAACAGTTCCTTTTCTAGACGGTAACCCAGACCAGCCATGATCTGAGAATGGAGTTGCCTAAAGCAAGCCAGAAAAAAATACTAAACACGATATATGTCTAATACTCCACTGCTCCCAAGAGTTTATGCATCAGTAGGTTAAGGCTCCCTGCTAGGCAACTCTAACATTCACATTTGAATATGGCATTACTGATGTCCAATTTTTGCACCACAGTCTTATCATTAAAATACTTGCCCAGGAAGAAGGAGATCTAGATTATGGGTCCTCAGCATGAAGGGAAACAAATCTACATCTCCCAGGTGTGTGGAGACTACCTTAAGCACTAGGTGATGGGATTATCTTCAACCACTCTTTTAAAACTTGGCTGGTGGGCAGCCTGTAGTATGAGATTCATGAGTCTGGAACAAGAACAAGATATTAAACTGCCATTGTTAAAAAACGTAAACCAACATGCTGTCCATGTCAATGAGATGTTAGGCTTTGAGAGTGCCTCACACATCACTCTGTCAGTCAGAGGAGAGTTTTCCTAGCACCAATCTAGATTGCAACAGCATTTACATGGGACTAGGACCCATAGGAGCTTGATTGAGATCACTTCAGAAAATTTAGACAAGCTAAAATGCCTGGGGTGAGTTTTGGGACCACATAAAGAAGCCTAATGATTCTAGACATTTAATAAATAGTTTTCTTGCTACCAAAATAGAGATGAACTGGATCATTTTTCATAATTTGCAAGCCTAAATTATGTCTAATCTCCATTTAGGGACTTCTAAGAAAGATTTGGATCTGGTCATTAGGATCCTAACTCACTTCTGAAAATGAGTCTATGGATGCCTCTACACATGCATTAATGTGCTTTAGTTAGTGCACACTAAATCCAGCACCTCGATTGTAAGGTACTAGGAAAATGAGCATTAACCTGTCTTAATGCACATTAACTAAAGCATGGACCACTTTTACATGTGCTCCAATGACCACTCTAATTAAAGTGCCACAGCATCTCATGTATCAGTGTCCCCATGCTTAAAAATGGTGGCGGAGACACTTGAATAAAGCTTATTTGACAAGTTTTAGTTCAGGTACCCGCACTGTCATTTTTAAGCATGGGGACAGTGATACATGAGATGCAGGAGCCTGCTGGAGAACATAAATTGCCAGGCTCCAGCAGATTCAATTAATCAAGTCTACTCCAACGTGTTGGAATTACATTGTGTTGGAGCAGTCTTGTTGCTCATGTATAGGCACCCATGGTTTTTTTAGTGTTGCCTAACGCACATTAGCTTATTTTAATGCACATTAACTAAATAGCAAAAAAAAATTTATGTGACATATTAACTTGCATTAAAATAGGCTAATGTGGATTAAAGCACACAAGTAGATCTACCCTACGTCATCTAAATCACTTAAGTTCTGCAACACTGAATGGAAGATCATCCCAATATTGTATATTCACACATGCAACACCCAATATTAGATATGCACCTTGTTTTTGAGTGGCAGAATAAAAAGATCTTTCTTTGCTTCTACAGGAGCTCAGCTTCTACAGTGGGTGAGGCAGGGGGGAAGAGAAGAGAAAATATCCACAATTAGCAACTAGGGAGCTCCATGTGTAGCACTTAAGCATTACTTTCATTCCCACACACGCCCCACTCCACAGAGGGAGAAACTCCTTGTTCTATTTTTTTCTCATTTTTCTTGCTATTACACCAATTTCCAGTTGCTGAATTTGGTGGTAAAAAAGGTGTGTGTTGTACGCAATAAAATATGGCACATAATTGATCTGGGCATGGTGATCGTAACAAATACCTAGGGCTAACTCACAAGTAGAGCTGAGACATTGCAACACCTAACATTTAAAAATTCAGGCACTTAGGGCATGGGTCAGCAAACTTTTAAGACTGCAGTCAAATTGACCCAGTTTAGGTTAAGAGGTGGGCTGGCAAGTGAATGGGCAGGCACTGGGACCCATCCACCACTGATGCTTTTCTCCACACCGACACTGGGAAAGTGCCTGACACTATTCCCTGCACCTGTTATTGCCACTGTTCCCCATTCTGGCACAGGGAAAATGCCTTTTCCTGAAGTCAGATGTTCATGGGCCAAATCAAAAGGGTCAACAGGCTGGATCCAGCCCACGGGCCATAGAATACCAACCCCTGACCTAGTGGAATTCAGAATCCCAAGTAAGGCACCCAGGCTTCTTTAAAAATGCAGTAGAGAGTGATGTATGTAAGGAACTGGAATTAAAGAAGCCAGCATGTTGTGTGGGGTAGAGGGGAGAGGAGGAAGGAATTTGCATCCTTTAAAGAGACACATAGATATAGGCTTGTCATTGAATCAGCATTAAATGAATACCAGATTAAAAAGAGGTCATTTCCATCAGCATCATTCAAACCAGTCACAATAGCTTTACTTTAGTACAGTCAAAAATAGAATAGGCATAGAAGGGATAATCACTTCCTCAAGGATTCAGTGATTCAGCAAATATGGAAGCCACTTCACAAGCTGGGCCAAGCCCAGGGTTTGTAGGCAGTCTGTATATATAAGTGTCTGGGCATTATTTGAATAATAAATAATAATGAATTGCCAGTGGTATCAGTAATCATTTCTGGAGGAAGAGGCCACTCAGATTCCATTCTTCTTAGTCAGGGAACAGTTTTGTAGCTTCTAGATTCTGCTGATGTAACAGAGGAACACAGTGCCGTCGCAAGGAAGGGGCGAGTGGAGCAACTGCACCAGGCACCAAAGTGAAGGTGAGTCACGAGTCAAGCAGGAGTCAAGTGGGAGAGTTGCGAGTCAAGCAGGAGCCTGCAAGGGCACAGCAGGAGCTGGGCAACCAGAGGGGACATGGCACAGGTCCAGGCTGTGCCCAGCGGCTCAGAGCCTGCCCAGCACCCAGCTCTGCTGCAGGCCAGTTCTGCATGGGCAGACATGCCCCTCCACAATGCAGCCACGTGTGCTGCAGCCTGGTGTTCCCCGCCCTCGCAGCGCACGCGGGCCACCCTCTCCAGCAGGCACTGCAGCCTGGCACATGGACACTGCTCAGAGTGGGGGACAGAGATTACACTGGAGCAGCACCAGAGCCTTTGGGCCACATCCTGCCTGGGGCAAGGCATGTAAAGCAGTGGCTGTGAGGCCTGCCCGTCCTGCCTGACCACAGCCCTATTCCCAGAATGTGGGGAAGTAAGGGTGAAGCCCGCCTGGCTGCAGCACTGTCCCTTTGCAGCAGGGGGACTAATCTCTGCCTGCCTGGTGCCTGGCCAGGCCAAGCCATGGAGGGCTCACAGCCAGGGCTGCCCAGAGGGTGAAGCTACTAGGGCAATTTGCCCTGGGCCCGTACAAAGCAAGGGTCCCCTGCCTCAGCTCCTGTGCGTACCATTGGCCCCTGCCCTGTGACATTGCTCACCAGAATTCTTGGTATTTTGGTTTCATAAAAAAGAGGAAATTAGTGTATTAGAGTGTAAGATGACACTGAATCATTCTCAACATTTAATTGTGACATTATGAGACCCGTCCCCGACCATGAAGTAAATATTATACATAGTTGTGCGTGAAACAGATGCTAATTTTAGGCTTAAGTGATTGCTGCATTGATGCCCAAGGGCGAGTCTACCACTGTCATGCTGGACATAACTAGCATTATTTTTTCACCGTTGAAATAAGTTGTCCTTAGAGTGGAAAGAAACTGATAGTCACAGTTAGTGATTGTTTTTAACTGCGTCAACAAAGTTGATCAGGAATATTGGTATTGACATGACAATAGCAAGAATTTAAATTGTATTTTTCAGTATGTTCAGTAGGAAAATCATTAAACACATGTTAATGGAATTTTGATGAATGGAGTAGTTTTTACCCAGCCCATAAGAAATTCTTGCATGTTTTTTTTCCTCCAAAGAAGCAAAACAAAGTTAGTCTCATATTCCTAAAATTTTACATTCATGCAAAAAGAACATCTCTCCAACAGTAGTTTAGTACAAATAAATTCTTTAGCTGTTAAGTAAAAATGCCTGTAGGCTGGTCACTAAAATATCTGCTGTGTACTGCAAACGCAGTGAGTTCAAATCCCAAAGATCTTGCATTTTTATTAGAAGTAAGTTGTATCTTTTATTGTTTCAAATGCTACAGTACATATTCAACATGCTTATCTTTATCATTCCCAAATGCTCTGGATTTAATGAAGCTATTTAAACTACTCTTTCCTTCGTTCAAGTAGTAAAATGTAATATATAGAATTGCATCTATTTTTCATAAGATCTTGCTCTGAACCAGGGAATGCATTATAAGCTTCATGGTCAGTACTGCATTATTATTATTTTATAATCAGTATACTTCTGTTGTACTCTGGGAATATTACCACAGCTTCTGCACTTTATAGAACAACTAACTTTTCTATAAGTACTAATAAAAGATTGGTTTTCCTATGTACCCACTTTTGGCCCCACACCTTCACTCAAGCCTTATTGGCGAAGTCCTACACTTCACTTTGCATGAGTTAGATTGTAAATATACGTTTGCTATGGTTTGTAATGTGGGGTCATTCATAAAACATCCATACATCTATCTTAATAGGCCAAGTCCTCAATCCTTTATTTTAGGCAAAATTTCCAAAGGAGACAAGGGTTCAATAGCTTTAAGGGAAGGACATTTAAGGACAAATTCACTTGTGTGAGTTCAGAGTGGAAGGAGAGGGTACAAGAAGCTACTCTTCCTACCTCCTGCTGGTCACAAATCATATACAGAAGGCATGTCTCAACCTCCTCTCTGCATCAATCTACCAAAGGGGCAAGCTGCATGGAGAGATGCAACGTATGTGCTTCCCTCACATACAAAGCAACTTATTACACAGGCCAAGTCTACCCCTCATAAAGAGTGCTTTCAAAAGAGTTCAATTGTGCACTTTACCTAAAAAGAGGTCTCTCTTTAACTGGTGCTGGCCATTTTGTGTTATAAAGACATAGAATTCAAATCCCATAAAGGGTTTTTTTTTCTTTGTGGGGGGGTTCGCTTTATGAGGAAGTGTCCAGTTTTATATTAGCACAATTAGACACCAAGACCAGCAGTCTATTCTAATTCGGACACCTAGGCATACTGATGTCCCAAAACATCCACATATGAATAGGCTGGCATTCTATTGTAGGAATGCAGCCCCTTTGCACCTCAATGGCTACACATGACTATGCACTTGTGCCAACTTACCATGCTCAGTAGTGACTAAGGCCATTGCACACAGTCCTTATGGGCATGCAGCAGAAGAACAGTCACCTTTTAGGGACTGCAGTACTGCTGAACTGCCAAGGCAGAATGATAGAGTATCTGGACAAGCATGCTTTCTAGGGGACAGTACCCCAAGTTTTCCCATAAGTTCCTGAATGGGGAAGGAAGACTCCAACTGGCTGGACACTAGGGAAGAAGACAACTGCAATTGTGGGTAATGACATCTGTTCCACCTTTTCACAAACGACAAGTCAAAAACCAATTACTTGAGTTTAATAAAGAACATGACTATACATTACCCAAATCTATGTGGTGATACCCTAACTGAGAATACATAAATGCATGTATATGGGGGGCAGCTTGGACCTCCTTGCTGGAAATGAACCCCACTTGGCAGGATCCTAGGCTTATTTGCAATGGGGGTAAGAGTTTGGGATGGGATGTCTGGATACCTTTTCTGGTTCCTGAGGGGAGGGAGGTGTTCTGGGACGCTCTAACAACTCCACAGCTTTACCAAGCCTGGCCATGGACATAAGCCTAGGACCCCACTGAACAGGGTCCATTACAAGGAGATGAAATTAGCTAAGCAGCTTTCCACAGTGCCATCCCCAAGGATTGTAGTCATTGAAGCTAACAGATGTTTGGGCAATAGAAGTGTGGTTGCATACGCTTGCCCTGCATGGGTTGGGGAGGGGTGAGAAGTGATGCAGGTCGGGATGCGTGAAAGACTTATTGGACAAAATGAATGGAGAAGTTTTCCTCTTAGGAAGCAAGGGTCCAGGATAGAATCTGGTGCCTGCACCATAAGTGAATATATATCACTGAATCATATACTGCTTAGCTTATTCTCTCCCTCCTGGACCCACATATCTCCTTCTCTGTCTATAGGACTATCTTCAACAGGAGAGGTGGAGAAGGGACTAGAAAATGCCTGACATGAGGCCTGTTAGCCACATATGTTCCCCACCTATATATAGCCTCTTAAGCATGTTCAGTACCAGCGTTGATGCTAATGGCTGCTTGCTGATGTTAAAAAATAAAAAAAATCACGCTTTATCAGAAGCAGCAGTATCTTACTTCAATCTTGCTCTGCAGCATCTGTAAGGATCAGGAGCTTCAGTGGGGATTTTTGGTGCTTTTAGTTAAAGCTGATTCAATCAGCTGTTAGATAAACATGCCAAAAAAGCCTCACTAAAGCACCTGATCTTTACAGATGTTGGGTGAGCTGGGTTGAAGTAATACACTGCCTTTTCTGGAGATGCACAGGGCTGGGCATGGGAACACACTGAGTTTAAAGTAAAGCACCAGTTTTATTTTTTTTCACATCTACAAGCACCCAATGTGCCCATAGCACATGGTTAACAGAATTGCAAAATGTGTCTAAGTGCCAGAAAGCCACTTACATGGCCAGAAAATGGCCATTTATGCATATCATGGATAATAGAGCATGTGCCTTGACAAATTGTATGAAGACAATAATACGTATAGATGGAGATGACTCCTGTATACACAGCTGGAGACTATAATCAAGTTAGAGAAATAAACAGCTCCAGTAAAGATGTGAAATTTCTATGGGATCCCACTTCAAAGGGTTTGCCCATTTAAAGGATCACAGTAAACAATAACTATATATTGGGTCCCTTTCTAACAGCTCATAAATCTTCTCATGGGAGCTTTGAATTAGGAAGAGAAGACTACACTAGAATGACTTATGTCTTATATGGTAAAAATGATGTCACAACCCAAACATATAAAGGGTTATTAAAGCATGGGATTCAAGTCTCTGCGTGCTGTCCTATAGTCACATAGCAGTCCCAAAACAAAATCAGAGTTTGATTAATTTGTCAGAAGTCTTTTGCTTGAGAGAGTTTATCTTTAAAAAGAAGCATTAGAGGAAACCATCTCTAAGCTCATATAAAGGTTTTATATTTGAAAGCTGTGGTCCCCCTGCTTTACATGGGGCAGGTTAGGGTGCCTTGTGGTTGTGTCAGGACTGGCTGTGTAGTTTTGCATAGGTTAGACAATGGATTTGTATGGACAGGGGTTTGGACTAGAGAACCTCTGGAGGTCTCTTCCAGCCCTACTTTTCTATGGTTCTGTTTTGGGCATTCACTTAATGTAATAGCACTTAAATATTAGAAATAGAAGAGTTGTTTCTTATTTTTATTATTATTTCAAACACTGGATTCTGAGAAACTCAGTGCATTGCTAATTGTGACTCTCATGTTTTGATGTGCTGCACACTGCTTGTGAGGTGCTGAACTCCGTCAACTTCCATAAAAGGGTCATCACTGAAAAATCAATGGAACTCATACTTCTAAAGCCTTAGGTCACTTTTGGAAATTTTACTCATGAAGCGCAAATCAAAAGGGAAGTGCAAAGGTGGTATGAGTCTGTTATTATACTCTCCCAATTATAGGTCCTGTACTCCAACTCTGGAGTCTATGCTAGTTGCCAACCGGTCCAACACAGCCACTGGGGAAACCCAGATACCCAGATACACTCTCTTTGCTGACATCAAATGGAGAAAATGGTACAGAGGACATTACAAGAGACTTTTTGCAACCTTCCTGGGGCTGAATATGCCAACTTTGGAGCCGGATTTCCCTGATAATGAGATACAAAGAAGATATAAAGAAGTTGCCAAGACACTTATTTGAAGATAACTGAGATTAAAAGTGTGCTAAATTTTATCCCTATCACTTATCAAAACTCAGATTAGCTTTGCATCAGTCAAGATAAGTCAAGTTTATAACTCTCCATCTTGATAAAATCTAACCTTCAGGCCTATTCTTTTTTACTATGATAATTAAGGAGATTGTTAGAGTTTCAAACATTTTATTAGCTGAGTTTAGGAGTGAGAAAACCTGCTGATATTTAATAAGGTTTATCCTGACTGGAACCTGCCAGTCAAGGGCAATGGCTAGAATTGCAGGAGGTAAAGCAAATCTCTCCTCTGATATTTGCAGGATGCCAAGTAATTCACAATCACTTTTTATTAGTAAAACTTGAAGGTGTGATTTGAGCTCTTAGAAGGACTATCCTTATTGTGTTGAATTCTGTGAGAAGCTGTTTTGCATCAGTGAATTCCCATTAAAGGTCAACTGACAACACTGAAATGTTGGTGAAAGAGAAATCATTAAATGGAACATTATTGATCAGCATGTAATTGTCCCATTAAAATTCATAAAGTTGCCAATGATTGTTCTTCACTGATAAAAAATAATTTACCGGGCCAGTGTGTATTTGATGTTATATCATACAGACAGCGCTTTTACAAGCACTTTCTTTTCTTAAACAGAACTTTTATAAAGGGACAAGGCAAGCATGACAGTTGTGATTACCCTGCATTTCTACCTTTTAAAATAATTTGTAGTAAAGCTGTAGAAATCAAAGCATGAGGGGTTTTTTTGCAACTTGGCTTCGAGCTCTCTCCTCCCTGCAAGTAACAACAGTAAATAGCTAGAAAAATAAGAATTTATAGGACTTTCGCCTACCAGAACATTATGGGCCAACATTCTGCATGAACCCCCATATTCTTTCCTTTTCACATGCTGTGGCCGCATCAGGCATGAGAAGATCAGATATTTCGAGAGCAGGCTGGAATGGGTTTAACCTTCGAAACTAAAAGGAGTTTAACCAGAACCAGATGTAGTGTAGTGCATCTGCTGTAGTGCAGCACCGTGGGCTGAGAGAAAATACTAATTAGCTGAGAAGTAGCATAGTGCTAGGACTGCTATATTAGGTCTCATTTGGGATGCAGTAAGTGGAGAGCTACCTTGGGTCACTTTGCTTAGACCTGCCTATGGAAAGCAGAAATACTAGATGACCTGAAGTAGCACTCAGCACCCTGACTCCCAAATAGGAAGCAGTACAGCTACCTTAACATACCCCTGCATCTAACCTAATTAACTCTAGCTCTCAAGAGAGCTACTTCTCTATCCCACAGCAGTGCACTAAGGTCACTATTCTGCTTCCCATTTAGAAAGTAGCACATACTGCCTGGTACCATGGGAATGCTCAGGGAGGGTCATGTATCCCTTGTATATGTATGGCCCCTAGAAAAAAAAAATCTGTTTGGCACCATGACACCTGATCTATTATTTTATTGATTTATTTAGTGAATGCAAATCTGAGAAGCCAAGCAATAGCCTCCCCGTTAACTGAGTTCAAAGTTATTAATCCATCTCCTACTTTATAGAGGGGACAGTCTTCGGTGATGTGCAGCATTGTTTGTATCTCTCCACAAGTGCAAAATGGGTTAGCACTGGCAACCTGATCCATTGCCAGGGTAACACACAGTCTGCCCATTCTGCTGTTATTAAATGAACAGTTCAGTGGGGCAGCAGGATAATTCACCATAAATCTCTCTAAAATATAGGTCTCGCTTTCCCTGCTCTAATATCTAAGAGAGCACACAGGAAGCTGGGTGCCTTCTTCTTCTCTCTCTCTCTCTCTCCCCCTCTCTAATTGCTGTTGACAGGAAAGAAGGCATCATTTACAACTGAAGACTCCTCTCTCCTCCACTCTAAATAGTTCTACTGTTCTTAGTACTTGATAAGTATTTTATTTTATTTCATTTATTTCATGGGGATGGGTGTAATTAGCTATTGATATTGTGAATGAGGGAAATTGTAAAATCTCTGTGCTTTCCCTATTCCTCAGTTTTGGAATCAATGTAGCTGTCACCATTCAAAAGTTTAAAGAGCTCATTGTTCTCCATAGGCCTGTTAGTGCTCACTATAGGGTTTAAGGGCAGCTGGTGTCATCCCTGACAACATTTTGTGGGCCAGAAGAGATCTATACGCTGTTATAGAAAAATCTCAGTTTGCTATTTTTTCTAATTACTTGAAATTAACACATTATTAAGATGTATCTAACTAACCCATTTTGTTGTTCTGCCAGTCTGCTGATGAAAGTCCTGGAAAAGCTAAGCTACAGGGAGGAGCAGGAACAGGAGACTTCAAACAGCAGCAGCTGTCTACAGGGACCTGCTTCCAGCAGAGTGAAATATGCCCCACACATGTCAAAAGACTGTGTAGTGGGAGGGACAAATTCTGCATCCCCCTTCAAAGAATCTGCCAGGCCTTATGAAAGAAAAGGAAAGGGAATTAGGGTTATTTATACCAGCTGAAAATCTGGTACCTTCCATGTCTATCATCAGCTGTCAATGAAATCCTAAGGTGTAAATGTTTGAAAAAAAGAGAGAAGCTTTTCTAAGGAGAACAGGAAGCTACCATTGTGTGAGACCAACCCAGGGAACACAGTGGTCTCCTAGTGGCCACTGCAAACAGAGATGCCAATCCACATGTTTTCCTTCCCTTGAACTGTTGTTAGGAAGAGAGATGAAAGAAGACTGAATTGCAATAGCTTCTCCTTTGTGTGTGTAGTAAATGGAGAGCTATGTGTGCAAAGGGAAGGATTCCTCTATTCAGAGAAGGGCTGCTGAGATTATCATCAGTATCATTTATTCTTTGCAAAGCTAATGTAATGTCTTCAAGAAGTCTTCTACCCTAGCCCGTGACTGAAATATTTTGTTAGGACATTCTATGTCCTCACATGCAACAGTAAATCATCTTATACTACTAAGCCTGCCTTCAAATCAATATCACTTAAAAGACTAATGAGTGTGCAGGACCTCTTAGCATCAAGTCCAAAATGAAGACTATGGTTGGGACTTTTCACCAACCATAGAACTGGTTCAATAAAGAATATCACCCACAATAATCCTTGTTCCCGACCGGAAGGAAAACAGCCCAACTTGCCACAAAGAAAAGCATCCAGATATTTTAAGCACCGTTTGTCTTGACAGTTTTCTACAGTGTAAAACTATACTGCAGTTTTTACTGGAGATAAATTTTAGGAAAATCTCATATATGTTAGAAAAACAAAGCATATGAGCACAACAGGATTCACAAACTCAGCATTCCATACTGGGTTTTGTTATTTATCACATAATACTACCCTACTCTGTAATATTAAGGCATATATTTATTCTTGCCCTTGCTATCCCAGTTTGATGGGTTAACAGATACCCCTACTCTAGATACACAATGACAATGCTAATAAAATAGAGAATAACAAGCTAGGTGTTAAATTAACACCTTTTATATCAAAATCAGTTTTCTGCCAAACTGGAAATGCAAACTGATGTATAATATCAGTCTACAGTGTGTGAGCAGTATCAATCAGTCCAGTTTTATTGCATCTGCTTTTTTGTAGCAGAATTATATCTCTTATTAAAGCTACAAGAATGCATAATACAACACATGCATAATAAAATATACTATAAAATATATCATAAAAATACATCAATCTATAGTATTTGGTAGTGTTTGCAAAGAAAGTGCTGGGTAACAGCACTGTTGAGAATAACCCAGAATCATATTGCTCTCCATAGCTGTATGTCACATTGTTACCACCCAGAAATGTGTCTATTTAAGTTTTATTGATACCACCAGAATTCCAATTCCAAACAGCAGTCATTCTTCACTTCCACCAAATAGCCACCTAAACATTTATTTCCCTATTACTTATTTTACTGTCTACCAGGAATGGGTTCACCTGTCTTCTCCTACAGAGAAACAATATCTCACTACTTATCTTTCACTAAGTTGTTGCCTTAACTTTCAGGGCTTTGGTTTTATATCAGAGGAGAATAAAAATGAAGATAAGGAGGATGAAGAGGGGCCCTTTTTCCTTTTAAATAGTTGATGGCTATGTAATTTTTGTCTCATACTTCACTTTCTGCCTTTTATCCTTCATGCTTATTTCTTAAAGTTGAAGAACATACTAATTTTCTGAGTTTTCTCCTTCAAATGCGAACATACATTCTCAAGTACATTCCAGATGTTTTTCACTGCTCCAGGGGTTTAAAGTAACCAGAAACCAAGGTGCTATCCTCTTTCCTCCCCATCTTCTCTGCCACAATTTCCCTCTTATAAGGAAATCCCTGGGTAAGAGACTTGCTACACCTTAAACTGTGAGCCTCAAAATGTTGATCCATGGTAGTGCTAGCTCAAGCTTGGAGCAGTCACATGTTCAGGCCACCAGGGGACTGAAAGGTACAGTCTCCACCACTCCCATTCTGGGCTTCCCCTCCTGCCCCCAAGGCTCCCCTGGTTCCTCCTCCACCCCATGTCTGGGGCTCCCCTCCTGCCCCACAGTGTTCCCCCCTACCTCCCACTGCCCCTGGGGCACTTACTTGTGGCTGCCCACACTGTCTGTCCCGAAAGACCAGGTAGGGAAGGGTTAACCTGCCTGCCTGGCCAGTGCTGCTACCTACTAGGCTGCTGCTTTCTGTGCCCAACAGCAGTCTGCAACACTGGCCAGGCAGGCAGTTTAACTCTTCCCTACCTGGTGCCCCAGGACAGATAGTGTGGGCAGCCACAAGTAAGCAGGGGCAGCAGAGATCTGGGGTGATGGGGGTGGGGAGGGGCAAGTAGGCCCAATCCAGGCCAGCAGGAAAGGGAGGAGAATGGGATGTTTACATTTAGGTATAGCCTGGAGTAGCTACACCTTAGTGTGACATGAGCTGGGTAGCACAGATCAGAGATAATTCTGCTGTGGAGAGGGGTAATTTTGAGCTGCATAATGAGTGCTTCAAACCAATTTCAGGTATTAATCTGTGTACAATCCAGGGGTTAAGAGCTCCAGGAGCTGCCCAGAATTACCATGTAATAAGACCTTAACACAGAGCCAGCATAGCACCCCATATGTAAGTCCTGGATTTCTTGGTTCTTTTTGTAAAGGATGTTGACAGGGGAATAAGGGCATATCTGGGACATTCTGACATCTTTGAGAGTCTCAGGTATCAGAAAATCTAATGTGAATCAGAGGCAGCCCGAAGTAAAAGCTGGTATTTTATGCCAGAGAACGAATTAGTTCCACATGGCCCTGGGAGCTAGGGATTATCCAGTTGTATAGTATAACCTTTGTCTTGACCTTCTGGTCTTGCACCAAGCAGAGCCAGTGGCAATCCGTAAGGGGTGCATGGGGGTGCACATGCACCCCCTGAGAGCACCAGTGCACCCCCTGACTGGCTGTGCTCACGACTTAGGCGATGGGAAGGGGTGGCAGGTGGGAGTGCCAGTGCCCCTCCTGCAAGCACCAGCCAGGGAGTCGAGTGCCATTGAGCTCCCAGAAGCAGCTGCAGCCACTCCTGGAAGGCTACAGCGATTGGCCGCAGCCATCAGGTGCCTCGCAATCGGCCACAGAGGGGACTCCTGCCCCTGGACAGTGAGATTGGCTGAGGGGGGACCCCAGTCCCACTGACTGGTCACGGGGGGCACATGTCCCCCCTGAGTAAGGTGGTACCAGTTGCCCATGATCACAGCCTAGCTGATCCAGGTGTCTTTTGCAGAGTTTAGGATCTATACAAATATAAGCCTATTCAGAACATTTCAACAGTGAACGAAGAGTTAGGAGTACTTACTTATTTCCATCCTCTCATTAATTAAAGTACCAAACTAGGTTTTCACATATACTATTTTATCCTGGCACAAGCCTAGTGATGCCATCAGTTAAATGTAGTAATCAAATTAGTGCTGGAAGTTATCTTGTCCAACTCCTCTGCTCAAGGCAACATCACCCCTATCTAAAAAGCCCCAGCTAAGTGTTTGTCTTACCTATACTTAAAGACTATTACTATATCTATACTTAATGATGGAGGTTCCACAACTTCTCTAGTTTATCTGATGATTTATATCAGCATTAAATCTGAATCAAACACTCTTGAACTGTGTCTTTAGTGGACTGAACAGATACAGGATCTCATTTGTATTAAAAACCAAAATGAATTAAGTCAGAGCTATAGTTTTCTATTCACATGTAAAATTAGTCTTTGCAGTAGGGCTGTGGGCAATTTCACTGGCTGTGTCATTTCAACGCTGTTTTGACTCATTTTGAGCTGGGAACAGCAAAATCAAAATAAAACAAAGGGCTTCGAAACAGTCTTCAAAGCAAAATGAGGGCGGTCAAAATGTTTCAAAAGTTTTGAATTGTTTCAAGTGTCAAAGCTGAAGCTGGGCTTGCCTGCAGAGAAACAGAAAGTAGGGAGAGGGAGTGGGAAGACAGGGGAAGGACTGCTCTGATATTGGTTGTGACTGTTTGGCTGCCTGAAACGTTGCTGGTGCTACTGTGCTGCTTACTTATTACCCATTGTCATTTAAAATGCTAGACTGGTTGGGACAGAAGGGGAGGAAGAGGAGCACACTACCATGTCACGTAGAAGTCCCAGTGCCAGTGAGGACACACCTTAACACACACACACACACACACACACACACACGTGTCACAAGTCTTGTTCATCAGCAGCTTGAAGTGCAGTTTCCCAGATACACCTGCACCTACTTCCTTGACATGTGGCAGGCTTCATGGCCTCATCAGGGGCTACCATGCCTGCAGTTTTCACCATGCTCTGCTTTATCACACACATATGACATGAGTTTTGCTTGTCAGCAGCTTGAGGTGCAGTTTCCCATAAACCCCTGCATCTAACTCCTTGAAACTTGGAAGGTATGATGACCTCAGAAGGGTCTACCATTCCTGATGTCTTCATCCAAATCTGCCAAAAACTGACAAAGTTATAAGTAGTTTCATGCTTCCCCATTATAGCCTATGGCCAAAATATCAAAACAGTGTCGAAACTGTTTCAGTGAAATGGAACAGTGGTTCTGAAATTAAACAAAATACGAAATGAAACACTGTCCCATCGAAATGGCAAAAAGGAAGTCGAAATGAAATGGTGCTGTTTTGCACAGCCCTACTTTACAGTTCTCAGCTCTTTTTTCTGTCCATGTGGATTGTATTCTGACTGTGTACTTTGCCTAAGTACATACCCTATGTGCTTATATGAGTGTTTTCTTTTATCAGTCACACTGTTGTATCTGTTTGTTGCTCTAGCAGCTGGTCAACATTAAGGTTGCTGGTGA
>NW_017729033.1:80693639-80694491 GCF_001723915.1 Gavialis gangeticus | reverse complement strand
ATAGCCTACAGATGATCCTAAGCCACAAAGTTTAGGTCTGGATCTGCAGTCTCTCAGTCTTTTAGTAGGGGTGCACCAATAGAGATTTTTTGAGCTGATACCGATAGCCAATTTTTAACGAGTCATATCAGCCAATACTGATCCGATTGCCAATATGCAGCTGTGCAGCTTGGCGTGCAGCATTTGGCTGGTAAGTCTGTTTTGTGGGAAGGGGTGGGAGGAGGGAAGGGGTATGGGGGGGTGCAGATTAAGGCCCCCCCTGTGCTGAGGGAAAGAGTGGAGCTACGGCAGGGGCAGGTGCTGCTGAGCCGGGGTGAAGCACAGCATGGGAAGGAGCTATGAGTGCCTCATCTGGGGGTCGTGGGGGGGATGGCAGCTCCTGCCTCTATGTGCACCCCAAGAAGGCATGGGGGCCCCCAGATCTGCACATGGGGTGAGGGCAGGCAGCCACTACAGGCTGGGGTAGTGCAGTGCTGGGCTTTTCCCAGCAGGCTGTGGGGCTGGAGCTGTGCTTGGGCCCAGAGGCAGCAGCACTGGGAGGAAGGGGGCTATGGGGTGGCTATGGCAAATTTTGTGGTGGCTGAACCCCCCCGTATAGCCCCACTTCCAGCACTGCCACCACCTACCCCAAGCACAGCCCAGTCCAATCCCCCACCAGGAAGAGCTTGTCGGGAGCCCAGCCCCAACCCACAGTGGCAGCCCAGCCTCACCCTATGCAGATCTTGGGGCATACGCAGTGAAGAGAGCCGCCCCCACCCCCACTCCCCTCCAAGCTTCCCAAATGAGCCATGTCTAGGTCCCACACTGTGTTCTGACTGTCCAGCACCTGCCTCTGTCCCTGCCCCTGCCTGT
>NW_017729033.1:80691900-80692842 GCF_001723915.1 Gavialis gangeticus | reverse complement strand
ACACACACACACACACACACACACACACACGTGTCACAAGTCTTGTTCATCAGCAGCTTGAAGTGCAGTTTCCCAGATACACCTGCACCTACTTCCTTGACATGTGGCAGGCTTCATGGCCTCATCAGGGGCTACCATGCCTGCAGTTTTCACCATGCTCTGCTTTATCACACACATATGACATGAGTTTTGCTTGTCAGCAGCTTGAGGTGCAGTTTCCCATAAACCCCTGCATCTAACTCCTTGAAACTTGGAAGGTATGATGACCTCAGAAGGGTCTACCATTCCTGATGTCTTCATCCAAATCTGCCAAAAACTGACAAAGTTATAAGTAGTTTCATGCTTCCCCATTATAGCCTATGGCCAAAATATCAAAACAGTGTCGAAACTGTTTCAGTGAAATGGAACAGTGGTTCTGAAATTAAACAAAATACGAAATGAAACACTGTCCCATCGAAATGGCAAAAAGGAAGTCGAAATGAAATGGTGCTGTTTTGCACAGCCCTACTTTACAGTTCTCAGCTCTTTTTTCTGTCCATGTGGATTGTATTCTGACTGTGTACTTTGCCTAAGTACATACCCTATGTGCTTATATGAGTGTTTTTTTTTATCAGTCACACTGTTGTATCTGTTTGTTGCTCTAGCAGCTGGTCAACATTAAGGTTGCTGGTGATGTTTGTACACCAATCTCTATACCCCATGGAGCAATCACAGCAGGAAAGCGTGCCATCAAATACTGTGTTTCTTGTTAAATTGTTTGATTGACAGTACTAGAAAAAAATCACTATGTGATTAAGGTAATGAACAGCTTGCCATCATGTATTGCCTGTGAAGTATAATCAAACATTGATTTTTGTGTTCTACAGTACTTAAAAGGCTAGTGTCAAGGGTTTTTTTAATCCTTTTTAAAAATGCTTTTATATATATATATATATATATATA
>NW_017729033.1:80676002-80691028 GCF_001723915.1 Gavialis gangeticus | reverse complement strand
CCCCCCACTGGCCCTTCCCTCACAACAGACTTACCAGCCAGACCCAGCTGCTCTCCACGCTGCCAGGCTGGAGACACTGGGCAGAAGATGTCTGACACTAAGAATACCAGCAGTGGCAGCAACAACAGTGATACTCCACCCCCCACCACCACCACCACCCAGCTCCAAAGTCCCAGGCAAGCTGCAAAGCTGGCAATGGGGCCAGGGCACTGGGTGTAAGAAATGCTGACAGACCACCTGCTCCTGCATTACCCGCTGTAGGCCACCTGGAGCCCTACCACCCACCCCCAGAACCACAGTCACTGTGTACAGCTTAGTGCAAAGTACTTTATTCCCCTCCACAAACAACGACCCTGTCCCCACCTCGCTTCCCAACACAGCCCCTCCCCCACAACAACAGAGACCCTCCCCCTTCCCCACAGACCCCACCCACCACCAATAAAGCATCCTTTTTCACATGCAGACTATGTACTGTTCTGTGTGCCCTCCTAGGGAGAGGAGCAATGGGGCGGGGGTGCCTACAGAGTGAAACCCAGAGGCAGGTATCTGGTATCTGGCTGCACCACTGCAGGTGCACGAACCATAGCAAGGCCAATGGGTGAGGGCAGGGGTGAGGGCAGCCACTGCTTGGCTGAAACAGCTGGCTCCCTGTCCTACAGCTAGCTGCCATGGCCAGCAGGACCCATTTGCGGTGCTGGTCCCACTGAGGGCAGCTCCTACTCAGGGGCTGCACAGAGCTAGGGTGAGTGGTGGGGGTGGGCCCAGGCAGCAGGGCCAGCTGCCAAAGGCCCCAGGGTGGGAGTCAGGGCAGGGCCACCTGGCCTCAGGAGATGCCATTGCACCTCAGCCCAAGGCCTCTGGGGGGCTTGCTGATGGCATGAAGATGACTGCCAAGGCCATGATGGTATCTAACACCCAGCTGTCCTCCTCTTTAGCCTCTACTGCCCTGGCAACCAGGGTAGCCTGCTGCTCCTGGACCTCAGCCATCCTCTGGACGAGGGTGATGTGCCTCTCCTCAAGGGCCAGAAACCCGTCCCAGAATGCCTGGTCCCTGTCCCACTCATGCACAATGTCCTTCATTCACCAGGCTCATGAGTCTGCCAGCCACTCCTCCAGCATGGTGACCAGCCAGTCCAGTGGCAGGGTCTGATCTTGGGTCTGCCACTGCCAGAGCTAGCACATACGGAAGGCACCAGCTGAGGTTAGCAGTGACCTTGATAATGCAGCCCCATGTGGAGCTGTTGCCACACTTGGTTGTGTGCAGCTGCTGGACCTGCAGAGTCAGGAAAAAGAGACTGTTTGTGAGAGTTTGCAACATTTCTAAGATAATATGCACTATACCAGGAGGCTCTGCACTGCCCAGCCTCAGCTCAGGGTGCCCAGGAACCATGGTAAGTGAGCTGGGCAGCCCTGACACAGGTGGCCACCAACTGAACCCCCATCCCCTTTTGCTCCACAGGGCCAGGTGGGCTGGTGGGTGCTTGCCACAGGCAGCCTGCCTTCCCTACCCCTTTCCAAGGCTGGTACAGGCCTGGTTCCTGCTGCTGCTGCTCTAGACTGGCTTCCCAGGCTAGGCCTTGCCACTAAGTCCACAGTGCCCATGCTCAGGGGGTGAGGGGCTCCCAGCTGACTGAGATGGAGCTGGTAGTGCCCCTGCTCTCCCCCCATGGCACCTCTCTGGAGATGCCCTCTGGGGCAGCCTTCCCCCCACCCAGCACATGCCCTGAGCGCCAAGCAGTAGGCCTGTGCAAATAAGGAAGTATTCAATTCAGATTTGGATTCAGCTGATTTGGAGAACATCAGTTTGATTCAGTGATTTGAATCACTGTCCCCATTTGATCTGGCTGAATCAGAATTGGAGATTCAGTGCTGATTTGGAGGTTCAGATTGGCACAGCCAGGTGGCTGCAACTTCTCCCACAGCTCTTCCAGCTGTGCTCACCTTTCCCTGGTTGTGGGGAGCCATAGGAGAAGCCCCCATGACTGCCCTGCCTGGCCCCAGTCCCAGCCTGGTCCCAGTCTCCCAGCACTTAAAAAAAAACATAAATAAATAAATAAAAAGCCCCATACTCACTGGCTGCAGCAGCAGGGATCAGGGCCTCTGAGGGCTCATGGCAAAGCCATCCCCCACACAGCATGGGACAGTGGGGGGCAGTAGGGATTGCCTCCCCTGCACCTGGCACCCACACTGAAGCTGCCCCTTGGCACGGGTGCAGCGTGGCTTGACTGGATGCTGTGCGTTGTCTGGGAGCTAGGACCACTGGAGCTGAGTGGTACCAGGCTCCAGCTGTCTGCTGGAACCTCTCCAGCTCCCAAACAGTGCATGGTACCCTGCCAAGCCATGCTGCACCCACGCCATGGGGCAGCTGCCAGGCTGCCAGATAGGGGTGGTGATATCCACATGGTTCCTGATACCCACTACCCCCCACTGCCCTTTGTGGTGCAGGGGGGGCTCTGCCATGAGCCCTCAGAGGTCCTGATCACCACTGCCAGAGCCAGTGAGTGCGGGGCTTTTTTTTAATTTCTTTTTAAACTGCCAGGACTAGGCTGGGGCCTTTTTTCACTTCCCCCATCCCCTGCAGCCTTTTGGGAATTGTAGTGCATAGTTCCTTCCTCCAGTTACAGTACATGGCATTCAACATTACAGTCCACTTCAACAGCATGCTTGTAAACACATCCCATTCATGCACCCACACCTCTACTCATGTATACCAAACAATGAAGCCTGGCAATGTCTGGGACAACCTTTGCAGCCACTTATCAAGATCTCTACTGTCCAATATGATCAAGAGCAGCTGCATTTCTGATTTGGTGCATTCAAGTGTGAATAGTGAACAAAAGTGTTCCTGACAGAGCACTGGGGCAATTGTATAGACATAACCTTATGGGTCACAAGCTCAGCTGGTGAAAAATCTGTGTCACTCCATTACCTGTGATTCTGCCAGTCAAGCATCTGTACTGAAATTCCTTATCTGTAACAATAAAGACAATACGACTCTCTTCCCAGTACCCTTTTTCTGTCTCCTCAGCTTCTAGATTTCAAGCTGTTTGTTTTTGTGCAGTGCTTAGCGCAATGGGATCCTAATTTGAGATGAGGCTTGTAGGCACTGCTGTAAATACAAATAATAAAAAAAATTGCCTAAACAAAAAAACAGCTCTCTTCTTTGCTTACTCCTTTCATACATTCATGCTCATGCACAATCCATATCAGTGCCAACAGTTTATTCCTTGAAGAGATAAAAAAGCAGAAAAGGCAGTTTTATCCCTGCTTTCTGTAACAGTTAAGATACAGCTTTCCTAATGTTTGTTCTCTGCTTTTCATTGCAGAGTTTCTGCTGAGTTTGAACAAATATCCTTTAAACTGAAAATTGTTCAACAGGGTTGACACCCTGCTCTCTGCAGCTAGCAAGTCCATTACAAACAGCAAAGCTTCTGTGGTTACAGGAAATCACAGGCCTGTGTTTAACATCTTGCAGAATTTCAAGCTAAGGCCAGAGAAGTCAGCTACCTAGGGATCATGGCATCTGCTGTAATCTTTATGCAGCAAAGGAATGCCAGCTTTTGCTATGTACTTACAAGGCAGTTAGGTCTACTCTAAGGCCCCTGCTGCACATTACATATATTATTCAATTCACTGGTTAATCGTGCAATAAATTTAGACCAGCCACACATGCAAAGTAATTTTCACACAACAAAGAGCAACTATCCAGCTATAAAGAGAGCCATTCAGCTACGAAATTAGTGCTTGAAAATGTGTAACAACTCTATAGCTTGTCCAGCTTTAATTCGAACATGTGGCAGGGCCATGAAGCACCATAATGTAAAGAAAGGTAATGCCATTCAACTCAGTAACACCCAGGCAGAGCTGATATATAAAATGCAAGACCTAATTCACTATCAAACATTTGATGAGAACTAGTTTGTTAATTCTCACTACTAATGATACATTCTGTTTCAAATTCCACATGAACTATATGTGGCATAGCCAGGCATGGCTGGTGAACTCAGACTGGTGGGGCAGTGGAGCGTCCCATGAAAGCAGGGGGGGTGAGGTTTGCAGCCTCCACGCTACCAGCCAGAGTGCCTGGCCAGCTGCAACCCCCCCACCTACTCTTGGGCAGCTGCAAACCCCACCCCACTCCCAGCCAGCTGCAAATCACCAACCCATCCCATGGGACACTCCACTGCCCCACCAGTCTGAGTTCACCAGCTGTGTCTGGGTATAGCTAGTGATCCCAGTCAAAAAATCTTAATGGGTCTTTTACCTTAATGTACTTTCTAAATCTATAGGGAGAAAAAAAAAAAATCACCTTTCTGTCATATGAACACTTCAGTTGGTGATCACTCAAGATTCAGCATTTCCTAATGCAGTGCACTGGAAAAGGTAATAGAATGGTAAAATAGCAAGTGTATTGGGGCATCATTGTCATAGATGTGCTTTCAGTATCCACACAGTAATATATTGCTTAATGTTTTATGTGCTGCAACCCTAGTACATATCTGGGACTTCTGCTTTTCCTAAGACCCAATGTTTTCAGTAGCTTGTCAAGAACATGATACATGATTATAACATACATTCTGCAGGATATACCCCAGATGCCTAAAGGAAATCTAGCTAATAAAAAGTTTGCCACTACCTGTGCATATACTTGATAGTTTTTCCACAAATGTAGAGTGAGCTGAGAGCATTTTTTGAGTGTTCTAATTACGTTTTCTTTTTATTTTCATGTCAGTTCAAACGAATCTGCATTGCATGAAACTGGAGATCAAAGCCCCTAGATCTGGACATGATAAGTAAAGGTGGACTTTATTGTCTCAGAAGGGCCACCTAATAAAACTTGAGTCCAAGTACTTTGATGAACCCTAATTTTCAAGGTTGGACTTTATGACCTGACACAATGAACTTATTGCTCAGAATATAATTGCAGTTAGAAAATGGTTTCTGAAATTTGACAGAAGTGGGGGGGGGGGGGTTATATCTACTTGTACTTACACTGACAGCTCAGAATTGTGATGCGAGGAAGCTGCCAAGATTCTGTAGTGCAATTAAGTGACAAGCAAACTTTAAAGGGATTTAGAGTTGGGCTGTAAGTTGAAAACCAGGCTCGTGTCTGGATTTAGATTTGATTTCAAGTGGTATACTTTCCTGTTGGCCTGCCCTGGAGTTTTGGCTCCTTCAGTAACAGACTATGAAGTTAAATTATACAAGTGAGGTTCTACAACAAAGCATAATCACAAAAACATGGTTTTCACAGGACTCCAAAAGCTTATCCTTTTGCAGTTAAAAACAATCTTTAGTTAAAAAGTAGTCCTCCCTTTATTTTAAAAATGGTGTTTTAACTCCTTGTTCCTCTATCTCCACTGTTTTATTTCCTGGGGTTTTTTGTTTTTTTTTTCTTTTCTTTTTTTGGTTGTGGTTTTTAAAAACCTTCTTCTTTGTTTCTGAGATGCAAACTCCAGCCATGTGCCAGTTCTATTTCTCCCTGATGTTATTATATTTAATAAACATTTTTCTCTTTTTTTCTACGAGAGGCAAGGATTTGTTGGGGTCATATTTTTTATTGGACCAACTATGTAGTTAGGATAAAGTTAAACAAGCTTTTGAATGCAAGACATTCTTTGTCAGGTCTCTGATAACAGGCAACCAGGCACAGCATAGTCTTTGCTTTTTTCCCTCTCTAACCTCCATCCCTCCTTTTCTAGATGCTCCTACCATATCCCTTCTCAACCCCCACCCCGCCAATGTATTCAGCTTCTGTCACTGCCATGGAATTGAAAGAAAGAAAGGACAAGTACCTGGAATAGAGCATTTTCCTGTGCCTGAAAAGTTTGTTCATGTAGGTAAGAGTTTTTTACAATCAATGGTCTATCATTTTAAAGAGGTATTCATCCCACTATGTAATTGATGAACTGCACAAAACAACAGGTCCTAACCCCAGAGAACTTGGATTTAATGGGATGCTTTGTATGAAAATGCTGTGCAAAAAGAGCAAGTAAGAGACTAGCAGGGGTGAATTTCTGGTTCTTTGGCAAAAATGCCCACTGGCTTCTAGGGAACTGAGATTAGCCCTGGGTGGGGGGGTACTGTCTCTCATCTTTACACCAGGAAAGGGACAAAAACTAAGAGCAACACAGCAAAAATTCATCCCTAACATTTAGAAAATTCAACCCATTTGCCAGCTGCAAAACAAACACATACAATTCTGCATATGGAAATGTGAGTGCAGCCAGCCTCAATCCTACTTCACAATAGAGGTAACTGAAGCTCTCTTTCCTTCTGTTCACTGACAAATCAATTTCATATAGTAGTCTTAGATGGCTCACTTCCAAAAAGATTTCCCTTTGAGTCACACAAGCCCACACTTCCCTTTAATTGCAAGGAATAATAAACAGTATGTAAATAAACATGCCACGCAGCGCCTATTTATGAACAGGAAATCCAGTCTTTCTTGGTAAAGAACAGCATTTTTTGTAGATGGCCAATCAAAGACTAGAAAAGTATCAGCTCTGTAAAGGAAAGATATTGTACAACTTTCAACCACAGGGAAGGTTTTAGTGTTTGAGACAAACACAATGTATCAAACATTGCGAGAGTCACTGGGAACGTCTACACATGCATTACTCACAAGTAAGCAGTACTGGGCAGGCATGTAACGTGCAGGGAAGTGGGGCTACCAATCTGATCCCACTTCCCTCGGCCCTGCAATGGCCCCTGCCACCACCGGGGGAGCTCCAGGCTCCAGCTGCCAGTGGTCAGCAGCCACTTTCAAAAGCCAGCCCTGCTTGCTGCTTTCCGGACAGCCACTTCCCTGGCCAGGAGCAGCATGACCAGCACAGGGACAGCATGCAGCAGCACTCTACTTGCCAATTCTGTCTCCCCATCTGAAACAGCCCAGCTTGCCACAGATAAAGCAGGAGGACCAGGGATGTTAACCGGAGAAACTGGAAAATTCAGTAGCACAAAGAATTCACAAGATCTGCTCAACTCAATCTACCAGGCAGTGCCTGGGGATAGGGCATAAGTAGTCGCTGCCTTTCATCTATCAGTACTGAAAAGTCTTTCACGGAGCTCATGAGAAAGGATCATGATGGCAGAAGGGGGAAAAGCAACCTGTTAATGATCTGTGTTGTGGAGCTTACATTTAGATATGGCAGGGTATCCGTTTCCTTGCTAGTTTGTTATGCACTCAAAAAATTCTTTTAAAAAAAAAGGATTGTTTTATTAAAAAATTGTAATAGCTAAAAACCCCACAAAGTCTTCTGACTTTGGGTATCATTATCTGTTACACATTGCAGTCATGTGGGTCTCACACTGACAAGTTTCATGATTAAGCCGTATGATTACCTTCGTGAAATGGTGACCATCTTCCCTGAGGGAAGACTGTGGCTTAGGTTCCATTAAAAACAATGAGAAATAGCAGCCATCTTTACGAGGGACAGCCTCATTTTAAATTGCAAAGCTTTAAAATAGCAGCTTTTTTTCCTGAGGGAAGCCTGTGATTTCAATTTGGCTGGAAGCATCTCTCTTCTTTGCCCACATCTGGTAGAAGTGGCAACAGGAAACACGAATCTGTTCAATTTTTCTGTTGAAGCCCTTCCTCATCCACCCCTCAAAAGCATATGATATCATCCTTTCTTTGTTCAGCTTATCATGGTTTCAGCAAACTGACTCTGGGAGTTAAGTTATCTGAAAGTTTTTTATAATACAGAAGACTGCAAGATAGTGAGACATGAAACCAAACTATTTTCAAAAGGGAGTTAAAGTGAGCCTCATAAGATGGAAGAAAACTTATAATCCACTTTGTTCCTGCAAACACCAACACTTTAAACATCCTTTAACTGATTTGGGGCCAAATTCCTTTTAACCAATCGTTTTAACACTGGTTATTGTTTATTCACATATCCGGGTACAGAATACAGATTTCTACAAGATTTCTGCCCATATGAGTATATGCTTTATCTTCTCTGCAATCTAGTTTTATTAATTTGTCTGAATTTGAAAGAAAGCATCTGTTTTCTTAGTTTAAAAAGTTCTGCTCCCATGAGGACAGAATAGAGCTTGGGAACATGCACTTGGCAAGCAAGCTGTCTATGCAAAACAAAGTTTGCCAAGTGTATGAGCCTTCAGGCTGAGCTGAATTGAGGGTTATAAGCAGCACATTGTGGAGGGGAAAACCCACACATGGGAAGACTGGTTCCATGTGCAAAATGAAAGGAGTTCTCAGCTCATCCCATAGAGGGCTATTCTATCAGGTGTAGCCCTCAAAAATTTGCTGAACTCTGAAAAACAAGAGTTTTTTTAATGATCTTTTATTATTGGATCAACTGTATAGTTGGGGTAGGAGTTGGGTATGCTTTCATGCACAAAGCACCCTTCTAAGCACGTCAAAATTCTCTCCCAACTAAATCCAGGCCTCATGCATTTCCTACACCATCACCACTATAACAACACTCCAACCCTGCTAGTGGGAATTGAAGAAAATTAGTTATGCAATTCTTGGCCTGCCATAAAGGCCTGGTAGATTTTCACAGAAACCCAGCTGCTCCCTGGCATGTACCTATTCCCTCAGCCTGCCTCTAAGCATGTTTGGAGTACAGATCAAGAACCCCTTGACAATTAATGTCCACCAATATTAAACCCTCTATGGAGATTCAAGATAATGTGGCCAAAAACTCAGGGTGAAAATGAGTTTTACCATTGACTTAAAAGGCATCAGAGTTTTTCCTGGAGACTCTTCAGCAAAGTAGACTCTTCATTAGAGTGGATTTCCATGGACTCAGAGGGAAAATATTTTGTTTTTAGCAAAATGTCCAAGGCCGTGTGTAGACTAGAGTTTATTATTTTCATATTGTTCATACCAGGAGGAGGCAGTGCTGAGCTCTGCTATGAAACACCCTGAGCAAACTGCTCTGAAAAAATATGAGAAAATAAAACAGAGCACAACATTCATCCTTATTCTATGCAATACAACTCAGTCAAGACAATATCACCCTCCTGCAATCCATTCAATTGTAATTTATCCTATTTTCTCCAAATGTGGTAGCTGGATGCTCACAATTAATTGGGCCTGAAATTAATTTTTCCCCACAATTGATTGGGAATACGAAATTGGGATCACAAAGTTAAAAGGCAGACTGAAGCCGGTTTAAAAATGTGGCCCTATGGTACTAACAGTTCTGTTGGCTGCCTTTCAGAGTAATTTGAAACCGATCAGCTGTTCAGCAGTACAGTGGAACAATTTTCCACTCAATCATCATAAACAGAAGAAGTAAATAGCAATGTATATGCAGTCTTACAGAGGCTTATTCACTCAATATTGCAGGTTTTGGTAAAAGATTTGATGTGGCTCTGATAGACCTCTGGGAACTTCTAGTAAAAATACTGATGCTTCTCTGTAATGAATATACACCCCAGATTTCAAAGCTTGGCTGGTTTTAGACAAGATCATAAATATTTGGATGTTTTGCCACATTTAATAAGATTTTGAAATTATCTTCTCCTAGCCTTCAGTATTCATCAGACCTTTGAAAAATAGAAAAGTATAAAGTAAGTATGGGTAGAAGTAGGGTGATAATATTATTTTTAAGGAAATCCAGGACACTGCCACCCCCCGCCTTCCCTCGCTCTCCCAACCAATGCCCACCCCAGGTAGGAGGAGCAATGCCTGGCCCAGCCATTACTCAAAAGGCACCAAAATACAAGTTTGTCCAGAGCACCAGACACACATACATGTGTACTCATACACACATATGCATGCACACATGCATGTAAAGCCCACACTCACAGTTGCCCAACTCCCCACAGCCAATCCCTGCTCCAGGTAGGAGGAATGGTGTCCAACCCAGCCAAGCCCACCCCCCACCTCTAGCCACTGCTCAGGAGGAGCCAGGGTGGGCAGGGTGGTAACAATCTGGAACTTTTGTTTCCATTTTCACCAATGGGCTAGGATAGCCTATGAAATCCAGGGCTGTCCCAACCAAAACAGGACATATGGTGACCCTAAGTAAAAGACCCTTGCAGGGAGGCAAAGAGATCCAACTGGAAGTATTGCTTGTCTGAATTGATTTGAGCCCTCAGAATGGCTTGGGTTTTGTTCAGTGCTTTAGGTTTTATTGTTTTTTGTAAATTGGTTCCTAAAGTACAGAGAAGTGTTGCCATGCACTGTTAAACATTTATTTTGTTTCACCCCAAAGAAAGTTGCATTTAGTGGGGGGTGAAGCCATTCCTAAATCTATACCGCATTTTGTAAAGCATTTTTATATCCTTCAAGATGACAGGTGTTATATAAATGGAAGCCATTATCACCTCCAACACTACTACTCAAGTATTCATAAGAATCAGGTATTTATGGTCCCAGCAATAAAACTACCACTGGCATTTGATTCTGATATAGGAAGGCCGTTATATCAGAATAGTTTCTTGGTCATCTCATCCCAATATGCAAAACAAAACAAGAACTGTTTTCTAACACACACCAGAAGAGTTAGCCTAGATGTATAAAGAGAGAAATATTTACTAACAAAAGCATAAGGTGCAGCTCCCGGAAGGAATTCTGCAGGTCTCAAAGAGCGAGCTCTTTGGGAGGCAGAAAGTTACTTTTACATACCAGTTGTACAGCCATGTATTCATGACTTCATGATGTGGGAAACTCACATAGCATTCCCACATTCAAACAAAAACAAAAAGTTTCACCCAAGCATATTGGAAAAAATAGAGGATACAGTTTTCATAGATTTAGAAAATTGCTTCTCCTGAAACATGGACTAAATTTCATACTGAATAAATCATTTCCTGAGATTGTTTTTCCCCCTTTGTGGGCAAGGGTCTAGTTGAGATCAACTATAAAAATGAGGAAATGCCAAAGAAGGGGCTGAGTTTACTTTGTGGTAGAACCTAGATAATTTTATATCTTGTACTTTGCAATTCACAACAGGTCATTGAATTAAGGGCCATACCCTTCAAAAGGCATCACTTCTATGATCAGCTGGAGCTATTTAGAAGCTACACTGCTAATTGGAGAAGCAACAAACAGCAGAAGTACTACAATGGTCCTGCACAGCTGTTTGCTGCAGCTATGTATGACCCCAGATCGTGACAATGAGGGTTTGAGCTAAGGCACAACAAAAAAATTCAGATTCTCCTGAATTGTTAGCTATGCTGGAAGTAGAATCAGAAAAAACAAGGGTGTAAAGAACCTCAGAAGGCCATCTAGTCCAACTGCCAGCTCAAGGTAGGATCATTTCTGTCCAAACCATCCCATAGAAGTATTTATCTAACCTAGTCCTAGAAGTGCACAAACAGTATTGCACAACTACAAAGCAAAATATGAAGCACACCCTAACTGGCCATAGGCGAAGGTGGGGGATGAGGGTACTTTCAGTTACTAGGGGTTTCACTCACAAGCCTCTTCTCATAACAATTTCTACCCCGTGAAGCAGACTTAAGAGGCTTAGAAATTAAATGAGCATTTTCACAAAAGTATTTGAACTTTAAATTGAATCACTGTGTTTTGAGGTACACATATTGCTCTAACAGCCTTGCCACTAGAATTTTTACAACAGTAATTGTTCTCAATGTTATCAACAGGTACAGTATTTGTTATCAACAACATCCTTCTCCTCACTAACCTGCTTGGTAAAAGTCTGCACAAAACTGCCCTCTGTGCTCCAAGCCTTTACTACTGCTATATACATGTACACCAGCATTACATATGACTTTAAATAATTGAAACTCTGATTCAAATCCATAAACATTAGTGGTATAACAGAAAAATAGCAGTTATATTAAAACCACATATTTATCTTTTTTGTGCATAAAAGCTATTTTTTAAAAGATCTTGTAAATAGAAGTATTTTGTCTCTTATTCTACCAGGGTGCAGTCAGTCAGACCCAGTGATAAAAGCTGAGGTTGGAATCAGAGTCTTACAGTCAAGGGTGTTAACCAGGAAGGACACTATTGCCCTAGGCCCATAAGTAGGGGCCCTGATGCCTCTCACAGCCAATCAGGATGGAGGCAAGTGTAGCTAATCAGACTGAGCCAAGCTACCTGTTATGGCTCCTGCCTACTTACCTACTATGTTTGTTTACGCAAAATAAGCAGAGGGGAACAAATTTAGTCAAATAGATCATAAATGAACTGTCAAAAATATGGATCCCAATGACTAAAAATTAAAAAGAAAAAGGCCTACCTGAGCCTGGTGGCCCCTTGGACTATTCAGACAGACGAGTTGCTCTAGCCAACAGCATACAATGGATAGGATACAGAGAGTGATGTTCTTATCATTGCATCTATCCACTCTTGATCTACCAAAATCAGCAAGTAGATGACCCTCAGCACATGATCACAGCAAGTAATGAGCTGGTTTGCAGTGTTTCAGATAATTCATCTTATGATACAAATAAAGCTGAGTGCCTACATAAATATAAGATATTTTCATTGCACCCGCTCTTCGGTCAATGAAAAACATAAAATACTTAAAAAGAAAAGTTTACAAGGGTTAATTTGGTATCCACACTATACACTGACAGTGAACCCTCTGAATTACTGTTAACTGGTTATGTCACACATTCACCACCCCTCCCAAATAAAGTTGCCTTTGAGGTTCATCATGTGGCATTCGATTTATTCCTAGAGTATTTAGTCTCTATCAGGGCTGTGCAAAACAGCACCATTCTGATTTGACTTCAGTTTTGATGATTCAATGGAACGGTGTTTCGTTTTGAGTTGTGTTTGGTTTCAAAGCCACTGTTCCATTTCATTTAATTGAAACGGTTTTGCTGTTTAAATGCTGTTTTGATATTTTGCCCATAGTTATTATGGGGAAACATAAAATGTAGCAGGCAGGTAGAGTGGGGGTTTGCTGGCACCCTGGGGAGGGCTTCGGGGGCTGTACCAGCCTTCTCAGGGGTGCAAGCCCCGGATCTGCCTGCCACATGAAGGAAGCCAGATGCTGCCACCTGAGACCAGTGCCGTGAAGATGGGTGCTGCCGTTGGTCCCAGGTGGCAGCACCCAGCTCCTGTCACCCAGCAGGCAGATCGGTGGCTTGCATCCCTGGGAAGACTCCGGTACAGCCCCTGCAGCCATACCAGGGGTGCCAGGAGGCCTGTAGCATGGGGCTGGGGCAGATCAGCTGGTGTGGGGACCCACCACCCCAATCCAAGAGCCAGGGAGGGTCCCCTCACCAGCTGATCTGCCCCAACCCTGTACCAGAGCCAGCTGGAGGAGGGTGCAGGGCCCAGGACAGATCAGCTCATGTGAAGAGCCTCCCCCACACCAGGCTTGGGCCCCAGGGGCTTGCAGCCCAATGCAGGGGTGAGCCAAGATGCAAAGAAAGCTCCCATGCTGCATGGTGCACACAACTTCCAGCACCCAGGCACCTTTATTGCTCCCCGTTTGTCAACTGAGCTCAGGATGGGTCATTCCTATGCCTTGCAAGCCATGGGAATAGGAAGAGTGCACGGGCTTGGGGTGGGGACCAAGACTCATCCATCATTTCCTGCAGAGCCTTGGCAATGCCCATGCTCCAGGGACATCTTCAGAGCAGCTGAAACTGCACTTCCCTCTTGGGGAAGGCAGCACAGTGCCCCCAGCTAAGCTTCACCACACACACTGCAATGTTTACGTTCTGTCCCCCCAGAACGAGAAAATTGCTGTTTTAAAAATGTATAAAAAGGTCTTTAGTCAGGAAAAAGGGCAGCAGCCTGGAGGCAATCCCTACAGCCAGCTCCTAAGCTCTGGACTGTGTGGAATGGATTTGCACATGAGGGGATGGCCACCAGCACCCACGAGTCACCCCTCTGCTGGCATGTCCCCCTCAACCTCCCAGCACTTGCTTTTCCCACCACAACCTAACTCAGAGGTGGACAGAGGCAAATGGGGGGCTGACATGTGCTTTCCTGCCCTGGGATTGGGGTGGCAGGTCCCGGCACCAGCTGGTTTGCCCTGTCCCCATACTGGAGCCAGCTGGAGGAGGATGCAGGGTCCAGGGCAGATCATCTGGTGTGGGAACCTTCCCCTACCCTGGGATCAGGCTGACAGGTCCCCACACCAGCTGATCAGCCCCGGCCCCATACCCAAGCTAACTGGAGGAGGTTCCAGCCTCTTGCAGCCTGGTGCAGGGGCAGCCCTAGGGCTGCACCCCACCTGTTGCACCAAGCTCAGGTCCCAGTGGCTTGCAGCCCCTTTCAACTCAGCCCAGTGGCAGAAGGCAAAGTGCAGTCCCAGCTCTGTTCACCTCACACTACCCGGCTAAGCTCAATGGGCTGGCAGAGCCCATCAGAGTGCAGCCCGGCAGCAGGAAGAGGGGAGAGCCAGGGCTGTGCTCCCCACCAGGCTGAGCCACATGGGTCTGTGAAGCACAGCCCTGGTTCTCCCCTGCCTCCCACCACCTGGCTGCTACTTTGAAACTAGAAATGTTTCAAAACTTTTGAAACATTTTGACTGGTCTCATTTCATTTTGAGGCTGCTTTGAAGCCCTCTGTTTCATTTTGATTTTGCTGTTTCAAGCTCACAAGTGGAAACAGCATCGAAATGAAACAGCCAGCAAAATTTTGCACAGCCCTAGTCTCTATGGGTACATCTACATGAGACGCTAACAGCATAATAGTGTGCTGGGCAATACCTGTACTAATACACTACTGCACAGTAGTATTAAGCTACTGCACAATTACAGTCCAAAAAAAATCCTTGCGCTGGCATTACTGTGCAATAGTATCTGTGCATTGATTTAGTAGTTGGGAAGTTATTCTAGGGGTCCCCCAGACAGCACTGGAGAGTGGGACAGATATACTGGAGTCCCTCCATCTCATAGGGGCTCCAATATACCTGCCTCACCCTCCCATAAGGACTGAAAGCCCCACAGATTGAACTCCCTCTGATGCCTTTCCCCTGCTCCCATTCTGAAAACAGCTCAAGGCTGGCAGGCAGTACAAACAGAAGTTACAGAAGACACTGCTGTTTTGGGGTCAGATGCAATGAAGGGTCAGATTAAGGGTCACCCTTAATAAAAAAAAATAAGAATTTTTA
>NW_017729033.1:80669154-80671002 GCF_001723915.1 Gavialis gangeticus | reverse complement strand
TCTGAAAACAGCTCAAGGCTGGCAGGCAGTACAAACAGAAGTTACAGAAGACACTGCTGTTTTGGGGTCAGATGCAATGAAGGGTCAGATTAAGGGTCACCCTTAATAAAAAAAAATAAGAATTTTTATTAGGGTCACCCTTAATAAAAAAAATAAGAGTTTTTCTTAACTTAAAAAAACAAAGGGAAATATCTCTACATCCTTTACCTTGTCATATAGATCTCCAAGGTCATAAAATGAGAATACAGCTAAAAATTCACACTGATTGATAAAATTACACTCCTATTACATTATTGGTTCAGATGTCTTGAAGACAAGGTTTTTTGTAACATCTTTCACTGGGTCAACTATATAGTTGGGAGAGATGTTGGACAAGCTTTCTAGAACAATGTGCCCTTCATCAAGTGGCCCATAGAAGGACACTTTGCACTTGAAAGCTTGTCCTACCTCTCTCCCAACTTTACATTTGGTCCAGTAAACAACATAATAAAAATCCATGCTTTAATGAAACACCGCAGCTTCAATAATACTTCAACCCTGCCACATTTAGGATGCCTCGGGTAATTTGGAAAATATTTTACTTATATTTATCAGACAAGTTAATGGAAAAACACAGGAACATTTGTATTCCTACTTGTCGCTATTATTAGCTTGGTGTGTAAAATGTTTTTCTAGTTTTTAAACTAGTCAGTGGAGACATTCTGACAGTACTTGATTACAGGCACCAAATAGTAGTGATCTGAAAGGAAAATACAATGAACTGTAGCTGAATGGATGCAGCACTAGCAATACTGGTGTCAGTGTCTGAGGGAATCAATCTTAAAACTGACATATGTTTCTGAGCCTAAGATTAAGACACACAATATCATTCATGCTCCTCATTTAATCTAAATTGTCCTCACTCTATTGTCAGACTGCACCAACTAGAAATCGGGCCCAATAACTCTGGGGTCAAAACAAGCATTACTCAATTGAAAAAAAGACTCCTATCAAAGTCAATGGGTATATTCCTCAATTAAGAACCATGCTATTTGATCCCTTATCTTTAAGAAGTCTAAAGTCTGTGAAGCCCCATGATTTCACATGTCCTTTCAGGATCTAAGTAATTGACTTTAGTGGGAGTTACTTGATTCTTCAGCTCAGAGGCAAAGGTACCCAAAGGTTTGTCTATTAGAAAAATGAACACATATTTTTATTAAAGATCTCAAATGTCATCATAGTGAACAAAGCATTCTAAGATGAGCTGCCCAAGTTGCAGTCCTCCAGCATCCCAGGATACTGTGTCCCCTCCCCCAACCTCCTGTTCTTGTGGACAAATATTCCACCTCCTGAACTCTAGTGCCCATGAGGGGGTTCTGGACCAAGCCAACTCCCCCTCCCATCCCTGAGGGTGTGACCTTCCCACCCCCAGAGGTAGACCTCTGTGCAAACAGCAGGTTCATGCTGGCAGAGTGCATGCCAACTAGCGAGGTCACAGGGCATGGATGGATCCAGGAGTTAGGTCTAGAGGAGTCAGGAGGAACAAAGTAGGGGCTGGATCAGGTCCTCATGAGGAGGGGCTTCATTCCTGAACCAGAGGCAGTAGCTCCCCCAAAAATCACCTTCCCTTAGCACTCCCACCGCCCAGCCACCCTTGGAAGTACCCCCCCAAGTCCCAATTTATTAAAATATGAAATCATATAAAATATGAGATCTTTGTTTAATTTATGTCCTCTTTATTTCCTTCCCAAATTCTTTTTTTTTAACTTCCTTTTATTTTGTCCTTCAGTGACTGACTTCCTTCATTTTACCACCATTCCCTCACACCTTTTTCCTTTCCATCTCCCATTTCATTACCCACCCCCATCC
>NW_017729033.1:80668719-80669026 GCF_001723915.1 Gavialis gangeticus | reverse complement strand
CACAACTGTAGTTCCTAGTCAGGCCCCTGGTTGCCAGACCCTGGTTGCCAGCTGTTTTGTGGCAAGTCACAGCTGTACAGGTAGGGGAGAGCCAGGGAAGGTTTTTAACCTTACAGTGTGACTGCTCCAAACTCAAGCTAGCATTAACAATAATCAACATTTGAGCAGCTCAAAGTGCAATGGGTAACACGGCCCTAAGTAACTTTACTCATGTGGGTTGTACACAGTAAACACCTACACATGAGATTAATTTGCATGAATACTCTGGAGCTTATTGGTCTGGGGTCTTTTGCTCCCAGATACGCCA
>NW_017729033.1:80653924-80668705 GCF_001723915.1 Gavialis gangeticus | reverse complement strand
TGAATGTGAGCCTGGGAGCAAAAAAGCTCTGGAGCAATATTGCCAACCCAGGATTAGCCTGCCAGCCCAGCTGTTCCAACAGGGCTCCATATGATGCAGAGGGGCTGGCTGAGGCATGGGGGTGCTTTAGCCCAGGGCTAACTGGTGGGCAGATCCTACACTGAAGCACCCCGTGCTCCAGCCAGCCAGGGCAATGTCTACACATGTGCTGCTGTGCACAAAAAATCTCTACATACTGTACTACTTGTATTTTACAAGAACTACCTTGATGCAGAGTTTATTAGTTGCATGTGCCCCAATAGGGTTGCACATATAAACACCAAAATGTTTACTGCATAGTTAATTAATCAACGGTGCAGTAAAGATCTTGTGTAGATTCTCCCAGTGGGTACATTCAACAAAAGTATGTGTGTGGTTATGCATGCAACAGTAACAATCACTTTTCAGTAACAAAATAAATGAAAATATGAAACCAAGAACTGAATCAAAGATATGCTGGAGGCATAAAGGCAGAATGGCTAACGCATCATGTTATGCCTCAAGAGGCATAAGTTTGAGCTCAGCTATAGACTCATGCCAAAGGTTGCCCTTATCTGACCTATATGTAAATAAGTACAAATTCAGGCTAGGGATTCAAAAATGGCTGGCTTGATATTAAGAACTTTGTTCCCGGTGTGCCATTGGCTATAAAAAAATAGCTTGTCTTAATCATGGCCCAGTAAGCATGGACAGACCTTTGACTTTGGATCATATTAAGCAGTAAGTTTTAGGCAGTGGGGATATCAATGACATTATACAGTCCTTATATAATACATGTATCTTTTTAAGAGACTTCCTTCAATCAGAAATTGAAGTATTGAATTATTACTTAAGAGTATATTCATTTCTTTCCATTACACAGAATATAGTTAAAGACATGTTAAATATGTTGACAGCAAATAACAAACTGATAATAATCAGGGTTAAAATGCTACTGTGATTGTCAAAAAGTTATTTTCAAAACAACACTCTTACATAACTCCTCCCTTAGAGCCATCGGGTCATATTGGCTTACTGACAAAAAACCAAGATTTTACTACCGCAAAGAGTGAATTTGAATTTGATTGTGTATAACTGCAGTGTCCTTCTTATTGGTAGTGATGTAATATATCCCCAAAAAGCTCCATTTTCAGATCCCAGGAGGAATTTTGATTGCAGGCATTTATAAAAAATGTCCTTTGACACAAAACCAAGCAAATATGATATAGAAGTCATTAGCAGTGAATGAAGAGCAGCTCTCACAATGGTGGTTATACAGTGTCACTTCAGCAGCATAACCTGAAACTTGAAAAGTGCATATCTTTCAGCAGTCTATGCAAAAAACATGTTTCAGGAAATCTGGTATAATTTCCTTTATTCAGAAGCTTAATGCTTTACTTTTAGTTTCTTTATCATGCCTTTCTTTGTTACCAAACACTTGACATTTTGCTCCTGTGTTTGTCTCTTACCTACATTCTTACCATTTGTTTTTGAAGTTTTCATGCTGTTTCATATTGTTTCTTGACATGTATATGCTGGCCTTTCATTTCTTTGTACCCTTTTCCTCTTTTTTTATTGTCTTTTCTTTGTTTAGATATTTCTGCTTTTGTTTTTACATCCAGTATGTAACTTTTCCTGTTATTTATCTTGACTCCAGAAATGAAGCATATGCCATCTCTAAGATTCTGAAAATGAACAGTATTTATGTATTAGGTTGTATTTTTGTTATCTATTCTAAGTGGTACTGGTTTTTATTAAAGCTGTTACTTTGTGTGTCTGCTTAAGCACTATGTTTTGGATCCCTGTTCAGAACAATAAAGTTACCAGCCATTTTAGCTGTGTGGTGCTCTCTCCCCCCTGGGCTAGTTTGATCTCCCCATCACTGTGATATAACACAACGATATAACATTTATGAAGGGTGAAATTAAATAGAGAAAAGATACAGGATCAAACTTACTACATCATTTTAGCCTCCCGGGGTGTGTCTGGACAAGCCTGCATGTGCCTCTTCCAGTGTCTGAAAGGGGTTTAGATGCTGCAAGAGGCACATGCGGGAATAAAAAAAACTGTTCCCTGTGCTGTAAATTGGCAGCAGAGGGAGCAAAATTAGACTCCTGTCAGGCAGGTAGCAGTGCAAGCTGCAGGGACCTGGACCCAGCTTCTGCCAGATAAGTAGGGAGTCGGGGGGCTGGAGGAGGGGGGAAGGGACCTTCCTCAACTCGCTTTGTTCCCTGCACCCCCCACTGGTCCTTCCCACTCCTGGTTCATTCCCCTAGCTCCCCACCCCCCCTTCAATCTCTCCCCACGCCCTGTTCATTCTCCCACTCCCCGTTAGTTCCCCTAGCTCTCTGCTGGCTCTCCCAGCACCCCCCCCTACACACACACAGTCACCAGCAGTAGCAGAGAATGAGCAGGAGGCTGGAGAGAGCAGAGGAAGTCTCCAGATTATCTCAGGGGCTCATCTCCAGCCCCCTGCTCATCTCCAGCCTTGGGAGGCTGGAGACAGCAGGGAAATGAGCAGGAGGCTGGAGACAACCCCTGGAGACATTCCCTGCTGTCTTCAGCCTCCTGCTTATTCCCCTAGTGTCTTCAGCCTCCCACTGGAGATGAGCAGGAGGCTGGAGACAGCAGGAGACTGGAGACAAGCTGGAGACTTCCCCTGCTCTCTGCAGCCTCCTGCTCATTCTCTGCTACTGCCAGTGAGTGCGTGTGTTGCGGGGGGTGGGGGTTAGGAGAGCAAGCAGGGGGAAGGGGGAATGAATGGGGGTGGGCTTGAGGGGAACAAGCCTCCTGCTCATTCTCCAATTCTCTCCAGCCTCTTGCTTGTTCTCCTGCTCATCTCCAGCCTCTGGAGGCTTGATAAGAGAAGGAGAATGAGCAGGGGGCTGGAGATCAGCAGAGGGGATGGAACAGGGGGGAGGTGTAGCCCCTGGGGGGGCCTGGGACCCTGAAGGCATGTGCTGGGGTGGAGACTCTGCCCTGTGGGGTCAGGGGACCATTGGTGATACATAGGGGGTGCACTCAGGTTCATGTGCACTCCCTGAGCATGGTGGTACACCGCCTCAAAAGGCACTGCCAACACTATCGGTGGCGCCTGTGGGCAGTCGCCACTTGCCACCACCTCTTCCCCCCCACCCCCACCCCCAGCGGCATCTGTGGGCTGTCAGCGATTGCCAATGACCTTCGCTGTCACTTCTGGTGGTGTCTGTGGGTGATCACCAACCCTCGATCGGCTCTCGCCATCCCTCCCCCCTGCTGCTGACAGTGCTGGCAGCATCTGTGAGAGCTCCCTACTTACCAGTGCCACAATGCGCCAGCCACTGGGGACACATGGCATTCATGCAAGGGACCCACACCTCCTAAGCAGCCCCCACACCCACAGTCCCCCCACACCTACCCACAATCCCCCCACACCCACCCACACAACCACCCCCTCCTGCAAACCCCACATTCCATTACACACCCACCATGTCATAAGGAAACCAAAAGCAAATATTAAAACATATAGATATTTAGGATGTAAATATAGAAATAAAACATTGCCCATCTGATCAAACCCCCTTTCTCTTTCATTCTAATTGTGTAAGAATGTGGATTTTGGGGTATTTTAAAAAATGAATTTGGGATGCTACTTCAGTCTAGCTGACGCAAGGGGCTGCTGTCCCCAGATACCAATTGGATGGGCCCCAGAAGCTCCTGTCTATTTGCCCATCTGATTACGATGTGCAAGGCCCACCTGGCTAACTAGTAGCCCATTTTAATGAGAGCTAATGGATGAATGGAACAACTAAATTCTTGGGACAACTAATAAAAAAAAACAGGATAGGAGTGTTGCGTGAGTCAAAGGGTCAGAACGTAAAAATAAGTGTGCCTGAGGGAAACACTGAGCAAAACCCCCTGGACTGCATCCACCGGTCCTCAAAGGCATCCAAGGAGCTGGTGGATGCTGCTCACTAATATTCTTCCCAGAAACATGCACAGACAAGGGAAAGGAAAGCAGCCCCACAGTCTCCAAGCACCTTCCTGGCCAGACCCTCCTTCCTGGTCATGTACAGGGCCCACTTGGCCAGGGCCAGAGCCAAGATGAGGTTGACCAGGAGGTTCCAAGACTTGGAACCTCCTCCAGCACAGTGGGGTCCACCCACTTCTGCCTATTGTAGTCCAGGACATCTCCAATACAGGTGATACCAGCCAGGATCCAACTCTAGCACAACTGGAGTGCCTCTGCCATCGGCACCTCCAGCTGGGGGTTTCTAAGGAGGAGCTCAACAAGCAGGTCGGCACCCTGGGCAACTGTTGCAGGGGACCTGAAGGCAGAGACCAGCCTCCAAGCCCAGAGGAGGTCCTGGTAGAAATCTGGCAGCCCTCACATGTCCTGCGGGGAGAAGCCCCACAGGCTGAGGAACTGCCAGTTGTATTGGAGCCCCTGGAAGTGGCAGAGGAAAGCACACCCCCAGTGGCCCCATGCCACATGGTTACTGACACCATATAGCAGTTGCTGCAGGGCCTTAAGGCAGAAAGCCAGGACCCGGCTGCACAGGCAAACCAGGCCCTGGCTGCCCTCCCACAAGGGGAGGCTCAGGACCTCTGCAGTGACCCAGTGCCATCCCAGCCAGAAAAACTCCAGCGCCCATCTCTGAAGTCCCACCAGGACCTCAGGGGGCTCAGGCAGGGTGTGTAAGTGTTGCCAGAGCATGGACAGGACCAGCTGGTTCAGCACCAGCACACTCCCATGGAGAGAAAGACATCTCAGGAGCCCTCCCCATGCCCAGAGCCACCCCACCACCCTTGCCTCCAGCTGGTGCCAGTTCTCTGGTGAGGAGGGGTTTGTGGGGGACAGGTAGACCCCAAATACAGCAGCGAGTCTGCACTCCAGTGGATCCCATGGAGTGCGGGTGGGAGTGAGCCCACTTGCCACCCATCACCCACCACCAAGCCAAAGCTCTTGACCCTGTTAACCCAGGCAGAGAAGGCCACTGAATATAATGCCTGGCAGGCCTCCACCTGTGCTAGGTCACCTGAGTCCTGGACCATGAGGAGTACATCATCAACATATGCTAACAGGGCCAGCCGCACTGCTGGCTCCTGGAGCACCAACCCCGCCACCCACTTCCACAGGAAAATGAGGAAGAGTTCTAGGGCCAAGGCATACAGCTGGCCTGACAGCAGGCAGCCTTGACACACCCCTCTCCTGAATGGGATGGGCTCCGTCAGGGTCCAGTTGAGTTTAACCAAACACTTTGCAGAGGTGTAAAGAACCTCCAGAGCCCGCATGAAGCAGGGCCCAAAGCCAAAGGCCTGCAGCTTGCCTGTGAGGTACCCATGATCCACGCTGTCAAATACCTTCTCCTAGTCCAGGGATAGGAGGGTGAAAGACAGGCCCTCCTGGTTGCGCTAGCTCCAGGAGGTCCAAACCAGGTACAGGTTGTCAAAGATGGAACATCCAGGCACTGTGTACGTCTAGTCAGGATGGATCACGTCCATCAGCATGGACTGCAGGCGCAGTGAGATGGCCTTTGCTACGACCTTGTAGTCCTTGCAGAGGAGGGACACAGGATGCCAGTTCCTCAGGTCATGGGGATCCTCCTTCTTCAGCAGGAGGGTCAACACAGCCCTCCGGCATGGCAAGGGGAGCTCCCCACTTCTCTCAGATTTGGCCCACACTGCGACAAGGTCCGGGCCAAGGATTTCCCAGAAATCCCAGTAGAGCTGCACGGTCAGCCCATCAACCCCCAGCACCTTGTTGCCAGGCATCATGAGGAGGGTGGCCTAAAACTCAACACAGGCATGGGGGTCATCTAGAGCACAAAGCTCTTCCTGCCTCCCCCGACACTCTCTGCAGAGGGATGGGTTGGTTGGGTCAGTAGCCAGGTGCCTCTCTAGCTATAGCACTTCCCCCTTGAGCTGCTCCCAGACTGCCTCCCTCTGCCGAGTGGGCCCCCAAGTCTAGCTGCAGAAAAAAAGCTGGATGCACACTTTTCCCACATCCCACCATCTCTGAGCTGAAGGGAAAGCTGCTCGTTTCTCCTGCCAGGCCAGCCAGAACTCCCAGAAGGCCTCCCTGAAGCCCACCTCCTCCAGAAGACTGGCACTGAAATGCCAGTAGGTCACCCCCGGATGCCCAGGCCCTAGCATGGCCTGGACCCAGACAGGGTGACGATTGCTGAAAGGGGTCAGCCAGATCCCAGAGGAGTGGGCCCAGGCAAAGTGCAAGAAAGATATAAACCCAGTCCAACTGGGAGTAGCATGCCTGTTTCTCCCCCACCCTCACATAGGTGAAGGTGGTGGTGGGAGTTTTTAGGGTGACAGACACACCAGACATCCACCAGGGAGTAGTCTGTCAGGATCTCCCTGAGGACACTCACAGCAGCCTGGTTCCGCTCCATGCCCAACCAGTCTCATGCATCTAGGGTGACGTTAAAGTCCCGCCAAGGACCAGGCACTCACAAGGGTTGAGGGTGCCGAAGTATGTGGCCACGTGGTGGAAAAAACCTGCCAACTCTGGGTCCCTCACAGGGGTGTACACATTCAGAAGGTTCAGCATCAGCCCCTGCACCTGGACCTGGAGGTGCAGCAGGTGGCCCAGCACCACCTCAGCATCCTGGAGAACCTCCAGCTGCAGGCCTGGGGAGAACAGAGCGGCCACACCACAAGACATGGCCAAAAAAAGACCCTGCCTCCCCACTCCAGCCATCAATTAGGCTCATAAGCTGGAGTCATCAGGGTCTCCTGCAAGAATACCATGGGGTACCCTCCCTCCTGAAGGAAGGAGAGCACCCGGCACCTCCAGAGACCCTTCCTGCAGCCATGGATCTTGATGATTGTGATCTTTAAATGACCTCATGGCTGGGGGGTGAAGTAGACAGTTCATCAGGGGCCACATGCATGTCAATGCCCGGTGTGGGGCCCCCTGAAAATCCTCATCAGGGCCCCCTGATAAGAAATTGCCAGGCACCCCTCAGGTTCTAGCCATGCTCCTGCCACCAGCTGGATCATAACCTGGCAATGGAAAGAATGCACCTGGCAGAGGCCATGGTCTCGGCACCCCAGTGAGAGGGCCACCACCAGAGAGATAACTTCCCCAGGCTTTGGAGCTGGAGGAGCAGGACCCAACTAAGGATATATGGAGGGACACAGCTGAAGATGACCCTGGTCCCCAGCTCTTTTAGAGGCTTCAGAGGGACATATTCACCCTCCACCATGAGCCCCCTCTCCACCGCCTTTTGTGTGACAGCCTCCAAGGCAAATATAAAGACCCCCTTGCCATGAAAGTGGGAGGCCACCGCCAGGGGCTGCACCCAGCTCTCGAAGTGCAGGCTCTCCCACTTGGGCAGTTCGCACTTCACCCCATGCCTATGGGTGAGTGCTGGAAAGTGTGCCCCACTGCCCAAGCTGGAAGTGCCATTGGGGAAGGTCCAGGCCCCACAGCTGTGTCACTCTACAGCTGCTTGTGCATAGCTGTGGCTCCCCTGCTGGGGGGCTGCATTGGTGGGGTCAAGGACAGGCTGAGTGGATGTGCCAGTTGGGGTGGTGCACGTGGTCCCCTCAGGCGCTGGTGGTTTAGGCTTGGGGGCATGGCCCCTGCCCTTCCCACCCCCAGCTTTAGAGCCCTTACCACTGCCCTCACCCCTGGACCCTGATGGTTGGGAAGTTTGCTTGAGAATTCCTCTGGGAGGGTCCTGGCCAAGGGAGAGCCCCTGGCTCTGCTGGCTCACCACTGGAGTCTCGCCTGCCCCTGCAGCAGAGGTCTCAGGCTTCTCCACCCCCAGAGGAGGTTGTTTGGATTCTGCCTCTGGGGTGGGGGCTGTAGGTGCATGCATTCCCTTAGGGGCTTGGCTGGGATCCACCCCCATAGTGGGGGCTGTAGGAAGCTCTGGAGGGGGGCAGATGTCCCCTCAAAAGATTCCTGCCCTGCCATTGTTTCACATGAGGGCAGGGAAGACAATAAATAAAATCAAAATATCCAGTGGGGCTGGTGAATCTAGTAGGGGCGGGCTAGGGTTGTGGGGGAGAAGGGGGGTACAGAGGAAGGGGGCTGAAGCTCACAGAGCTACAGCCCCATAGGAAAAAAAACTGGGAGGCCTATGCTTTGAGAAAGTGGGGGAGGGGGAACACACACACACAAACACACACACACACACACACACACACACACACACACGGGCTGGGGAAACTCAAGCTGGCTTACTCAGCCACACAACAAACATCAGGGCAGGGGGAGTGGACCACAGGACTTACCACACAAGGGCAAGAACACACAGAGAAGGCTGCTGCGGTAGATGAAAAAGATGGCTGGAGTGGTGGAGGGACTTTGTTTGTGGAAGATCTGTCCAGAAGCCCCTCAGGCCTCAAGCCAGGCACTCAGCAACAGAGCAGTAGGCAGGAAGACAAAACAGGATCAGACGTAGTGAGGTAGGCATGGGGGAGGGGAGGAGCAGTCAGTCAATTAGGAAGTAATCCAGTGCAGGTGTGATATCCGGTGGTGCAAGGAGGTGCAGCAGGGAATCTCCCTCTCTCCTGAGATGGGGCAGCAGTAGAAAATAGCAGCAGCAGTAGTAGTGATGGTCAGAGACATTCAGTTCAGCCACTCAGGGTGTGCTTCTGGTGGAAGTGGGGGTGAAGGTGGGGGTGGCCTGCCAAGGCACCTGGGGCAGGCAAGGCTCTGGCAGTGATGGTGGGGGAGGAGGGGCATATAGGCAGTGCAGGCTCCCTCCCCAGGCTGTCCCCTGACCATGGCTTCATGGCGGGCTGGGCAGCAGGCCGGAACAGGGGTGCAGAAGCTGGGGTGCAGTGGTCCCCTCCCCAAGGGGGGCAGCAGTGTACAGCAGAGGACCCCCCTGTGGGGGGGGGCAGCAACAGCAGCAACCACCCAAGGCAGGGGTGCAGCCAACTTACTCCAAAAGCTCTGAGACCAAGCCAGCAGCTCTGACCAAGCCAGAGGCAGGAAATGGCCTGGCCATCTTCTCCCCAGAAGCTGCTGAGACCAAGCTTGCAGCAACAGCAACAGTAGCAGTAGCCTGGGACAGGAAGGGGAATAGCCGACGTCCTCCCAGAGGCTCCTCCCCCAGAGCTCCTGAGGTCAAGTAAACCTGAGCTGCTGGCCAGGGCAGGTTTTTATACTGCTGGGGACAGCACAGGTGGTGGCCCCAGCTCTAGGTTCCCCTGGCTGAAGATCTGGGTTATTTTTCCCCAAGTGGCACAATTTGCTTCACAACAAAGTGCATGTCTGAGCACATGCACTGAGGCAGAAAGCCCCGGTTCAAATTTGCACCACTTTTATTTGTGCTGCTGCAAGTGCACATGCTTGCATGTGTGGACATGCCCCCAGGGTATGTCACAGGACAATACAATGCCACATACAGGTAACCAGGTTAGCTGTCAAGGACCTAACTTTGGGACCATAAGCAGATTCACTTGTTATCATGTCATTTCATCTAGGGTAATTCACCCTGAGAAAGTGAAGGTACCCATTCCTCAGAAGCAGAATAATTTAATTTGGCTATGCTGCTTCCAATACCTGAGTTATCTCTTCCAAATTATGGCTGGTATTTCTACATTGCACTGTGTTGTGGTCTCTGGATACACTCTCTGGGTCAAAGGAACAGCATGTGAATCAGCCAGCCATAGTCTTGTATACCATGCAAGTGTTCTTCACTGTCTTTGAAAGTCTGAGATAGGGATTTGGGGTGCAAGCTAGGAAAGAGTTAATTGGATTCTTAATGATCTTTATTCCTTCCTCCTTCAAAGAGGGCATAGAGGAACTCCATTGCCACCTCACAGATTTCCTAAAGGATAAAGGACGGTTACCATTTCTTTCAGTCTCCCCGAATACAATGAGTATAGAGTCTTTGATAGGCAAGGGCAAATTTCATCTTAACAGAGCCACACTGTTTGTCACTATTCATTAGTATTCCACTTGCTTTGTTGTGATAAGGGCCAGTTTAAGAATTGCTCTCTCTAGTAGAACAATGTCATGCTTCATAAAATTCTCTAATTCAATAACAAATCCTTATTGCTAGCAAACTAAATAACAAATGTTTCCCATATAACATTACCCTTAAAATGTAAGTAAACACTAATATAAACATAATGAACCATATTTTCTCCCGTACAACACACACCTTTTTTCCCAAAAAACAGCTGGTAGAAATTGGAGTGTGCATTACATGCAAGGAAATATAGTAAGAACAGTTTCTGCCACTTACAAGGGAAAGTAAAAATAAAGTCTGCACTCAATCCATAAGAAGCAGAACAATGAACAGGCTTGGCTTTCTGGCTGCTGTTAGTTAGTTACTAAAAAATCTTTTTTTCCTCATTCTACCTTTCAAAAACAAGGTGTGTTCTTATTCTATGGAACACTGTATTCAAAAAAACATAGCATTATTTTTTTATTAAAAGTGCTGTATATAAGTTACGTTGGACATATATTAATGTGCAAAACAGAATTTCCTAAAATTCCTAATTTCTCAATGTTCCTTTTCATCAACCATACAGCAAAAAGAGAAACAAATAAAGGCTAAAGACTTGCACTAGAAATAGTAAGTATATCCCATGCCTACAATTTTTCTAGAAGTTGTGTGTAACCCTGTTACTACTGCACTGGTATGACAACCTATTTTTATACTGCCATTGGTATGGTGACTGTAGGCACATGTACCTGTGCGTAAATACTTCCTTGCTACTGTGCATTGAATGTAGTACCTCTGATGTGAGGTACTACATAAATGCGCAGTAGCCAGTGCTAATGAGCAGCAGCAAAGGCACACGGACTTTTTGTGATGCTTAATGCACAGTAGAATAATTCTACTGCACATTAGCATAGTTTTTGCCACAATGTGCTAATGTGCAGTAGAATTAATCTACTGCATATTAAGCATCCCTTGTATATGTGCCCTGTGTCTTTTATCTGCATATACCTTATTGGCATACATGGATGAGGGGGTAAACAACTCTGTTGTGCTTGTTTTCACTGTGATAAGATGTTTTAACTGCTTTTAACATTTTGACTATAAGAGGCTAGGGAAGTTAGGTTTGGGTGCACTGGCCCTGCCTTCTAAAACTATAAAGTTCCTAAGTGGGCTGATACTGTAAGAGAAGGTTGAGTAATGAATCTGAGGGGTCAGTGCTCTCCACAACTTGTGAGAGAGTTTCAGATGAAGGGACCCCCCACCACAGGAAGTGTAAGGGGAAGATAAGGTGTTCAAGTTAAGTGTAGTTGTTTCACTGGTCTGAAAAAATTTTGATTGGTAGTGTGTAGTAAGGGACAGAAACCTGTCCAATATACTGCAGACAAGATAACTTATGAGAGTCTTAAAGTAGGCTATGTGCCTACTTTATGGAAATGGGGGATCTCTCCCTTGCTTGTTCCTTTGGCCTGTTGGCTAAGGGCAAACAAGACTTGGGGGCATCTGAACCCCAAGACTTCTGGGCTTAGGCCCACATGTAGGATGCCTACTATGGATTGATTTGGGAGTATGTGAAGTCCCAACCTGAAGAGTCTGGAATGCAAAATACTTGCTGGTGGTAGCACCATATGGATATGAACAATTGAGTTATGCTTAGTTGATAGAATTTGGAACTGATTTGGCTAATTCAACCCAGAACATTAAATTTAAGAAAAGGGGGATGGAGGCAAAAGGATGGTGCCTGCCAAGGATTTGGGAGTATCTGAAGTCCCAGGCTGAAGAGTCTGGTGTGGGACAATACTTGCCAGTAGTAGCACTACACAGACATGAATGTTTGAGCTCTGCATATTTCATAGAATTCATAACTGATTTGGCAAATTTGGCCTGAGACACATTTTTTTTAAAGTGTTGGTGTTGGAAGTATCTGAAGCCCCAGACTGATGAGTCTGGGAAGTAAGATACTTGCTGGTAGTAGTGCCACACAGTCTTAAACAATTGAGCTCTGCTTAGTCAAAATTTGGAACTTAATTCAGAACTGATTTGACCCTGGAAATGAAATCTCATTAAAAAAATAAGGGGATGGTACTGGGGATTTGATTTCTATGAACTGTGCTCATGATCCCCTCATGGCTAATTCCTCATGTTCATGATCCTCTCATGGATTATGCCTCAGCCTTTCAGCTAGAAACAAGTGAAACTAGGGGGCATTTGAACCTCAAGGCCTCCAGGCTTGGGGATTTCATGTAGAATGCATGCCATGGATTTAGGGAGTATCTGAAGGCCAAGACAGATGGGTCTGAGAAGTAGGATACTTCTGTGGTGGTAGTCTCACACACATAGACTTGAATGATTGAGCTCTGCTCAGTCGACTTGACTATTGGACATTGCCCAATATAATTCAGAACTGATTTGGCTCTTGAAATGAAATAAAAAAAAAAACAAAACAAAATTTCATCTCACCATCCAACCAGAAAAGGATGAGAACTGGTGATGTATTAATCCCTTTAGTGGGTCCAGTCTGAGCCTGTTACCCACTGGGCACACCTACACAAGAGACTTTATTGTGCAGTAGTATAGTTTACTATGCAGCAAGTGTGCACATCTACACATGTGCACACTTACTGCACAGTAAATGACACTACTCACAGGTAAATTTGCTACCTGCAAATGCAAGTAGCAAATTTACTTTACTTGTGAGTAGTTATTGCATAGTAACACACATGTAGATACCAACCAAGAGCAGATTTGCTCCTAGTCAGCCCTGCCACTAGGAGGCCAGCGTGAGGCTAGCCCTAGAGCTCTGGAGCTGGGATCCTCTCCTGCCCCAGGGGATGAGCCAGCTCTATGGCAACCCTAGCCTCAGATCCTTAAAAGTCTGCAGGCATTTTGAGCCCTGAAGCACATGTGCAGGGAGCCAAAGGCCACTCCAAGCTCCTGTGTTCCCCTGGGCAGGCAGTAGGCTAGCCACACAGCCTGCCTGCACCCCAGCACCACTGCCTGGCACCGCACTACCATAAATCTGTCAGGCCCATGCCATCCAGACCTGCAAGCTGCTCCAGGCTCGTGCTAGGCCTGTCAGCACTCAGGCCCAGCTGTAGGCAGATCCTGGCTGCCGAAGCCAACTCCAGCTGCCCACAGCCCATCTCCAGCTGCCTGTCTGGAGCCTGAGTTGCTGTGAGACATTGCCTCCCTGGACAGTCTCAGGCCATGCCCCTGTGCTGAGTGCGAAAGGCAGCTGTGCTGGGTAGTGCAGGCAGCTGCACAGAGGCCAAGAGAGCGCGTGTAGGAGCCTAAATGGCTTCGCCATCACCCATGCCTATGCCTGCCACCTGGGGCCCAAACTGCTCCATGGAAGAGACTGCGGACCTTGTGGCACTGTGGGGCAATGTGGAGGTGCAGAATCAGTGTGCATGGAGTGGGCACTTCAATGCCTATATGTATAAGGAGGTGGCAGTGTCACAAAGATCAAAGCCTTGTGGGCACAGTGGGTCACAATCACTGACCACAATCATTGGTTGGGGAGTGCCTGCAAGTCCATGCCCTTTATGCAGCAACTGACAGAGATCCTCATGCCCTAGGAACCAGGCTGAAGCTGTGCTGTGTATAGCACAATGATTGATGTGAACCATTCCCCCATGGCCTCCATCCAGGGCCCCACTCATAGGACTCTTGGGCATTTCACCTTAGGGAGCAGTCCCTGGATTGGGGCTCTCCATGGGAGGGGGTGGTGGGTGGCAACTTGCCCCACCACTTGGCCTGGGAGGGTAACAGTCTCCCCACAGGAGATGGCACTAATGCTACTCAGGGGTGTCATACCTGGATCCCAAACCATCTTTGACCCTATGTATAAATTCCTTATCCTGGCACCGTGACTGTCTCAGCTCCATAGTAGTGCATGTGACCTCTCTCAGAATGCAGCTGGTCACCCATAGACCTCGTTCTTGGACCTTTACAGTGCATTATGGTCCTGGATAGCTTGTTCCAGTGCTGTAGCACCGTGGTGGAAAGCAGTCACCAGCCTGTCCATTCCAACCCCCGCATTGATGGTCTCCTTTGGTCTTTACATTGCTGGTGCTGTTTACATATGTCTCTAGTTCTTTGCAGCTGTCCAGCCAACCATCCTTAATCCAACATTAAGACAAGAGAGATATAAAGGGACCTATGATGAGCGGGGCCAGAAGCCATGCAGCTCCTCACAGCCTGGCTCTGACCATGGCACAGAATGCCCAGAGAATGAACCTTCCAGCTGGGAAGACCCAGATGCCTGGGTTCCACCTCCCTGATGGGAAACCCAAGTGTCAGGGTGCAGGGGCATGAATCTTCTTCAGTTCTTCTGGAAGAGAGGGAGGAAGTTTGGGTAGGGGGAACCTGCTAGGAAAAAATCCCACTTCCTGTGGTGCTAATTCATAGTTGCTCTGCCAAATGGTGCCCGGAGAATCACCAAAGAAGATGTGCAGATTCAGCTGTTTGTTACAGGTGAATAACCAACCCCCTGGGCTATGGAGTTCAAAAAAACCTTTCAGTGTATATTTGGGTCTGTTTGGTCTAGGGATCCAGGTAAACATGCTGGCCTTTCAGGAAAGCAATATGACCTTGAGGGATGGGGCAATCTGTTGACAATTCCCAAGATTTATGACCCCACTTAGTGTAACAGACTGATAAGCCCTTGACAACAGTAGGGGGTCCTAGCCCTGGTGCCTCTGCTTCATTTCAGACCAGTGGTGTGAGATCTGAAGGGGGTGTTTGAGAGATATGAGGTCAGACGGTCCAGAGGAGGGCCACTCATATAGTTGAGGGCCTCCGTGGCCAGCCCTATGAGGAGAGGCTGAGGGACCTGAATCTCTTCAGTCTTCACAAG
>NW_017729033.1:80647627-80653523 GCF_001723915.1 Gavialis gangeticus | reverse complement strand
ACAAGCTGAGGGAGGATAGGTTTAGGTTAGATATTAGGAAGAACTACTTCATGGTAAGGGTGGCCATAGCCTGGAATAGGCTTCCCAGAGAGGTTTGTGCTCTCACCTTCCCTGGAGATCTTCAAGAGGAAACTGGATAGGCACCTGGCTGGGGTCTTATGACCCCTCCCACCCCCAGTGCTCCTTCCTGCCCATGGCAGGGTGTCGGACTAGATGATCTGTCTAGGTCCCTTCCGACTCTGATTCTATGATTCTATGATTCAGTGGAGAGCATCAATCAATTGGTGTCATCAGTCTTCCACATGGACAAACACTGAGCCAAAACCATAGTGAATATCAGATTAGGCAACCACATCCTTCTTTATAAGTATACCCCAATTTACCAAGGGGTCACATTAGACCATTCCCTCACCTATACACATCACACTCAGAATGTCAGTGTTGCCGGTAGGTGTTGTAAGGCTTTGGCCCCTTTCTGGTCGGTGTCTTGTTCCATAGTGACATCAGGGTGAGACCTCACTCTGGGGCCACTTAGGTGGTTCGGGCACTGCTCCTACTCTCCTGCCATGTCTTTGATGTTAATTGATGGGGAGGCAGTTCCCTGTCAGTGGTCCCAAAGGGGTCTTGACCCTGGTCTTTTCTTCATGGGGCTCCAAACCTCCCCTTTAGCCCACCCTTACCACATCCACGGCCTGGGAAGACACGGCCTGTAGTTTTCCTTGGGATGATCTCATCTCATTCATGTTACCCGCCTCAAGCTGGCTCGGGTCTTTCTGGCTGCCAATCTCTCCCAAGTCTGTCCCTTGTCTTCAGATTGGCTTTTGGGCAACTAAATCTGCCCCAGCCCAGGATGACTGTAACTTAGGACAATTTCAACTGAAAAGGTGTTCAGCATCTGCTGACGGGCACCTGGGATTCTGGCTCCCAGGACCCCTCTCAGGGGAGGGAATCCATCCATCTCTCCCCTCCTAGCAGGCTTGGGGGCAGGCCCCCTCCCCATGTGTTTTTCCCAGGGCACAGCTGACTCAGAGTTCATCACTCCTGGTCCCACCACCTGGTGGTACTTGCCACTTCCCTGTAGGGTTCTGATGCCCTCCTGCTCCTCCCACCTCACAGGGCTGCCTGAGGGATTTAGACATCCTTCATTGCCCCTCCCAGCCATGGTACCTGAGCTCTCCAATGTGGCTGTGGCTTTGCCCAGACTTGTGGTGGGGAATTGCTTCTCCCCACTGAGGCTCCCCGGTGATCCTCTGCTCCCAGAGCCCAGGCTCCTTGTTCCTTTGGCCAGGCTTCCCAAACAGGAACTCGGCTTCCCTTCCCCATGCTCGGGGCCTATGCTGCCTGATTCCGCCACCAGCATCTCTCAGGCAGCGAGCCACTGTTCTCTCCCCGGCTAGCTGAATGCCTCTCCAGCTGCTCTTTGAGCAGCCTGCGCTTCTCCAAAGCCCCGCCTCCAGGGCTCACCGATTCATAGGCTCAGGCAGCTCCAGAACTGCCGAGACTGCGTCGGCATTTTCCCGCAGGTGCTGCTTGTCTTCGTCCCTACAGTGAGTACCGGGGCTTGTCGGGAGGGGTCCTGGGACATGTTGGGGTGGCTTTGGCCTCCCCTCTCACAGTCAGCAGTAAAGTCTTTGCATGAGTAGCTGCCTTAACATATTTAGCTAGCAAGACATTGGGAGTCAACTTCAAAGTGCTCAGAAGTACTTCACTTGCACTGGTATACTCCCTAGCAGATTATTCTGGTCCAGAAGTTGTCAAACTAAAGAGATAAATACAGTATTTAACAGTAAACAGAGACTCAGGCTGCACAACTTGCACACACAAAGATATATTCCCTGAACTCTTGGGCATTAGACCAAGTAACATAAGAAGACAGACCCTAACCATTCCCCTGCTGCCAGGATTCTGGGCCCATGCAGAACCCAGCAAGCTGGGTACTGTGACCTCATGTGTTGTGCTAAATTCAGATAAGGTGTGGGGTGACTGGAAATTAAACAATTGTTCAGAGTAATCTAGTCTTAAATCTATTCCTACAGCATTTTCAATGAGTCCCCCTTTGGGCACACCCTAAACAGAAAAGTGTGGGTCAAGCTGAATAAGCTAAGATCTCGATACAGATGGTTCAAAATAACACTGTACAAGATAAGCGTATTGAACAGCCCCTGTGTTAATGAATTGTCCTCAATCAGCAGTACTGAAGCAAAGGCTTCACTCTTTACAAATGCCCAGGCAGGGTAGATGGAATCTTCACATTGAGTGATAATTGACAGTGGCTCCTAGGTGGCCAGGGTTGCGGGGACGGGAGACAAAAAGGTAGTGGGGATTGAAAATAGGGACCTTGCTGACTCTTGTCAGTGACAGCTTGGGGGCAAGGTTGGAGTGCCGCTCTTTGAGTGGGGCTGAGTAAGTTGCCACAATGCCCCATGGGATGTTGGTAGAGTGCAGCCTACTGTGGATCAGAATGGGAGATGGTACAAATGTTTGTTTATGGCACTCTGTAGGTTACATCCATCCAGGATTCTCTTAGCGCAGGATCCACCATTTTTAATGTTCTATGGGCCCTGACTATCTGTTCAGTTATGGCTGTAGAGCACTTCCTGTGCACCTACCATGTAATAAGTGTAACTTCTGTACCTGGCCTCTGATTCTTGGAGGAGTGATGAATATCCAAATGATCCCTGTGATCTTAGGCTCCCTCAGGAGACAATGTCACAGTATCCTCCCCCATGTAGCAGATACTGGACATAGTTATCCTCTAGTGAAGTTGTAATGTGCCAAACACTAATGCCCTGAAGACTAAGGGCATTTATACACATACCTTTTCATTCCGTGATGCACTAGAGACTCAAGCAAGCTCATGTGAACTGTGGTGCACCACATGCACTTGTATAAGTGCACTGTCACCTTTTTCTCAGTACTGACATGCATTTCACCACTTATACAACTGCAAGCGACACAGCACTGGGAGCTTTTCAAAGTGCCTGGTGCTGTGGCAATTGTATGTATAAAAATGTCCTAAAACATGTTCCTGGGCTTCCCACAGGGAAGTTTTGATACAGGGCTTAAAGACTGGATCTTCAAAAGCACTGGATGCTTCAGGATGTAGATATAAAAACATTTAGAAAGTCTACTAAGTGTCTGAGCCCCACACTCAGAGCTACTGAAGAGGGCTGCTCTTGAGTACATCTCACCCACCCACTCCCTCTCACATACACAAAATCTGGAAATTATATTATAAAGCCACTTTGATGCAGCTCTCTTTGGTTGTCTCAAGCTTTCTGTTTCCCAGAGCAGAAGGGAACTCCTGGACAAACTTCAGTGTTGCATCTATGTGTTTTGTGCATGTGACAGGAGCAGGTAGGGTAATACTGAAAAGGCAGTCCTTTCTGGATCACTGGTGATGAAGTGTAAAAATACCCATATAGTCCCACTGAGACTTGGATACCTCATTTGCTTAGATGTCTTTGAAATCCCACTAAGTGCCAACCCATACTTTTACACCCGAGGTTCTCAATGGAGGTACTGCAAGATCTTTTCAAGAGTGCTGTAGTGCTGACACTGCCACTGCTGTCACTGCTGCTGATGCCACAGCCAAGTGAAACTTCCCCATGTACCTCTATTTCCAGGACAGACATTGAGAGTCAAATGGGGAAGCATCTGGAAATAAAGCAAGTAAACTGAGACTTTAGCACAGTCATTCTCAGCCAGAGTGCTGCCAAATTCAGAAGTTATGGAGTGGATGCCTTTAGTCTCAAAAGCTTAAGAATCACTGCTTTAGACACAGAAATAGCACATTACTTTCATTTCTTATTTTTTGTTATATATATTCATAATATTCGAATCTTCATAGAATAAAACTTAGAGTATAAAGCAAGTTGCTTGCTTAAAGTCTGCAGATTTTTGGATGTATATCCTTAACAGAGGTGTAGGTTGTATCCGTGTTGGTCTAAGGACATAGGCAGACAAGGTTCTTTGGGTGAATATGATATCTTTTATTAGACCAACTTAAATAGTTGGAAAAACAATTATTAAGCAAGCTTTCAGGTTCAAAAACCCTTCATCAGGCTAAGGAAGTTTCTGCAGTTGGTGTGTGCCCTTCCTGGATGGAATGAAAAGTAAAGAAGTCTGGTATGCATACAAGACAAGTAGTCAGTGAAAATGTAGATTGAGGAGTCAATGGGTGAGAGACAGGCGGGGGGAGGGGGAGAGAGAGAAGGGGGATGAATAGTGGAGAGATACCTGGGGAGTCAGATGTCAGGCAGGTTATAATGTGTCATAAATCCAATGTCTATATAACAACCTCTCTCTACCAGAGAAAAAGGTCATAGAATCTCTAAGCTCTAAACACCAAATAGTAATAAAACCAGCTGATAAAGGAGGAGCCATAGTCATCCTAAAACGTGAAGACTACATAAAGGAAGCTAACAGACAGCTCTCTGACACCACCTACTACAGAGAACTACAAGAAGATCCTACTCCCCTTTTCACCAAGAAACTCAACAATACCATCAACTCATTTCCACCAAGACTACAAGAAAAACTACAGACCTTGATCCCCCCACTACCCAACCTGGTGACTTTTTACATGCTCCCTAAAATTCACAAACAAGGGAACCCTGGCAGACCCACCATATCCAATCATGAGACCCTAACTGAGGAAATATCAGGTTTCGTTGAATCAATCCTAAAACCACTCGTCACCCACAGAGCAAGTTTTGTACAAGACACTACAGACCTTCTATGGAAACTTAAAAACATAGACCACCTTCCCAGCAACACCCTCCTAGCCACCATGGATGTTACCAACCTACATACCAGCATCCCACACCAGGATGGCATCCAAGCCTGCCTTACATATCTACAGGAACAAGATTACAACTCAGAATACAGACCCAAAGATATTACTGACCTTATACTCTTCATCCTCACACATAACAATTTTACCTTTAATAATCAACACTTCCTCCAGATGATGGGAACAGCTATGGGCACCAAAATGGCCGGCCCCACAGTACACCAACCTTTTTATGAGCCACCTGGAAGAAGACTTCCTCAAGAACTGCACCATCAAACGCTTGTTATACTTATTGATAACATCTTCATCATTTGGACTGAAAACCTACAATCTCTGATTAAGTTTCATCAGAACTGCTTTTCATCACTGCCAACCACCGATCGGGCAACTCGTCTCCTTATTGCTGCCTACCACTAATGGGGAAGGTGCTGCTATTCATCACTGCCCACCACTGCTGGGGGGGCTGCCTCTCACCACCACTGGGAGAAGCACTGTTTCTCTCTTCCACTCAGGGATAGGGTCCCTGCTCCTCATTGTTGCTATATATCTGCAGTTCATCCCTACAAGATTAATCATAGTGTACTTTTCCATTTTCATTGTGAATGAAATGCTGTAAAACTGTTAACTGTTCTTGCTTTTAAAATGTCATGCTTGTTGGGCAGGTGTAAACTTCCATATAAAAAGAATTATTTTTAGAAGAGTACCTCTCCTTAGCAATGTAAACTATGTAATGGTCTCTGATATTTTAAAAAAAATGCTAAAGTATAGCAAATTCAGTTTATTGGTTGAAAAGACAAATATGCAGTTCAGCAGTGGTGCAAGAGGAAGAGAATATTTTGGTAAGAACAATTAAGTAGACTAGCTGCATAGTGTAAAATTAATTTTTTACCATACTACCCACCACTGGTGGAATGGGGGGAGCACATCTCCTCTTCTGGTTGCAAAGGCAACTTCCTTCTCTTAGCTGCAGGCCCAGCTCTTTCCAGATTTGGCAAATACAGGTTTCTACCTGACCTGCTAGTACCCAAAGAATTTCGGGTCTTTAGGACCCAGTGGGCACATCTACACATGCATTTGATCTGAGATCAATTTACTTGCAAG
>NW_017729033.1:80629019-80642627 GCF_001723915.1 Gavialis gangeticus | reverse complement strand
ACAACCTCTCTCTACCAGAGAAAAAGGTCATAGAATCTCTAAGCTCTAAACACCAAATAGTAATAAAACCAGCTGATAAAGGAGGAGCCATAGTCATCCTAAAACATGAAGACTACATAAAGGAAGCTAACAGACAGCTCTCTGACACCACCTACTACAGAGAACTACAAGAAGATCCTACTCCCCTTTTCACCAAGAAACTCAACAATACCATCAACTCAATTCCCCCAAGACTACAAGAAACACTACAGACCTTGATCCCCCCACTACCCAACCTGGTGACTTTTTACATGCTCCCTAAAATTCACAAACAAGGGAACCCTGGCAGACCCACCATATCCAATCATGAGACCCTAACTGAGGAAATATCAGGTTTCGTTGAATCAATCCTAAAACCACTCGTCACCCACAGAGCAAGTTTTGTACAAGACACTACAGACCTTCTATGGAAACTTAAAAACATAGACCACCTTCCCAGCAACACCCTCCTAGCCACCATGGATGTTACCAACCTACATACCAGCATCCCACACCAGGATGGCATCCAAGCCTGCCTTACATATCTACAGGAACAAGATTACAACTCAGAATACAGACCCAAAGATATTACTGACCTTATACTCTTCATCCTCACACATAACAATTTTACCTTTAATAATCAACACTTCCTCCAGATGATGGGAACAGCTATGGGCACCAAAATGGCCGGCCCCACAGTACACCAACCTTTTTATGAGCCACCTGGAAGAAGACTTCCTCAAGAACTGCACCATCAAACGCTTGTTATACTTATTGATAACATCTTCATCATTTGGACTGAAAACCTACAATCTCTGATTAAGTTTCATCAGAACTGCTTTTCATCACTGCCAACCACCGATCGGGCAACTCGTCTCCTTATTGCTGCCTACCACTAATGGGGAAGGTGCTGCTATTCATCACTGCCCACCACTGCTGGGGGGGCTGCCTCTCACCACCACTGGGAGAAGCACTGTTTCTCTCTTCCACTCAGGGATAGGGTCCCTGCTCCTCATTGTTGCTATATATCTGCAGTTCATCCCTACAAGATTAATCATAGTGTACTTTTCCATTTTCATTGTGAATGAAATGCTGTAAAACTGTTAACTGTTCTTGCTTTTAAAATGTCATGCTTGTTGGGCAGGTGTAAACTTCCATATAAAAAGAATTATTTTTAGAAGAGTACCTCTCCTTAGCAATGTAAACTATGTAATGGTCTCTGATATTTTAAAAAAAATGCTAAAGTATAGCAAATTCAGTTTATTGGTTGAAAAGACAAATATGCAGTTCAGCAGTGGTGCAAGAGGAAGAGAATATTTTGGTAAGAACAATTAAGTAGACTAGCTGCATAGTGTAAAATTAATTTTTTACCATACTACCCACCACTGGTGGAATGGGGGGAGCACATCTCCTCTTCTGGTTGCAAAGGCAACTTCCTTCTCTTAGCTGCAGGCCCAGCTCTTTCCAGATTTGGCAAATACAGGTTTCTACCTGACCTGCTAGTACCCAAAGAATTTCGGGTCTTTAGGACCCAGTGGGCACATCTACACATGCATTTGATCTGAGATCAATTTACTTGCAAGTAAACCACTTGTGAGTAAATGCTCCCAGGCAGGCATCTACACATGCAGGAATGTGACAGGAGATTTTCTGCTCTTTGCAGCAAACGGGTGCCACTTTCTGAGGCCCTGTAATGAGCCCCTGCCTTCACTGTGGGGAGCTTGAGGCTCCAGCTGCCACTGCCAGCAGCTGGCAGCAACCTTGAAAAGGCAGCTCTGCTCTCTGCTCCCTGGCCAGACACTTCTCAGGCTGGGAGCAGCAGCACAGTGCACGGGGAGCATGCAGCAGCCCTCTCCTCACTGCCTTTGCCTCCCCACACTATGGCTGCTCCAGCCTCTGCTTCTAACAGCAAAGACCAGCAACCCAGGATCCTGCTGGCCACTGTGCAGGCTCTGCTCATCAGCTGAGCCAATTACTGGCTGGCCTACAGCCATCTGGATCTTCCTGGCTCCCCCATGTGTAGTGACTGCCTGCCTGGTCACAGCAGGCTGTCCCAGGGCCACCACCACCACACACCTGCCACATGGATCCCAGCAGGGATGCTAACAATGAGCTCCTGGAGCCAGGAGCCACCCTTACCCTCCTGGGTCTCCAGCTTCACTGCCTCTGGGCCCACTGAGCCAGCCAGGTCTGGTGGCTACACATCATCCAGCACACCTGGAATGACGAGTAGTAGTTGGAAGTATTCTGGATGACTCAGGCTACCTTCTGGGATTGCCTGAAGCAGCTCTTGCCACAAAGTGGGGGGTTAGGGAGGATGAGGGAATGATGATGCCTGGGCTGTGGGCAGTGGTACCCATGACATGGGGCCAGAGGAGCCCGTAGCAGAAGACCCATGCCCAGTGCTAAGGTATGGATGCTCAAAGCCCTTGAAGTAGGGCTTCCAGTACACGCAGATGAGAAGGCAGTCATTCAGAGATTCACAGATCCAGATAGCCTGCAACAGTGCTGGGATGGAGCCATATACATCAGTGGAGAGTTTACCCAGTCACCAGTGCCTATACCATACGTGCTTGCAGTGCCAGGTTTAGTCTGTAGTTGAAGTGATGCTTCTGGCAATCCAGCTGCTCCCCATAGAGCCTCATGAGCCAGGGCAGAATGGGGTAAGCCAGACCCCTGATGAGGACTGGGGGCAATGACATAACTGATGATGAAATCAGGGACCTAGGGAGCATAGCACCTACTCTTCATCACCCCAGGGAATGGGGAGTTGTACAGGAGGCAGACATCATCCTCATAAGTTGCTTCAAAATCGGTGGCCCAGTTATGCCTTAGATGCCTGTGTGTGTGCATGTACTTTTCAAGGACGCCTAGGTTCTGTGTGTGTGAGTGTCCAGGATGTCTGGATTCTGTGTGTGTTGGTGGGGGGCATCCACTGTTCCTTCCAGCCAATCAGGGAGTGTGCAGCAGCCCAGAGAGCCTGCAGGGTATGCTGGGAGGCATGTGGGATACCCCCCCCCCATCACCACCTGCTGTACCCAGGCCATGCAGTCAGGCTCTGCATCCCCCCCCTTACCCTGCCCCCTAAACACACACACACACACACACACACACACACACACACACACGCACGGCCTAATGTGTATTCTGCTTCCTCCCAACCTAAAAAGGAGTGCTTAGAGGAAGGCTCAAAAGTTAGAGCACTTCCACTTCAGGCTTCTTGAATGCATATTCTTAGCCAGAAATGCTTTCTATGACACCAGATTTATAAAGGTATTTAGCTGTTTCTCTTTTCAGTGTTCCAAAAACCAGATTTAAAGGTATTTAAAATGCAGATAAGCACTTAACAGGATTTTCAAAAGGACATGGACGCCAAAAGCAGTGGGACTAAAATGTCTAGGCACTTTTAGAACTCCCAGTATGTGACTATCTGAATTATCAGGCAGCTAAATCCATTTAAAAATTCTCTCTAAATTACTTTCATTGCAAATAGTACTTAGATGTCTAAGTGATGTAGCCCTATTAAAATCTTAGCATCTGTGTTCAGAGACCTGTGGTTCTGAACACTTCTTCAAGACTCTGAAGCTGTAGAGAATCAGTCTAAGTAAGTGTGATAGAATTAGGCCCTCTCCTATTTGAGATATGGAAAAAAGCTGAAATTGCTTAGTTCATGGTGCCTCATTAAGTCCAATGAAATCCAAAAGACTCAACTGGTTCCCAGGGAACAGCATAATTTGGAACAGCCAAATTTAAATCTCCATTTCAGATGACAGAATCTCTGAATGAATGTCTGTGCAAGATTCTACTTCTAACAATGGTCAGATTACTGCTGGGTTCATTAGAGATGCTTTTACTTCCACACAAACTTTCACTATAGAAATCAGACCTATAGTCAGTTCTGTTTAACCATAAAATTTGGCACCATACTGCCTTTCAAAAGCTAGTTAAGACATTCATACCTTATAACGCTTATATGCTTTATATAGGTATAATTGTCAAAGTATCTACATTTCAGTCATAGCTATAATAATAATAGGCTTATTCTGTCCGTCTGGAGCACTTTGATTAGTTGTCTCAGCAGCCAATCACAATGCTTACTGAAACAACCAATTAGAGCACTCCAGGCGGACAGAATAAAGTGTGCTATTATTATAGATCCTGAGGCATTTCAAACAGCTATGCAGGCAAGTCAGAGCTAGAATCAGAGCTAGAATGAAGCACCAGGGGCCCCCACCACACAGCAGGCAGGCTCAACCGAAGGGCATGAGAGAAAAAGTGGTGAGACGCCCAACCCTCCCCCCTTCCGTGGAGCCTGCCCACTTCTCCCATGGCCAGGGGTTGAGCTCCTGGACAGCCCTGAACTGCGGGGGGCCCTGGTGCTTCCCTCTGTGGAGGCAGCAGCTCCCAGGACCACTCGGGCAGGGTGACAGTGGGTGGGAGCTGACTGGAGGGCACCACCACTGCAGGGGGACACACCAGGGTCCCCCACAGCTCAGGGGCTGTGCAACTTGCCAGCAGCTCACTCCCCAGCCATGGTAAACACAGGAAGGCTCCAGGAGAAAAAAAAATCAGGCCCCTTGCCACTTTTTTCCCCCCTTGGTGTAGCCTGCTCACACAAGCTGCTGCTGAATCACACAGCCCCTGAGTTGCAGGGAGGCCCAATGATTGCCTCCGTGGCAATGGTGCCCAGGCAGAGTGCTAGCTGCATAGGTGCAGCCCTAGCTCACAGGCAGCACACACCAGATCCAATGGTGCACAGGGCACTGGAAGCCAGGGCATGCTCAGGGAAGCTCAGGCTTGGCAGGCTTCCAGTGCCCCATGCACTATCCCCACCACCTTCCTGCCATCTGGGACCACCCAGGAACAGGCTCAATACCCCAGAAAGATGGCAGGAGAGAAGCTGGGTGTGCTGGCAGCCAGAGAAGGCATGGGGTGCTGAAAGCCCACACTAGAAGCCCACCAAGCCCGAGCTTCCCTGTACACGCCTGGGCATTCAGTGCCCCATGCACCATCCCCTCTGCCTTCTCCGGATAGGGCCTTTGTACACACGAGGAATATCGCTGTAATTTGTTACATGGCAAACTAAAATACATGGGATATGTTTTAGTATGTGATGTAAAAAATAATTTAAATTAAAATACACCACCAAACATGTACACTGTTACAAAATCTAATTGTAATATGCCACCAAACATGTACACTGTTATGCAATTAAATCACTAAAAAGGGCAATTAAACCACTAAAAGGGGAAATGTCCTCAAGTGTACAAGGGCCCTTAGTCACGTGTACAAAGACCCTCTTATTCTATGACTATAAACAAGTCACAAAGTCAGACTTTTTGAGAAAATATGTATTTATATTCCTAAGCCCATGTTTACACATGGACAGCTTCATGTAGCCTTTTCAAGGGTGAGAAGTTTTGATTCTGTTAAAGTATTTGGTCAAAGGATAATCCAGTAATTTAAAGAAATGCTTTTGCAATAAAAATTTAATCTTAAATGTTTTGCGGATTTCAGCTAGCATCACATAGAAATGTATCTTCACTTTATGTGTGTGTATGTGCATACATGCATGTGGCATAGAGAGGTTTTCACACAGAAATTTCCAGTTTGTGTCACCCTGAGTGGCACATTAATGAAATAAATGGCAAAAACTATATAGAATAAAAAATTAAAACATACCAGCATACACTACTGGAATCACATTCCTCACAGAATGACCACTCCCTCTCTGACATCACTATCCTAGGAAATCTAACTAATGCCTTTAAAAGGAGAACATGAGAACAAAATTCTGTAAGTTGGCCAGTCCCTAAGAATCAAAGCCATAACACTGATATTTGTTTTATGGCACATTACAATTTACCTGACTCCTGAATTCTTTCCACATATGTAAGATGACCCTCCTCCCTTTTGATAGGCCTTGATTTCTCAGTAATCAGCTTCTTTTCTTCTGCTAATTGTGTGTCTGCTATCCAGGGGCAGATTCAGTGTGGGTGCACTGATGCACTTGCACCGACTTTGATTTCTGGTCCACCAAAGCTTTAAAAGGAACTGTCTGGCAGTAGCAGCAGCATTTCTAGTCAGGCAGTTCTGAGGGAGTCACTTGACTTTATGGCTCATTATAATCTACCTGATCCCTTCTAAACTCTTCATTCCACAAGTGTTAATGACCCTTTCTTCTTTTTAATGTTCTTGACATTCCACCAATCAAGCTATCCTTTGTTCTAGAAATCTGCTGTCTTTTAGGTGCTCAAAGTAATTAAGCTCCTATTTCACAGCCCTGTAGATTGTTTTTTAACTCATTGCAACCCTAGATCCCAAGCATATTAGTAAACCTTCTAGTTTATTTTTTAAAACTGGAGAAAAATATGTGTTGTTTTATATGTGCACTTGTCACATTTACACCTCCTTTTCAAAATTCTAGATCAGCCCTTGCTGCTACCCCTGACTATTTCTTCACCCCCTCCAGCAACTGTTTCTTACTATGCTGTGGTTGGCTTGTTATGGCCAGACGTGAAGAAGAATGTCTCACATTCAAAAGCTTGTCTCACGCTATCCCATCTATACAGTTGGTCCAATATCATCTTAAGAAATGCTTGACTCTGGCATAAAAAACATAAAGTCATCTAAAATTCTGTATCACCCTTACTCATAGTAAAGTACTGAAATATTTTTGTCTTCCTTCCAACTGAGTTAAATATAAGACTGGCTGGTCTTGTGCAGCAGTAGAGGGGGAAGAGAGAATGGATCTTGCTGTCTTAAGCCTAATTTGGACACCTACTCAAATAGACTGGGCAGCATGAATTTCTATTCTCTCCTCTCAGCAGCAGCTTACCAGAAATGAGGCAGGGATTAGTTGTAGTAAGCAAAGATGGTTCCACATGCAAAACACTTCCTCCCTAGCCAACAAAGCTGGCTAGCTACTCAGGGTAGATTGCAATAAATGACAATTTTTTTCCAGCTTTCCCTCACAAAATTTCCCATGGAGCAATGGAGGGTTGCGATACCCTGTACTTTAAAACTAGACATATAACTTTTCATCATCAATAGTCATTATAACAAATGGTGGGTGTGTATGTTGTAAGGCTGACCTGGGAAAATAATCATGACACTTTTACAGAGATGTCTTGACATTATTGCTGGCCTTTAAAAAAAAATTCTGCTATGCTAAAAAAAATCATGAATTTGAGTCAAATTCATGAAACAGTTTTTGCTGGAAAAAAAATCGGACAAGATTATTTAGAAAAAAATGAAGGACAAGTTCTCTAGGCAGAGCATTCATCCAGAACTGGGGAGACTTTAATTTCCTTTTCTGCATTTGCTAGACTTAGGAAATGCTATAGGCCTAAATGCCAGTCTATGACCTATTTTGCCATGGATAGTCATTTCCTCAGGCAAAAATAACTATTTAACTATATTGTATAATGTGAAATGTTCCAATAGAAAGAAGTCCCACGCCTTTAAATGCTCTGAAGTGCAATGGTGAGAAAACCGGCAAGAAGTTGGGAGAATTTGGTTCGATTCAATTTCCCACCTCCCTTGTAAATGTCCTAATTACCACACTCTACTGCAGGGGTTCCCATTTTTTTTCCATGAATGTCCATTTTGAAGGAGCAGTCTTAGGTGGTGGGCCCCATCTAAATGGGGTGCAGACCTCACTTTGGGAACCCCTGCACAAGGGTATTCTTAGTTGGGTAACCCTCAGTCCTTTCTTTTGGATCTTTTCACTTTGTAAAAATTCTTAAATATTCATCAAGAAAAACAGGAAATTATTCTCTAACCCTAATTATTCTCTAAAGAGGTTACACTGCTCACCTGAGGAACATGGCACTTAGAGTTCAATCCCTGATCCTGTGAATGTTTAATTATTCATACAAAGTACAAGAGCATCAACAGGAAAGACTGAGAGGGTCTCCTACCACTGCAACTAGTGTATATTGTATCTTAGAAATTTGAGCATTCTCATGGGAGATGTGATTTTAAATTTCCTCATTCAGAAGAAGGAATTGTACCAAGATCTTCCACACCCTGAAGAAGTATTCTAACCATGGAAGTAGTGAATACAAGTAATGTAGCCCTTTCCTTTTCTTACAAAGATCCACAACAAATCTTTTTTTTTCCTTGCAGGTCAAAATTATTTTTTTCAGTCAACACAGTTATTTTTTCATCTGAAAAAAAGGGAAAACAATTAGATTCAGTTCAGAATGTATCCATTTTTTCAGAATTTCAGTTCAACAGCCAAGCCAAAAATCAATTATTCATGCGGTGCTACTTAAAACACATTTTGAAGATAATTGATCTATAATGACTACAATGTACTAAAGAAATAACAGCAAACAATAGCATATTAACTCCACAAAAGGAACCTTTGAAAGAAGGGCAACCCCTTATTGGCAGTGAGCATTCAATTTCACCTATTCAAGTAACTCAGTCTGACATTTTAACATTCTGCAGGTGAAGTAACTGGGCTGCTATACTCCAGTTTTCTTATTTCCAAGACAACCAAGATCCACCCTTGTTTATTACCTTGTGATACAAATCCATTCTTGCTTCAGACTTGACATAAACTTTAAGAACAACTTTTTAAAGCAGCTGTGGTTTAAATAGAGAAAAACGTTTAGTATTGTTCTAGAAATTCACAAAAAAAAAGACTTGAAGATATGAGCCCATTTTCCCACCCCTTTATAAAAAACACTGTTTTGTAAAGAACCATAGACCACAGGTCAAAGAGACACTGCATGTGCACAGTGATTATTTTAAAATAATGTTCCTTTTCTCATTAATAGCCTTAACATTTATGAAAGGTGGAAGAACTAATTGGGAGTCTGAGAAGCTAAATCCCACTGATACCAGTAACTTTATCTTTAACCTTTAGCTAATTTCAGGAAACTTTTTGACACAGCTCCTAAACTGTTGACTTAATCTGCAAAAATGTATGTGTATGTGTGTGGTTTCTTTACACCTGTAGCAAGAAGAGGAGATGGAGGAAAGGAGAGTAAAAGGAGGTGGGGAAAATGCTAAACTGTACAGAAAGGCTTAGGTACAGACATTGAAAAAGTCTGAGGTGGAATCTATCTAAGTTGCATGGTTTTCTGCAAGCAGCATGGTTTAGATCAGTAGCGAACAGAACACACATTCACCCTCTGGTGGGGGAGAAAATCTTAGACCTGTTTCCATCATTTTTAAACCGATCTATGTGTGCTGAACTTCTGTTCTGTTATGGGTATAGACTGGTTTCTGATCACTCATACCAGCAAAAGTATAATGTCTGTACCCGACCTAAATCAGGGATGGCTACAAGGTAGATTTAGTGATAATACAGTTTTGCCTATCTTAACAAAATTTAGTATATTTGTGATCATATTTGTCAAATTGTGTACACAGAACTTGAGAACAAGAAAAAGAAAATTTGAAAAATCAGACTATAAATGATCTAACAGACTTGCTTCCAATTTAAGCTTAACATAACTTTTCCAAACCCTCTACTCCCCCTTTCATTCCCTATTCATATCAAAATCACCTTTGTTTGCCTGCCATTTAAACATATACCAGTAACCTAGGAGTCATCCAAGCCATGCATGAGTCTTGCCATAACACTCTTCATGACTTTTTTTTTAATTGTCATTTTTGCCTATACTACTGAATCACACTCCTATATCCTCTCATGCATTCACATCTGCATAAATTGAAAATACAATCTGAGCATATGGAGAAACAGTCCTTTCTAACAGAATCTGAAGAAGCTACAGAGGTCTCTCTCTCTAAATCCAGGATCATCAACAAGCACAAGCAATTTCTGCAATAAAATTCAGCAGTAAAACTGGATTTTTTTTAATTATCTTATGAATCATCTTAACAATAAAAACATGAGATGCTTACTGTGGAGTTGCCTAATTAGCTCCCCAGTAAAGTGTCTCCATCTATATATGTGGCGCTATTGGTCCAGAGTAAACTAATTAACTCTGCTGTAGGCTAATACTGACTGATATAAGTACTATCCTATGGCAGAAATATTTACTCCACCACAGTGCACGTAAAGACGGTAACCACGGTTAGTTGGGGCATGCTACAATACAGAGCTGCCTGCTGGCTAGCCCCACGCCGTAACACCCTCACGCTCCAGCCCCATGTTGAGCTGGGGTGGAGCAGCCGCAGGCTGTCAGGCTGACCCCCTCAGACCCTCTGCCAGCCAGATTAATATGCTGCAGTCCAGAGCATACATGTAAACGCTGCACCTATGAGCAATAAACTCCAGCACGAACTGCACCAGAGTTTATTGCATCACATTAATATTCATATCCAGACACGCCTACAATGTATTTTTTATAAACATAAAGCTGTTAAGTTATATATGCACACAGAGCATTATTGTATAATCAATAGTTTCCTAAGAAAGATACATATGGTGGCAATTTGCTTAATGGAATCCAATGATAGCTTCATACTTGGTACTGGTGCTTTTTTTCCATCCATTACAATTTATAATTAATAAGGCATACATGTACATTTGTGTTTGTGCACGTTTGTCTGTGTATCTAGCATCCATCTATGTTGGAACAATTTCTCCAGAGGATGATCAATTAAAGACAAGATTTCTATTTAGCTTGGTATAAAAACAGCTAAGTAAAATTAAGAGACACATTGTTATCTATTGTGTAATGAACTTTTTGATGTTTCTGTAGAAAATCTAGAGGAATCCAAGGGAATTAAGACACTTCTTTCCAGAAAGAAAATACATCAAAGCACAATGAAAACTATTCATTGGTTCAGCATCATCCTCTAAGGAACATATTCTCAGCCCCATTAAGCCTACTTCACACAGCTCCAGCAGCACAAAGCAGACCTTAAGCCTGTGTAATCGTCTGTCTGAGGACTCCACTTATGCATGGGAATCCTCCAGTGGTACATAGCTGGAATAGCAGTCAGTTTGTCAGGGAACTTGTGTGTGCATACCTGCACTCATTCTAGGCTAAATTCAAATCCTTTTTCTTTGTTTCAGTGCATTTTGCTTTATTTTATTTTAACATCATAGGTTTCAGGCTTTTTTAAGAAACAAATTTTGTTTGTTTGTTTTTTAAGAGGCAAATTATGCCACCCAAGTCCATATATGCTACTCCACAAGCAGTCCAAATGAACTCAGTGGAACTGTTTGTGGAAGGTGGAGAAAGGTTTTATACTCGGTTTGATTAATAGCACCTCAGTCTGCCCATAAAGAGATGAATTAATCGTTTTGCAGCTTCAAAGATAAGGAATTTTAAAGCTAGACATTCAGTGAAATAATCTAGTAGTGAAGATCCACGGGCCAGAACTTCAGCTGGTATAGTCCTAAGGTCTCTATTACTGCTGTGGAGCTGTGTCAATTTACTACATCCATATATATGTAAGTATATGGAGTAGTGTTTTAAAAAAAAAAACAAAAAACAAACCCCTCCAGATACATAAAAGATAGAATCAACAGGAGGTTTCTACTTTCACATTTAGGCTCTGATCTTCCAACCCAATCCATGCCAGAAGTCCCCTAAACTAGTGCAAATTCCTTATTCATAGATTCATAGAGTGTAGAGTTGGAAGGGACCACAAAGGATCATCGTGTCCGACCCCCTGCCCCAAGCAGGAAAGAGGACCAAGGTCAGATGACTGCAGTCAGGTGCCTATCTAGCCTCTTCTTGGAGTAGTGTTTTTAAAACACTACTCCATATACTTAGATAAATACAGATGTGGTAAATTGACACAGCTCCACAGCAGCAATAGAGACCTTAGAGCTATACCAGCTTTGATGTCAGTGGGACTCTCCAAAGACTATGGTCTCCCTGTACACAATGAAGGCTCTAGCCAGTGGTCAAAGCTGTGGAATTGAGTTAAATTTGCAAAATTCTTAATGTTCAGTTAACAGTATGCTTTCAAAAGTATATTAAAGCTAGATTTTGGCATACCAAGTAAAAAAGTTTAAGAAACAATAGCAAGGATATATTTCTCTATCTGCCATTTAGGGTATGTCCCAGAGAGTTCTGCTTGACAGAAAGAACAGAACCCTCTTTAGGGATCACTTTTGGGGTGGGGTTCATCTTTTCTTCTCACAAAATATTAGTTATTGAAATTCCAAAAAGAATCACAATTAAGCCAGAAGATACAAGGGGGGGGGAGGGGGGAGGTTCACCTCACACAAAGAGCTGATTATAAGAGCTATAGTTAGTTCAAACCTGGAACAGAGAAATCCTTTTAAATAAGACTTTGTTTACTAGCTTACCAGCTTTCTCCCATATACTGACACTATGTACATAATATACTACACAAATGAGAACAGCAGTCTGTTATGTTATGTTTCACATTATTATCAAAATAGTGTATTATGCTTTCATATGTCATTTTGCGGGTGATTAATGCATGCCATGCATGATATTCATTTCCATTTCTTAGCATTAAAGTTGGCATTAAGAATGGATTTAATTAACTGATTTTCTATTGAAATTTGGCATTACTGCACATTAAGCACTGCTATTGTTGTAAACATGTAAATCATTCTAAAAGCATTTATTATCCTTGTATAATACATTAGGCACTTTATATTGCAACTGCCGGATGATTTCTTCTTTGTGTTGAATCTGAATATTTAACTTAGTAAACAGAAGTCCACAAGCAGTGTAGGGAATTTCAACCCTGATCATTTGTTTTGCAATCTAATAATGCATAGAGACAAAAATGCTATTATCTTCAAAGGCTGCTATTCTACATTGATGTTTAAATTTCAAGGAAGGTTACAATTCAAACAAATCCTGGAAGACCAATCTCTCCTGTGTTCAGGCTCCTTTAGCTTCATTTGATGAAAAGAAGAGTGTCATCTGGCCTGTGAGATTTCCTACAGCATAAGGGATTTGTCAGCTGATCGATGGTTCAGAGCTACCTCGTACCTAATATCCACTGGGCTGTGGCCAAAAGAAGCCTGGTCAGAAACAGGAGAAGTATGAAAAAATGTGGACTGCATCTAAAAATACCAGCTGCCTTTTGGCCTTTGGAGACTATTGTTAACTCATGTAAATTAAAATGGGGCCTGGAATTCCTTTGAGACACTAGAGACTTGCAGAAGTTTTGTAGGCCTTTGGTCAAAATCTCTTCTCCTTTCCCATGTTTTTCATAGTTTCATAGTTTCTAGGGTCAGAAGGGACCCGAGAAGATTCATAGATTCATAGATTAAGGGTCAGAAGGGACCTAGTAGATCTTCTAACCCGACCCCCTGCCAGGGCGGGAGAACAACAAAAAACCCCAAAAAGAGAAATGGGACTCAAACGAGTCCAGCCAGGTAGGCATCCAGCCTCTATCATCTAGTCCAACCCCCTGCCATGGCAGGAAAGAGTACTGGGGTCAAACGACCCCAGCAAGGTGTTCATCTAACCTCCTCTTAAAAACCCCCAGGGTGGGAGCCTGCACCACCTCTCTTGGAAGTTGGTTCCAGATCCTAGCTGCCCTGACCGTGAAGTAGCGCCTCCTGATGTCTAACCTAAACCTACCCTCTGCCAGCTTGTGACTGTTATTCCTGGTCACTCCTGGCAGTGCTTGGGGGAACAGTGACTCCCCCAATGCCTGCTGATC
>NW_017729033.1:80619037-80628709 GCF_001723915.1 Gavialis gangeticus | reverse complement strand
ATGCATCTGTGGATGCATGACAAGGTACGGTTGGCCTTCCTAACTGCCTCCCCACACTGCCGACCCATGTTCATCTTGGAGTCAATGATGACTCCAAGATCCTTTTCCGCCTCCATGCTGACAAGAGGGGAGTTCCCCAACCTGTAGGTATGGTGCCGGTTGTTCCTCCCCAGGTGCATCACCTTGCACTTGTCTGTGTTGAAACCCATCCTATTCTCATCTGCCCACCCTTGTAACCTGTCTAGGTCCGATTGTAGCCTGTTGCTTCCTTCTAGTGTGCCCACGTCCCCCCACATCTTAGTGTCATCAGTTTTTGTTCAATAGGTTGTGAGTATTCTGCCATTCCTTTCCTGATAATTATGACTTAACTGTAGTGTTTGAAAACTGCCCGCAACCCAAATAAAAAAAGAAATGCTGTTGATACCTTTCCCCTCTCTGTTCCTGATCGATATTTAACTTAATAACTACAGTACATAACAAAAAACATTTGGCAGCAGGAACTTTAAATGTTGTTCAAGTGGCAGTTGCTGAAACTCTATAAACACTGTTTTTTCTTATTTATTTGAGACAGTAAATTAAATTGACTGTAACTTGAGCTGCATTTTATTACCTCCTGCAGGGAAATGGCAAGCTTTATAAACTTCACTAAACTATAAGATCATAACTGCCCTTTTTACCAAAGATCATATCAATTATGGCCATGAGCAGATCCGCCATCTGGGTGTAACAAGATTAGGTATATCTCCAATTAAGAAACAATGATTGTATTCAAAGTGTTTAGAAAATGTCAGAGTTAAATGAGTGATGTTTCAAGAACATGAAACAAGGTAATTACTTATGTAAAGATTTCCACAGTGTCTGTAGTCAAACAATGTGAAGAGCTGAGGCTTCCATTTGTACACTACATTTATAACACCTGTTTCTAGAATTGACCAATAAAGGACATTTTTTGTTTTCAGACAAGTATGTAAGCATTTTAACCTTTTCTGTACTGAAATTTCAAATATTGAATTTTTTTTAAATCAACTATTTATCAATATCTACACAAAGCTAGTTTTATGTTGTCAACCAAAGTACTGCATTTTGTTGTCACACTGAGGAAAAAAACTGTTATTTTGGTACAATGATTTAATTAGTTTGATTGCTTTAATCCTTCTGTTATATCCTAGGCATCTGCAAGTTCTGGATGCCTTACATGTGGAGGCCAGAACCAGACGGGTTACTATCATGAGCAATAAATATATGCTCTTGGAGACATCCAGGCAATTGTCTAGCGGTTAAGATTAGCTAATGCAAAGCTTGCAAGTTTCCAACCCGCAAGTGGAATTTGTCTGTCACAATTTAACCAAAGTGTTGAATCTAACTGTTTGCACTGATCATGGGACTGACTGGGCAAAATAAGCAAAATACAGGATTAGCTGATCTAACAGGTTTTTTAAAGGTCAGCCATAACAAGATCTGACCACCTAATTAGCACGTTCCAAGGAATCCAAGGAATAAGAAACCAAGGTGTTGAGCTTGGGAAGAGTAATGCTAATTTCAAACCTCAAAGTAATGTGGTGTAGTTTGCTTATTGGGTGAACCTAAGTTCAGGTGGTAACCTTTCATGATAATTTCTAACACCTTTTAATCCCATAGGATAATAGCTATAGGACAAGATTGTAAGTGGCTCTAAAGCCAACAGATTAGCATAAGATAAGGCATAAAGGAATGCGCTTGTCAAGTGACCAGTTAGAAGGACAGGACAGAAGGACCATCACTGTACCAAGTTTGGACCCCAGACTCCTGGTGTGAGTGAGGGCCGGATCCTGACCAAGGGACCTTCCTGGTGATTCCTCGGACAGTGTTGATTGGGGATGCCTGACTTCACTGGAACAACTTGGCACGCACCTGGCATAGAGGGACTGCCGATAAGTTGCCAACCCCATGTAGGAACTCTTTGTCATTTTGTCTATCTGTTGTTATTATTTACTATTAGCTCTTTATTATTGTACTATTTGTTTGTTGCATTAACCTTTCTGTTAACTGTTGTATGCTAAGCTATAAGTAAATTTGCCTTTACTTCACTCCTGACTTGCCTCCTCAATCCCAAACCCAGCAGCCTCACAGCTGATACACTCACAGCACCTAGCTGGTTTATGACAAAATTGGCGTCATGAACAGGATCGAGGATGGAGAGTTCAGAGGGGGAGAAAGGTACAGAGGGGTGGGCTCTGCTGATTGCTTTGATAGAAGAGGTTACGGGTACAAGGAATCCGGGGTGGGATAAGGAGAGGTTGAGACCCGCCTGCAGTGATCTTGCCACAGTACCCTGTCAGTGGGCCACGTTCACTGCCGTGCAGAAGGGTAGACCCAAGAAAGGATGCTTGTCTTGGCTGCTGGCAACTTGCTTGAGACTGGGGGTGGAGAAGGCCACTCAGTTTCATCAGGAGAACCAGTCCCTAAAAGAGCGAATAACCCAGCTTGAGAGGGAATTGAGAGAAGAAAAGGATTCTAGTAGTGTGGCTTGTGCAGCAGCCAGAGCAGTGCAAAACTGCCTGGAGATACTACAGCATCAGGAAGGGAAAATACTAGTTGCACAGGCAGTCATCTCCCTCAAGAGAAAGGTGCAAGTGGCACAGTCAGTTGAGCCCCGCCCCCCGAAACGGTGCGGCAGTATCTGTATAGTGAGATTCCAGAGACTGAGCTGTGGGACAACCCAGGAAGCGAGTATGTGAAGCTTGCAGAAGAGGTCCATGAGGTCCCACAGCCCTATGCCCCACTGGCCCAAGAGAATTTAGAGGGAGAGCTGGCCCAAACATTTCCAGTGCAAATGACCCATGTTCATCAGGGGAAGCCCACCCAGATTGAGCAGCACTCCTTCACAAAGGTAGAAATCCAAGGTCTACAGGAACAGTACCGATCCAAGCCCAGGAAACTAGTAATGGATTGGTTAGTATGAATGTATATGGAAGGGGCAGTGGGAGTAAGGCTTAACTGCACTGAAGCATCCCAGCTTGTACTGAGACCCAGCTTTCCCTTAACGGAGTTTGTAGCAATAGTAGAGGGCGCAACTTTGTTTAGCGCCATGGTGTGAGCGGCCGCAAGCTGCTATGGCAACATGGAGGGAGAGCTCTGCCCTAGCAGTCAGGGGTGATCAAATGTGGAAGAGGTTGTATTTTGCTTATATCAGCTGGCTCTGGAAGAAAACAGACCACCAACAGTGGACAATTATCCTTGATGCCAAGCAAATAATGGAAGCAATGTGGAAAAAGTTCTGTTGACAAGTGCCCACTGATTTCACTGCTGCCGTACTGGCTAAGGAGCAGGCAATGATAGGAGGACTGGTAACAGACACAATTCAGGAATTAGCAGAACTTTTTCCCCTCCTCTCGAAGAATGGAGTAACTAAACCTTTGTGCCAGGCCAAGGCCATGGTTGCAGCCAAAAGGAAGGGCGAGCGGGCAGGGCCCCCTAAGTCTGGGAAAGTGGGGGATGAAAAATCTAAGACCCCACGTGCATGGCTGTGGAGTGATTTACTGGTGGCAGGGTTTAGTAAAGAGCAAATTGATGGGCTCCCCACCACAGTCATGCAAGGGTTGTGGGCCAAACACTGCAAGGATGGGAATGGGGAAAAAGCAGAACCCTCAGCACCCCCCAATCCCCAGTGGCAGGAGGCCCAGCCGTTCCAGCCCCCCAGGCAAGGGGCCATCGTGGGGACAGTAGTAGATCGGGGACCAGTAACACAGAATAATATTGGCCCCTTAATCCAAGTGCTTATAAAGATTTGTTTAAATGGGAGGAAAAGGTCAAACAACATGCTACTAGACACTGGCACCCAGCTGTGCATTTTGGACTATGCAGAATGGAAGAGGAAACAGGGAACCCCCTACCAGGTGGTCAGAGTCTGAGGCGCCAAACAACCAGGACATCTGGTCTGGCCCACATTCACCTTGCTTAACAGCTCTGTAGTAACAGCAGTAATTGTAATGCTCCAGGGAGGGCTGAACCTGCTGGAACTAAATGTGTTGCTGGGGCAGCGGTTTATCCTTAAGCAGGAAACCTGACAGTTTGGCTGTGCCACAGTTCAGGAAATTAAGCAGGAGGACATAATGATGGCAGTAGCCTGAAGTTCCATGACCCCACTCGCCCTGCTGGCCATGAAGGGGGTACACTGACCTCAATACTGCACACCCCCCGAGGCAACGCAACCCATCCAGGACATTATCAACCAGCAGCTGGAGGATGGAACCATCATTTGAACTTATTCCCCATACAATAAGCTGGTGTGGCCGGTTCATAAACCAAATGGGGATTGGTGATTAACTGTTGATTTTAGGGCTTTGAATGCCAACACCGACCATGTGACAGCCGCGGTCCCATCCATGCCGGCACTAACAGAAAGCATTAGGTGTTATGGCCCCCAGTAGGTGGGATCCATGGACATTAAAGACATGTTCTTTGCTATCCCCACCCATGAAGATCACTGGCCTTTGTTTGCCTTCACATGGCTGAGACAACAATACACCTACAAAATCCTAACCCAGGGTTGGGTGCACAGCCCCACCTTGGCCCATGAAGTGCTAGCTATGGTAGTCCATGAAGTCCAATTATGTCATTTGGAGGTGCATGTCTGGCAGTATGTCAATGATGTAATGGTGGGAGGTCAAGACGAGAAATTAACCATTTGTGCTTTTGAGTCCCTAAAGAAGAAGGTACAGGCATTTGGGTTCACTCTGTCCAACAAAAAGATCCAAGAATTTGGGCCCCAGTGTGAATTCATGGGAATCCAATGGCAGCAAGGTGGACTCACCATACTGGTTAAAGAGCTGCAGAGACTGGTAGATACTCCTGCCCCCAACAATGTAAAAGAACTGCAAGCCCAGCTGGGAGCGCTTAGCTTCTGGCACCTGCATGTCCCCAAGTTTAGCTTGTTGGCCCAGCCTCTGTATAATTTGTGTAAGAAAAAGACACAGTGGGAATGGAGCCTAGAGCACCAACATGCCATTTGGGCCCTCAAGGAGGCAGTAACCACCCACGCCTCCCTAGCAGCATGGCGCCCAGAAGGGGAGCTCTGGCTCCATGTAAACATGTCTGACAGGGGGTCCTATTGGAGCTCATGGCAGAGGGATACACCTGAGACAGAGAGAAAACCCCTTGAGTTTTGGAGCCGGGGCTGGAAAGGGGCTGAAGCCTGATACACCCTACTAGAACAAATGCTGTGTGCGGCAGCTGCGACTTTAGAAGCCACAGACGCCCTGAGAGGGGAGCTACCCATTGTCATAACCACCTTGGTGCCCATCCTGGGAATGGCATTATCTGATGGACACCTCCCACCAGGGGGATGAGCCCAAGAAACAACAGTGCAAAAATGGATCTATTATATCTTAAGTCAGGCTCAGTGTGTAACCCCAAAGGGGTGTCTGGCGCTAGTGAAAAAGGTCACAGAAACGTATACTCAGATGCAGTCAGCTCTGACAAGATGTCTCCCATCAAGGAAGCACCTCCATTTCCACCTGACATGGAAACATTAGAGGACATAGAGGTCTGGTTTACCGATGGCTCAGCCAAGGGTGACACCTGGAGGGGTGCTGCCATACAGATTCGAGATGGTAAGCAACTTATGCTAGGGGGAGATGGTCAAAGTGCGCAATATGCCGAGCTAGTCGCTGTAGTCGGAGTAGCCGAGTATGAACTGGTAGAGGGACCAGGCAACCCTACAAGGCCCATTTATATCTACTGAGATTCATGGATGGTAGTGGAGGGTTGCACCAAGTGGCTACCCATGTGGAAGAGGGAGAACTTCAAAAGACAGGGAAGAGACCTCTACAGCAATGAAAAGTGGGAGGCCTTGTGGAAAATGGCACAGGGAGGCCTTCCCTCACACATACAACATGTTAGTGCAGTGCATGGGAGCAGAAAAACTGAGGGGCCTGGGGCAAAGTGAACCAAGCAAGTGGATGAGTTAGCCAGAGGCAGCACAGAAACCCTTGTTGCTGAAGTAGAGGCTCAACCATGCCCAGGGAAGCCACCCAGCCCCTCCCTCCAGCAGCCCCCTGGAGTGCTAGCCACAAAATGGCTGCATCCGCAGCATGGGCACTCTGGCTGCAATGGCACTGGAATAGACTCCTGCATGTGCTGGACGTGTGTGTGTGTGTGTGTGTGTGTGTGTGTGTGTGTGTGTGTACACACATATATCCACATATATATCCTTGTTAGTCTGTCTTATTGTAAACCACCCTGAACTTTTGTTGGTAAGGGTAGCATTTAACTGAAATAAATAAATAAATAAATAATTTCCATACCCTCATAAATTTCCTCTTCAAACTCTCCAGCCTACACTTCCTTCAAATTGTTCATTTTTTCCACAACCTATACCATTACAAATAAGTTTAGAAAGAATGATGAAGAATGTCTTGCATTGAAAAGCTTATCTAACTGTAGCCCAACTACATAATTGATCCATTAAAGATATAGCCCTAATAAAGCCTTGCCTCTCTGGAAATACTATAGCATAGTAGTGTGCCCTTAGGTAATGTAATCTATTTCTATTGATCAAGTAAGGCATCATACTCCAGAGATGAGGACCCTTTGGAGAAACAAGCCAGCTAGAAAGCCCCACCAATATAAAGCTGGACTTGTTCATTTGAGCACCTCTTCTGATTACAATTGCTGTAAAATCATTTGGGGATGAAAGATAATCACTCGCCTACCCCACAAAGGAAAAGGTAATCATGTGTACATCATTTAAAAAATTACAAACTTTAAAAAAACTTTTAGGAATTAGAGGAGCAGTATGTACCTTAGCAGCCTCATTTTTGACCTTTCAAAAGCTATAGGGAATTCACAGCAAGTCACTTGGCCCAATGGGCAAGTGGGGCACCAGGCCTGAGCACCAACTGTGAGGAGGCACCAGAATGGTGATTCCATGGTGAGTCTATGCCTGGTAAAAGCAGCAGCTCAACACCACTGCTGGAGCAGCAACAGCTGGAGCAAGCAGATGGAGCCATAGCAGAAATAGCAGGGTGTAACAGAGAGCCAAAGGTTCCTGGTTTTCTAAGGGGATGCCACAGCAAGCTTGGCAAAGGCTAGCTGCCAGGAAGCCAGCAGGCCAGAAACCATAGATCTAGAGCATGGGTGGGCAATTATTTTGGCTGGAGGGCCACTTAAGTTTTGGTAAACTTGTAAGGGTCACATATACAAAATCTTTTGGAAGATACCATTTTAACAAATTAAAGATTTAAAAAAATCATTTCCTAAAAATCAAACATCTACTATAGCATATTTTAAGTTGCTGAGTTTTGTTAATTGTTCTGGTTTATGTTTTTTGAATTGGGCATATAGAAGTGATTCCATAATAGCTCAAAATAAAGTCTTACTCTTGTATAATGTGTGTTTGGGTGTGGGGGGTTGCATGTGTAGGTGTGTGTGTTGGGGGGCTGGATGTGGGTTATGTATGTGGGGGGAAGCATGTGTACGTATGGTGGGGCTGCCCACGCACTAGGTCCCAGGAGCTGCCTGGGGATGGGGGTAGGAAGCACACACAGAAGAGCTTGCCCAGGCAGTGCAGTTCAGAAGCAGATGTAGTTCCCCTCCTCCCCACCCCTATCTGGACTGTGGCTACCCCCATGGTGCTCCAGATGGGACTGAGTCCCACCTGAGGTATCCTGCACTGCAATTCCCTCCCACCCACAACTGTCCCTGCACTGGGTAGCTCCTGCCTCAGCGTGTGGGGCTCCAGCTCTAGCTCCTTCCCAACTTCCACCCACTCAGCTACCCACGGGTGGATGCTCATTGCTCCAGGCAGCTGAGTGGGTGGAAGGTGGCCAGAACCTGAAGCCCCATGTGCTGGGGCAGGAGCCACCCAGCAGCAGCTTCCTCCACACCTGGCTGGACATGTAGTGTCCAGCTCACATTCCCATGGCTGCCACTGCTCCTGTGAACTGCCTGATGCCCAGAGTGGCACAGAAGAGGAGCCACTGGAGACTGGGGGAGCTGAGCAGTACCCAGGTGGCAGTACCCTGAGCAGTGGGAGCAGCAGAGCTAAGAAACTGTGTTCACTGGCTGGGCCTGGGGCCGGGACAGAGGCCAGCATCAGAACAGTGCCTTCAGCTGATGTGGGATGGGGGCATGGCATGGGCTGCCTCAGGCAGGAATGGGCAGGGCTTGGCTCCATGTTGAATGCCACAGGGGCAAACATGGGATGGATATAATCACTAGGTGGATTGATTCCAGCCCATGAGCCATATTTCCCCCATCCCTGGTCTAGGGACCAGCCCTGGGGAGTGACTATCCTGGGAGCTAGCTGCCAGAAAGCAGGCAGCCCAGTAACAATAGATTAGAATCTACCACTTGGGAAGAGACTAACCTAAGGCTAGGTCTACAATTGGCAACCAAAGGGCAGACATCTAATCTGCAACAGAAGAAGATGGCTGGCCATCACGCCTAAATGGAAACCCCTGTGCATGGCTGGGGAACCACCTGACAGGGACGGGTGGTAAGACCAGTGCCTAATAGCAGTCAATCAGTTTGGACCTGCAGATAGCAGGGAGAGGAGCTTATGTTTATGTCCCAATTGGCTTAACTGAAGGACTGAGTTGCAGCTATAGAGGAGGTGTGGAGGCCATGGAGGGGTGCCTGCAGGGTACTCACTGTCAGGCAGCCTAGCCTGGGATCAGGGGGATGAAGCTGGGAGAACAGAGGCCAGTGTCAAATAGCCTAAAGGACCCATAGGACCAGAGGGCTAAGGGCTGGGACTGGGCTAACATAGCCTAGCCTGTGGTCTGGAGTGATTCAAAGCAGCCTAGCCTAGTGTCATAGACCCTAGAAGAATGAAGAGGAGGAGGGAACTAAGCCAAGGCTCTAGGATTAATGTCCCAACATTGAGGTGAAAGTCATAGTAGTCTTGGCTTTAAGATGTGAGGGTTAAAGTCAGATGGAAGAAGCAGAAGCTAAACTGGGTCCAGGGACCAAGGGACAGGAGTGAGCTTTGCCCAGGCTAGGGACATAGGAAGCTGACCAGAGTACAAGGGCCAGGAGCCCAGTAAAAAGAAAGCCTTGCCAGGATTGACTGAAGTGTTTAACAAATAAGCCAAAGGGCCCAATGGACAGCTTAAAGAGACATCTGTGACACATGGTTGGAAAAAGGCCATGGCTAGCCCTTAAGTCAACTGATGCCCTAGGTACTGATGGGGCCAGGAAGGTTTCCAGTTAGTGTTGTTACCCTGAGGGGTCAGGCCAATGCTCAGGTTCTCAATATTGCACTGTTAGACAGGAGGGTGTGGTGTACAATTGCACATGCACACATAAAAATCAATAAAGCATACACTCACTAGATGCATACACCCCTATTAGGCATACACACTCACACTACCAGCTCAGGCATATACACTATAGACACCAAAAGTTAGACACAGATCACTGACTCATATATCATGCACACAATTCCATACACACACACACACACACACACACACACACACTTTCACACTAGCAACTCAGATACACACATGTATAAAATAATTAATTTAGGTACATGGAAAATACACACACCAAATTTAGACAGAATCAGTTACCAGTTACCAACACCTGCACATCCAATCCACATATGTGGATTACTAATTCATATACCACTCACACAATATCTATATATGTATATATATGTGTATTCACTAATTTACACACATACCACCC
>NW_017729033.1:80602268-80618634 GCF_001723915.1 Gavialis gangeticus | reverse complement strand
TGTATTTCAATCATTCCCAATCACACTCATTCATGGGGAACCAATTTACATGGGAGGAATAAATGACTCATACAGTTGCGACACACAGGGGATGCCTGGGCAGAGGGCACAAGATGGAGACTTGACATATAAAATGGAAACTTGACATGACTTTGGTTCACTTACAAACACAAGCCTAAACCATACAATATCCATATGAAACAATAAAAATCATTACAAAAATGATAATAGTACAATATACAACAGTAAAAATGAATACAAACTTAATAATAATACAATATAAAACAGTGGATATTCAAAACCAAAAACTTGCTACCAAAATAAAAATGTTTAAAGCTTATCCTACATCTTAGCTTACTTATTCTTATCTATAGGGAATAGAGAGGGAGAGAAGAAGTCAGAAATGGTTGGGGAAGGGGAGGGAATGCAGTAAAAAAAAAGAAAAGAAAAGAAACTGGGGGTTTTGCTACAGTGCTTGGAGGGCAGGACTGGAGTCAACTGGATATAAGAAGGACCTGCTGGCCAAAACAGACTAGGGCTCACTCTGGGACCCTGAGGCAGCCTCTTTTTTACAATAAAATTATTCCATCAAGGCATGACAGACGAGATGAAAAGGGAGGGTACCCCAAGGAACCGGAGTTGGGAGGGAGTCATGTGGCCATCAGGAGACATCATGGCCAACCCTAAGAAATGGGTTACACAGGGGACGCTATGCAGGTAAGATTCCTGTCCCCCCCGCCCCCATGCTTGACACCCCAAGCATTTCAGGGGGGGAGGGATTCACCCCAGCACTGAGTGAATCCCCCTCTGCCCCCACCAAAAAAAACCCCTCCCCTCTCTGTCACAGTTCTCCAGCAGGTTTTTGCCCAGGGCACAAACCTTGCTAATTATGCTTCTAACTTAGACTACAAGTTTGTACATGTGTAAGTAGAGCAACATAAGAATTAGACTTCTACACTTCAAGGAAAACTTTGTCAAATCTCTTGAAATAATGTTATGGATGAAGTTATTGCACTTACTTCCATTCTCTGCTTAAGGAGACATGCATAGATTTCATGTCAATAACCACATGATTGCTTAAATAAAAATAAGCACTTTTCAATATTTCAATTGCAGCACAATAATCAAAATAACTAAAACATTTTTATAACAGACTAAAAAACAGTGAGGTCAGTTTCAGTACTGAGCTTTATGAATAGGTAGTTTCTTAGCAACTAAAATAATATTCCCTGAAGAGACTTAGAAAAATGTGAAAATTATATGTCTAGCCAATATTTGTCTAAGGTAATATAACATAAATCAAATACATAGGACTTTGACATTTTTATGTATTTACACTATTTTGGGCCAACAGCCTTACACTCTTCGGCTCAGCTCCATATTATGGATAGTGTAATATTTGCAAACTTGTTTGAAGAGACAAAACTGTATCTACTGGCTACAGCAAGGGACTAAAACATTGATCTTGTGTATGTCCAGGTGCTTTGCTTTTACTCATTTCTAATGTGGGTGTAATTGCCATGCACCTGCTGTGAGTTTTATAATAAATGCTTCTAAAGCACATATAGCTCTTTAAATGAAAGATATAATATGACCATATAAAAATATTATAGCATTATGTGATAATAACCCAGAACCCAATGGTATTACTCCCTAAAGCTACTTTAAAGTTGACCATATTTTAGGATACCATTATACTTGTGAAAGGAGATGAATAAAAGGCCATGCCTACCTACTAAACTTACTGTCCTCCAGAGCAGCATCCTCAAACATTCAGTGATGGTCCCAGTAGTCTGTTTCTTAAACTGCAAGTAATGTAAGAAAATCTGTGCAGCACTATAGACAGGCTTCATATGGCTCATCAGCTTAATCAGCTTCTCCAATTGTCATTTTATCATTCTGCACAAGAAGCATGTAGGAGGGGGACTTAAGTAATGTGATTTGTCACGTACAACACACTACCAAATTAAACACACACCATGTTTTTAGAAAGCAGAAGGTAGAAAGAGATTTTTTTTCCAGAGTCAGAGCTGCTGGTGGTCCAGCGACGTACTCTGTATTGAACCAGGATGTTTCTGCTACCTGTTGCCTCACACAGACCATCTCCTCAGATGTCACACTTCCTAGACACTTGGGCTAGGTACAGACAGTCAAAAAGTTTGAATTCTGAATCAATTCAATCTTTGCAAATTAGTCTAAAATGCACAGATTAAATTGAAACAGCAATTAACAGACATTTACCTTTGATTCAGAAAATGCAGCCACATGCCTGCAGTGTCACAGGCAGAAGCCTGGGAGCACAAGAGCACAGCTCTCTGGCTATGTGTTCACTTTCTCTTCCTGCTGCCCCTGAGGACTGGGATTTGCAGTCCATACTTACAACAGCAGGACTCTGCAGAGTTATTCATCACTTCCTCTACCTGCTTCCAGGTGCCTCTGAGATTTGTAGTCCACAGTTGCATTCAGCAGTAAGTTTGAGTGGGGAAAGAGGTATTTAACCCCTCTTCCTGTCCCCAAATATCAGCTGGGGTTTGCCAGGGAGGGGGACGGGCAGTCCCCCTGCTCCCCCTGCCCCGCTGCAAACTGGGCTCCATCCTCAACTGGGATTGCTCCCGCACCTCTTGTCAGCCAGCCCTCGCTGCTCCAGCTAGGGAGCAGAGGGGTAAGCCCAGCTCTGCTCTCTAAAGCAGAAAGCACAGCCTGTCCCAGGGCTGCAAAATGCTAGGGTGCTGAAGGACTCTGATTTAACTTGAACCAGGGAGGGCTCTGGGACAGAAGTTTCATAAACTGGTTGGCCCAAATCAGTTAAATCTGATACTACATTCAATTAGGTTTATCTTAAACCAGTTTCAGCCATTTTGAACTGGTTTATGTGCACTAAGCTTCTGTTCTGTTACAGGTTTAAACTGGTTTCTGATCACTTAAACTGGTTTATGTGCAACTTCTCTCCCTAGCTTTTATGTTCCAGGAAGACTTACTCTATGTCATATAAGGTTAGGACTCTTGCAAGGCCATTAGCAAGATTGTTACTTCTTTACTGTAAATCAGTAATAAAATGTTGACCCCATGGTCCAGATGAATAGCACAGGGCTAGTTCATGGGATAAATGAATGACATGCCAGGATTGGGCCCCCATGGCCTCTGCTGCAGTTGGGCTCTGCACTGTCTTTACCTGCTGAGAATGGGTTATGCAGCATCCCCCACCTAGCCCAATGTGCTGGGATCAGGCCTTGAGGCCCCACTCTCACCCTGCATGCCCGGATTGGGCCCTGTGCTGCCCCTGCCCAACCCCATGCACCAGTGCTGCACCCCTCACTGCCCCGCACACCTGATATAGCATGCAGGCTTACACTACCAACCACTGGGCCTCCCCACAACATATCAATATGGTGTATCAAGGATGGAAATGAGTGTTATATAGTCTACCAATTCCCAGGTGGATAACAGTCATCTGACATAAATTATAGATATTTCTAGCTTCTCTAACTTAAACCACAGCTGATACAAGTCAGATCTCAGAATCAGGGAGAACACAAGAATTGCCGTTTACTGAGTTGGACCATAAGTCTATCTTGCCCAGTATCCTGGGAGGATTAACTATTGCTCAGGGTGGGGTCCTGCCCAACATCCAGGTAGTGCTGCTGCCTAACAGAACTGAAAGCCACAAAGCCAGCAACAAAAGAGATCTGTGTGAATTCAGACCTAAACTTGGAAACATTCATAACACAAAAAGACTGTGTCACGCAGTGGCAGAGAGTAAATGCTAAAAGAGAGAGTGAACTGGTATGATCAGGGTTTTTCCCCCCACTGTTCCTCTCTCACTTGCAGCCTCCAGCACTTAAGGTCCAGGAACTTCTCATCCAGAGGCTGTATCTGTATTTCCCATGCTTAAAAACTACTGATGCTTCTTCCCTCCAAGAACTTGTCCAATCCCTTTTTGAAACTAGCTAAACAGTCAGTTTCCACAACATCTGGTGGCAATGAGTTCTACACTTTAATTACATGCTGTGTGAAAAAGAATTTCCTTTGACATACCATAATCCCAGTGTCCTGCACCAAGCAAAGCTAAGAACAAGACAGAATCTGACTTCGTTACTGTGCATATATACCACATGCAACAAAATCCTGAATAGCTTTCTTATAGTTACTGTAGAAGTCAAAAACTTAATAAAATTTTACTATGCCTAAAAACTTCCAATGAAAATGTCCATCAGCCTGAGCTACTTGAAAAGTAACAACAGCTCAGTTTTACATTTCACTTCCAATACAGTCTATATTGTAGCTACAATCATGTCTCTTGCCTGTATTTCTGCTTTTAACTTTGCAGACTTTAAATCACAGCATAAATATTTATTATTCTTTTAGCATATGAATGTGAAACAGTGACCATCCACCTAAACTGAGGACCTTTTCATGATAAGTTTTCCATTGATCTAAACATGGCATTTATTTTTGGCAATATTCAGAAAAGAAAGTATTTTGTTTTAGACAGATAGAGACAATATCCTTCTGTTGGGATACCCTCTGGTTTTGATTAGTAGGAGGAAATCTGCTGGATTGAAATACTCCATTTTCATCAGTTTTACTCAGTCCTTCTACCCTATCAGTTCTTCTAGATGAACTGATAGCAGTTTTCCCATCAATATGAAGAGTGTTACATTGTGTTTTGCTGTGAACTATTGTTTAATGATGTGATTCACCTGAAAGACAAAATGTGATCTCTCCCTGTGGGCCATTTATTAATGTGGGACATCTGTTTTGTGTTAAAAAGGCTGCTTATCTTTACCTGCTTCCATATGAGTGTTCTTTTTTCAGCTTACTGGGTGTCTACACAAGATGCTTAACTGAGCAGTAGCCTAGTTTAACGCTAAGTACATGCATCTATACATGTGCATGTTTACTGCACAGTAAATAACCCTACTCGCAAGTAAATTTGCTACCTCAAATGCAGGTAGTAAATTTAATTAGTTACTGCATAATTAGTTACTGCAAAGTTACATATCTTCTATAGATGTGACCCAGGAGCAAATTTGCTCCTAGGTCAGCCCTACCACTAGAGGGCTGGCCTGAGGCTAGCCTGAGGGCTCTGGGCTTGGAGCCTCTCCTGCCCCAGGGCTGGGCTGCCTCTATGGCAGCCCCTGCCCCAGGACTTTAAAACCCTTCAGGCATTTTGAGCCCTGGGACACACCAGCAGAAAGCCTGAGGTGACTCCAATCCATGTTTCCCCCTGGGCATTCCACAAGCTAATCTCACCAGCCTGCCTGTACCCCAGTCCTGCTGCCTGGCACTGAAGTGACAAGTGGCTGCCAGGCTCATGCTGTCCAGGGATGCAGTGTGCTGCAGGCTGCTACAGCCTTCTGCCAGGCCTGATAGCCACCAGACCCAGCTGCATGCAGCTTCTGGCCAGCAGGACCAGCTCCACCTGCCCACAGCCCACCCACAGCATGGGACATTGCCTCTTCCACATGGCTACCAGTCTCATGCTGTGACCATATGCTAGGCACTACAGGCAGCTTCCCAGGCCTGGCAGCATAGAGACAGTCATGCAGAGGCCCAGAGAGCCAGCATAGGATCCCTGCTGGCATCTTCCTTGATGACACCATGCCCATGCCCATGCCCACCACCCCAGATCCCAGCTGGCCTCAGGAGGAGACTGGCAACCTCATGGCACTGTGGGGCAAGGCAGAGGTGCAGCACCAGTTTGAGCACAGCAGGTGGTCCAATGCCCATGTCTACAAGGAGCTCTCAGGTCAGATGCAAGAGCGTGAGCACAACCGGTCAGCACAGCAATCCTGCAGAAGGCCTTTCAGGAACAGTGGGTTTCCATCACCAACCACAATTTTCAGTTGGGGAGTGCCTGTAAGTCCATGCCCTTGATGTGGCAACTGATGGACATCCTCATGCTGTAGGAACCAGGCCACAACCATGCTGTGTAAAGCAGCATGAGTGGCCTGCCCAAGCCCCCACCCAGGCCTGGCACCTGAAGTAACATGTCACCAAGGGAGGGCCCCTCAGGATTTCAGCTGCCAGTCCTACCAAGCTACCTGTCTGTAACCTCAATCAGCAGGTTGGGGAGCCTGAGCCAGTGCCTGCCATGCCAGCCCATAGCCACAGCCCTCACCAAAAGGTGCAGCTACCATTACACTGCCAGCTGCCAGATGCACCAGCTCTTCCCTGGGAGGGGCCCCAGCCAAGTGCCATCATTTCCCAGCCAAGTACCCATCATTTCTCACCATCCAAGGACACCACCCAGAGCTGCATGCCATTGCCAACAGCTACAACTGCATGGAGTCACCATCCACATCAGCCATAGACATGTGGCAAGGTCCACACTGGGGAGAAGGCCCTCCCTGCCTTGGTCGCTGCCCCTGCCCTCCCCACCAACACACCCCAGCCCACGGGTTTCCCCCACATAGCATGCAAAGAGGTGGGAGACAGTGCAAAACTTTACTGAGCAGGCTGTGCCCCCACAGCTAGGTGGGCACAGGCCTCTCACATGCCAAGAAATGCATCAATGCTGGTGGCAATGTCCTCCTTGGCAGTGGGGACAGGGATATGTAGCGCAGCCACAGGTAGGCTTTCAGTCAGTGGCAGAGGTTGTGGGGCAGCCTGGGCTTGCCCCCCGTGTCATCATAGTTCAGGGTCCTGTGCCAGGTATGCAGATTCACCCAGGGCACCATGGCCAGCAGCAGCAGCAGGGCATAGTGGGTTGGGACCCCTCAGTCCACAAAAACAGCTCATAATACAATGCCCAGAACACATGCAGCAGGGGCACACTCAGTGAGCAGGGGTGGCATGGGATGGGGCTTCCCCAGGGTGCCTGTCTGGAGACCCCTATGGGAAGAGCAGGGGCATGGGCAGCTTTTTGTCCCAGTCATCTGGGAGCCCCATGCCCCCCAAGCCTGGCTGCCATGGGCTTTTGGCAGTTCAGCAACGCAGTTGGCCTGCAGGAGGAGAGGGGTCTGGAGCCACAGAAGCAGGTGCTGCCAGAAACCTGGTCTGTTATGCCCTGGGGATAGGATGGAAGAGACAGGCTGCCTGTGGCCAGCACCTAGTAGTCCACCAGCCACAGGGGAGCAAGCGGGGATGGGAGGTTCAGCTGCCAGCTGCCAGGACCCAGACCTACCCCGCAAACTTACCATGGTCCCTGGGCACCTGTAATTGCCCAACCCCCCAACTGAGGCTGGGCAGCACATGGCCCCAGTACAGAGCATCTTATCTCAGAAATGTTGCAAACTAACACAAACAGCTTCTTTCTCATGGCTCCACAGGGCCTGCAGCTGCACATAGGGGAGAAGCTGTAATTGGTAGCTAGGATGTGGCCTCAGAGTTGCTGCCACCCACACCTGAAGAATTACAGATGCTCTGGCTCTGCCAAAGGAGGACTCTGGAGCTGCCTGCAGTGGGGCCAGGATTGCATGCCAGCCCTGCTGGCCGTGGATGCTTCCTGCCAGAGGGGGAGCCACCTGTGCCAGGGGATCACTGGCTGCCATTGACCTTGAGTGATCCTCCATCCTGCCACACTCTCTGTGGCATGCATACCCATGAGGGAACAGCCAGAGGCCATAGTGCTGGCCACCTGTCCCTGGACCCTGTCCCCTAGTCATCCCCACCCCAGGACAGCACACAAAGGACATTATACATAATTTTCATGGGAAAGAAGGTGTTTTACTCTTGGTAGGTATGGTGGGTGGGGAAGGAGCTCCATCTGTTGGGAAGGGAGGTCTGTTTGTTGGGAAAGAAGGGAGGACAGGAACTCTGTTTGATGTGATAAGGATAAAAAATTGTTTTTGTGTGACTTGTCTGCAGTGAGTGTGGTGCGAGGGTGGTTTCCACTGGTGGTAGTGCAGGTGGGCTAGAGTGGGGAGTGCTGGAGGAAGTAGTCAGCCAGAACACCTGGTATCCTGGCCCCTGCTGGTGGGTGTGCACCTCTCCTGGGGCCTCATAGATGGGGTGGCTGCCACTGTCACTGCTGCCACAGGTGGTGCCAGTGCTGGCAGACGTCCTCTATCCATGACACCTCCTCCACCCAGGCCTCATGAAACAGCTCCCCTTGGGCATTGCATATGTTTTGTAGCACAGACTTTGATGATGACCCAGGAGAGGTTGCACTCAGTGAAATTAAGGTGGGCGGTGAGGGTGTGCCATCATCCCCTGAGATGGCCAAAGGTGCACTCCACCAGGGTATGGATCCAGCCCAGGCAGTGGTTAAAGTGGGCCCGGCGGGGATCCAACTGTCTGGTGTAGTGCCACATGAGCCAGGGCAGAAGCGGGTAGGTGGGTCCCCAATGAAGAGGAGTGGGACCACCATGGCACCCAGCTACAGATCAGGCACCCCCCACCTAAAGTGCCCACTCACCCCCAGGCCCAGCTGGGTGGAGTTCCTGAAGATGTGGGTATCATGTGCAATGTCCTCCCATCCTGCGCTCATGTGCGTGACTGCAGCACCACAGAGTGAAAGCCTAGGAGTGGTCTATGTGGGGCAGGCACATGATGGGGATGTGGGTCCCATCCAGGGGCCTGATGCACCGGGGAAATCCCAGGGCATGTAACCGCACCACCACCACTAGGGGTTCATGCACATGAGACACAGACAGGTACAACGTTGGCCCTCTTTTGATCTCAGGGACTTCTCCAGAGCACCATAAGTTGTGGAAGAGTTTTGCCAGGGATTCCACAATGACTTTGGTCAGCTCCTTCAGCACTCTCGAATGAAGATCATCTGGTCCTCCTGACTTGTATACGTCTAATTTTATTAATCGGTCTATACACCAATTCTATGGCAATAGTAGGAAGGCAATTATTCCTACTATTCTCATCCTCTACTCTACCTGGCGTGGTTTTCCCCTTGGTCCAGCAAAAGACTGAGGTGAAGTAGTCATTCAGGAGTTCAGCTTTCTCCTGGGTGCTGGTAACTGGCTCTCTTGAGTTGTTGAGCAATGGCCCCACACTCCCATTTGTTTTCCTCCTGTTCTCTATGTACCTAAAGAAGCACTTTTTGCTGTCCTTGATTCCTGTTGCTAATCTAAGTTCGGTAGCTACTTTAGCCTTTCTTATCTGTTCCCTGCAAATGTGGGCTGTCGTGGAATAGTTCTCCTTGGGGCCCACCCCAAGCTTCCATTGTTTATAAGCCTCTTTCTTCATTCTTAAGAGGACCGTGATTTCCCTGTTTAGCCAAGAGGGCTTCCCAGACCGTCTGTTACCTTTTCTCCACATAGGAATGGACTTCCTTTGTGTTTCAAGGATCATGTCCTTAAGGAACAACCATTCTTTGTGCACACCTTTTGCCTTCAGCCCCTGGGCCTGCAGCACTTGCCCTACTAGTGACCTAAGCTCGTTGAAATTTGCATTTTTGAAGTTCAAGACTTCAATCCTGCTATCCAGTTTGTCTGCCTTATGTCAGACAGTGGACATGATGGTTTCATCCAGACTTCCCTCTCTATTTAAGTTGGTCACCAAGTGGTCTCCTTTGGCCAGAACCAAGTATAGCAGAGTCGCCTCTGGTTGGCCCATGCACCACCTGAGTCAGGAAGAGCTCCTTGACACAGGTCAGGAAGGATTGTGACCATTCCAACTTGGCCGAGTGTTCCTCCCAGGTGATGTCAGGATAATTAAAAATCACCCATGACAACCATGTCACATTCACATGCAGCCTCAGTCAATTCTTGGGTGAACTCCAGATTGAGTTCCTCCCCCTGGTTTGGTGGTCTGTAGTATATACCTACAGTTAGGCAACTTGGGTGACATGGTCATGGGTCAGGTGGCATTTGGCATGGTGGGCCATCTGGGCCAGCACAGTATCCAAAAGGAGCATAGAATTCTGGTTGTCACTACCGGGGCAGGAGCTGGAGCAGCCACAGCATGGGAAGATACAGGCACGGAGGAGAGAGCTGCTGGGCACACTACTAGCTGCCCCACTGGCAGACCAGGGCAGGAATCTAGGACCTGCCCCATCCCTGCACCTCTTTCCAAGCCCCATGCCTCAATCACCCAATCAGGACTGGAAGCTGCCTCTGACTGGGAGAATTCCCAGCCCCCACTCCATGATCACAGGGCCGGTGCTGAAGCTGGTGGGGAACACTCTAGGAAGCTTCTTCGCCACTCAGCTCTGCAAGCAGGGAGCTAGGTGGGAAACAGTCTGGGGAGCTTGTTCCCCACTCAGCTCCATGAACACAGAGCTGGGAAGCTTTTTCCTTGCTCAGCTTCACACACATGAAGCTGAGTGGGGAACAAGCTCCCCAGTCCTCATCAGCAGGGAGCTCCCAGCACCAGGTCTATGACCATGGAGCCAACTCTGGGAGATCCTTATCTTCCAGGCCAAGCTCCATGGTTGATAAGAATCTCCAAGCACCCATCCCATGACCCGGGGCAAGTGCTGGAGATAAGGATCTCTCAGCACCAGCCCCACACCATGAAGCCAGTGCTGGGAGATAAGGATCTCCCAACCCCCACTCCCATTACAGGGTGGCTTGGAGCTCCCTGCTGCCAGGGCAGCAGGACATAGTCCCCACTCAGGCTCTGATGAGGGAGCCCATCTCAGCAGCAATCAGGGAGCAATCTCCTACCCCCTTATAGCCAGGTAACCGGAAACAATTTGCTCTCAGTCAGGCATCTACATGAGAACTTCTACGCAGTAACTACTCATGAGTAAATTTGCTACTTGCCTTTACAGGTAGCAAATTTACTTGCAATTATCAAGGTTTACTGTGCAGTAAGCATGTGCACATGTAGATGCATATGCTCATTGTGCTGTAAACTACACTTTGCAGTAAAGTATCTCATGTAGACATGCCCACTGTGACTACTTAACTCCCATTACTATTAATGGGAATACCAAGAATACATGGCACAAGAAGTCAGATACCTTTCAATAAGCCAAACTATTACAAAAAAAATTAATGTTAAATCAAAGGCAGGTTTAAATAGTAAATTATATAGGATGTCCCAAGAACTGCATTCCACAGCACTGGACCTTAAGATCAAGGTTCACTGACAGTTCAATTGTGTAATCCTTGACATTAGAGCACTGTAGATTTGAAAATCTCAGTTCATAAAGCTCCCATCTCAGGACGTAAAAACAGATTCTCTCCTAAGTGGTATGGAAGGGAACGTCTAACTAGTTTATCACAGTTAACAAGTTGCTCTGAACCCATACCCAAGAAGAACATTTATGCTTCTGTGGGGCACAAATTTTGCTGTAGTCAGTAGATGTTGACCTTGCTCAATAATCATATGGAAATCAATTGCACCATTCACCAATGCAGGTTTTTTAAAAATTCCAAGAATAAAAACCAAGCAGCTCATAATGTGGAATACAGTATTATTTGTGGAGGTGCAGACTAAATTCTGTAATTGCACACAGCATGAAGTTCAAAATCTTTGTTGAGACTGGCAAGATCAGAAAAAAGTCTGTAAGTGTATGCACTGGTACATTTTGATTTTGGGACTTAGAAAAATTCACTCTTTGGATCCAACATAAGCCTGTTGACCAGATCATAGATTAATCCATTCCAAACACAGGTGCACTGTCAAGGTGTCGCCAATTTAATTACTTTTTGATCAATCATCTGCACCTGCTTCCTAGTTCATATTTCATGCCATGATCAGATTAAACACTGCATTAGTCTTCATGTTAGAAACTACAAATTTTGACAAAATAGACTTTAATCAAATGCAGAGATGAATTCATCCCAACTGTAATTTATCCCATCATTTCAGTAGAAAGATTTCATTTGGCCCATACAGCAAGGTTCTACCTTTTGTGTTTCAGTCATCAGGTTGGTGACTGAAATCAAGGATAATATGAAGTCCTTTAGGTATATGGGGAGCAGGAGGAAAGCCAAGAGAAATGACTTATCCATTTCATAGCAAATTAACAAGACTGTGTTATATTCTGATCTTCAGTAACATGCAGATATGTGTGTGTATATACACACACACACACACACACACACACGTGTGTATGTATATATAGTATATATTTAATGTGCATAAAATGTGTATGTGTGTATATAATCACACACACACAGAGATATGTGTTTGTTGTTTGTGCATGGATATATACGCAATGCCTGCTTTCCACTATCGTAATTCAATGTGCAATTCAACCCCTCAATGGATCTTTTTTCCTCTTAAAAATATAAACAGGCAACAAATGTAAGGTTCATTCTCCAATAATTTGTCATGAGAAAAGAAAACAATGTTGAATTTGGCTTCAAAACTGCTATTGTTTCCTGTGCAGTATATATTGATAACACTACTTTGGTTTCTCTGGAAAATACTGTCACATCAATATCTTATTGAGATTCATAGAATCATAGAGAAGTAGGGCTGGAAAGGACCTCCAGATATCATCTAGCCCAGCACCCTGCCCAAAGCAGGATCATCTCTATCCAAACCATCCCATACAAACTGTCATCATATGGCAACCAACTCCCCCCTCAGTCTTTTCTTCCCCATGCTGAACCATCCCATATCCCTTAGTCTTTCCTCATAAAGTTTGTCCTCCAGGCCCTTAATCTTTCTTGTGGCCCTTCTATGGACCCTTTCAAGATTCTCCACATCTTTTTTGAAGTATGGCACCCAGAACTGGATGCAATACTTCAGTTGGGGTCTCACCAATGCTGAGTAGAGAGGACATATCACTTCCTTAGCCCTACTTGAGACACATCAGCTAATGCATCCCAGTATGCTATTAGCTTTGTTGACTACATCATTGTATGGTGACTCATGGTCATTCTGGGATCAACCATCAGCCGTCATGCTGGCCAGGATAACTCCTCCTAACCTATATTCATGTATCCGGTTACTTCTCCCCAAATGAAGCACTCTGCATTTATCCTTATTGAACTGCATCTGATCCCACTCCACCACCTTTCCAGCTTGTCCAGGTCCACTTGGATCCATATCCTATTGTCCAGTGTGACCACTTTTCCCCATAACTTATTATCATCTGCAAACTTGGTCAGCATTCTTTTCACATCCTCATCTAAGTCATTGATAAAGATGTTGAACAGCACGGGGCCAAGAACCAAACCCTGTGGGACACCACTGGTCACCTCCCACCAAGATGATACAGACCCGTCCACTAACATTCTCTGGGTTTGACTCCTTAGCCAGTTCCCAACCCACATGACCATAGACTCTGCCAGCCCACAATCCCCCAGTTTTTTTATATGAGTGTCATGGGAGACCATATTGAAGGCCTTTTTAAAATCCAAGTATATAACATGAATCACATCTCCCATATCTAAACAGTTTGTTACTTGATAATAGAAGGAGACAAGGTTGGTCAGACATGACCTTCCCACAGTAAAACCATGTTGGCTATCCTTCAGCGTCATGCTTTCTGCCAGTCGCCCACAAATGGACGTCTTGATACTTTTTTCCAAAATTTTACCCAGCATCAAGGTCAAACTGACTGGCCTATAGTTTCCCAGATCCTCCCCTTCTTAAAAATTGGCACTACATTGGCCCTTTTCCAGTCTTCCAGGACCTCTCCTGAGTACCACAAGTTTTCAAAAACCTTCACCAATGGTCCCACAATAACTCCAGCCAATTTCCTTACCACTCTTGGGTGTAGTCCATCTGGTCCTGCCAATTTGATGACATTCAGCTTCTCTAAGTGCTTCCTCACCAGTTCGACACTGACTATTGGTTGACAGTCACCCCCCTCATTCCCTACATCCATCCAGTATCCAAACAGGTGGGAGACCACCGTTTGTATGCAGGAACACTGATTCAAAGCATTCATTAAAGAATTCATCTTTCTCCTGACTGTCTATTATCAGCTGTCCTGTCCCATTCGGCAAGGACCTCACATTTTCCTTGGCTTTCTTCCTCCTCCCCATATACCTAAAGGAGGACTCATTATTGTCCGTATTTTCAGTCATCAACCTGATCTCGATTGCCATTGTTGCCTTTCTTATCCTTTCCCTACAAATGCTGCCTATACTTGTGTATTCCTCCTTGGTTATTACCCCTTGTTTCCACTGTCTGTAAGCCTCCCTTTCTTTTTTAAGCAGTTCTTGACTCCTCTGGTAAGGCAAGAGGGCTTCTTGGCCCCTTTACCACCTTTTCTGCATACCGGAATGGACCTTTTCTGTGCTCTGAGGAGTGCTCCTTTGAGGAATGACTACCCTTCCTGAACTCCCTCCCCCTCCAGTCTCTTTCTTCCCATAGGGTCTCTCCCATTATTTTCCTAAGCTCATTGAAGCCCCTAATCCTAAACCCATCATCTAAATCTATTCCTAAACCCATAATCTAAACTCTACATAAGACTACAGTCAACTTGTCAGTACACTATTCTAAATACCACACCACAGGTTAGGAATTACTGGGTGCATCTACCTGAGACATTTTACTGTGAAGTAGCATAGTTCACTGCTCAGTAAGTATGTGTGTCTACACGTGTACATGCTTACTGCACAGTAAACCTCACTAATTGCAAGTAAATTTGCTACCTGAAAATGCAAGTACCAAATTTACTTTTGATTAGTAATGGCACAATAGCATTTGGGCAGATGCCTAACCAGAAGCAAATCTTCTCCTGGTCAACTGGCCACTTTCCAAGTCCCTTGTCCCAATCAGGGAGCTAGGCCTAGGAGCTTCCTACTGCTGTTGCAGGGGGACATTGTCCCTGACCCAGCAGCAGACAGCCCCTGAGAGCAGGGAGCAATATCCCAGCCCTAGCCAGGAGACAGCTGTCTCCTGGCCTGGTGCTCCCTGCCAGCCCCTGGGTTATCACCACCCAGGGGGAGCCTGGAACTCACCCTGGTGATGACAGGGGCCCACTGCAGAGCCCCAGGAAATGAGAGCAGTTTGCTGCCATTAGCAGCACAGATCTGCTCCTGCTTCCCTACATGTGTAGATGCTTGCCTAGGACTGCTCCCATATATAATGCACATGTAGAAACACCTACTGAGTCCCTGAACCAGAAGTCCTTTTTGAAGCTGAGCCACTCCCTAGCATCTAGTAGTCATTGGATAAAATGGATGGAGAGCAGTGCATAAACTTCTGCCCCACTTGAAGTAAGGATCCAGGTTAGAATCCAGGGCTTGATTGTTACAATTCGGTTACTTATGTAGTTGGGAAGTGCAATCCAGAAAATCAAGATGGAAACTGAACACAGAGAGTCATATTGGTAAGATTTCGGTATTTTTATTCAGTATGCTTGAGAAGTATCATCAATATGCTTCACCCTGCTGATAATAATTCCCATGACAGTATCACCATCTTGTCTGCTTATGAGAAGTTTCTCAGTGCTGCCCTCTAGCTGGGTCAAGACTGAAGAGTAAATGGGAAACAGTTGGGTAAAACAAAATCCAGATTCAACAGAGTTAGAAATCAGAAAACTATACAGAATGGATAATTCAGTCAAAAGTTTCAACCCCTTTACTCTCGTTGTGAGCTGTCCATGAGCAGGTGGATTTTAAGCTATTTTTGTAACATTCTACACAATATAAAATATTGATCAAACAATAACTTTCAGATCAACAGAAGTAACAATGATTACAGCTGCTGGATAGAAGCCAATGTCAGATTTACCCAAAGAAAAAAATGAATGCACTCTTTTTTTGATAATGTCCTGTTACCAGCCTGTAAACTTCATTACTGCCCACCAATTCCTAACCCCCTACATTAGTAAAATATATTTAACTCAAGCCTAGAACTAATAAAGTCACACTCTTTTCCTCTACTAGGAGAATGCTATTATGTTGGCTTTATACACTTACTATATCTCTCTTATTAACACACAAAAGCATGAATAAATGTATGATACTGTGAATTTATGTGAGGTCAACAAGAAGATTAACCCCTATATTTATTGGATGGTATCAAGTTTTAGTCTCTTTGAAGTCAACAAATTTCATATAGTTAAATACTTACTTCTCTCTAAAATTTGAGATGTGATGTGTAGTTTCTTTAAAAACTTTACTGTATCATTCTAAGCAAAACATATAATAAATTATGTATGTCTCAAGCTCTTTGGCATGGTATTAGTATATTCATTAGGGAAATGTCAAATGGAACATAATACAAATTAAATCCATGCATTCCTAATGAGAAAATATGAAAGGAAATTATTGCATTTCTATTGATTCTGTAAATCACCTTATTGAATACTGTGTCAAGGATATAATTTTAAATAAAATCTGCCAGGTGGTTAAAAAGATGTAAAAGAAAGATATACTTTTGTCTTGAATTCCAAAGATAAGCCACAAATTAATCTGCAAAGCTGCTCTGACTAACCCTTACTACAGCATATATTTCATAGATTTTCATAGACATTAGGGCTGAAAAGGACCTTGGAAAATCATCAAGTCCAGCCCCCTGCTGAGGGGCAGGAATTCAGCTAGGGTCAAAG
>NW_017729033.1:80596251-80597268 GCF_001723915.1 Gavialis gangeticus | reverse complement strand
TCTGACTAACCCTTACTACAGCATATATTTCATAGATTTTCATAGACATTAGGGCTGAAAAGGACCTTGGAAAATCATCAAGTCCAGCCCCCTGCTGAGGGGCAGGAATTCAGCTAGGGTCAAAGGATCCCAAATATATTAGGGGTCTCTGCTTTTAAAAATCTGTTTAGATGGTTTCACAAATCCATAATGATATTGCATGAGTAGGATAATCCCATAAGTGTAATTTCAGATCAAATAATTGCTTGTATTGTGTTTTTTTCTCAAGTGTGGTAATTATCAATATCTTTCTGAAGCATTTCCCCATAAAAAGGATGATCACAACAGTTACCTTCCCTTTTTCTGTTATTACCATTTACAAAGATGTATCCCTTTATTCAAACCTCAGTCAGGATTTTCTGATTTATCAAATAATTACAAGTACTATTTTGCAAACGGCATCTACCCACCACCTTTGTAAATAGTATGCAGAAAAACTTGCCACCCCAGAAATAGCTTCATGTATCTACTGCTACCTGGAAAAAATGGCTTAGTGACAGAGGTGCACCTTCATGTGAGACACTAATGATTCATCTATTTATGCATGCAATATGACAGCTTATTTACTTAAAGATGGTTTAGAGGGCAAAAATATCAGTAGAAGAATGTCCCAATTTCAGCCGTAATGTATAATGTAGCATAAAGTAGAGCCTGTAAAAGGGTGACAGGTTCTATGGCTCCGTAAAGGAATGAAGGGCATCTTAATCTCTGCTACTAAAACTTTACCTTAAGTTTCCAGGCAGTAAAGGAATCCATCAGGCTGGCAGGTGCATCGAAAATGAAGGAGATAGAAATGACTCTTGGGATCACAGAAACAGCTATGCTTGAAGAGAAACATTAGGCCTAGGTTGATGCTCTTATTCTTTTGAGATACCAGTACATTTAAGCCTTAGCTAAAAGAGTAAATTCAGAGACTAGCAAGGAGACTGGGTGAATTACTTGTTTCATAGTTTCATAGTTTCTAGGGTTGGAAGGGAC
>NW_017729033.1:80593582-80596240 GCF_001723915.1 Gavialis gangeticus | reverse complement strand
GAGCGTGGTAGTCCTCCATCAGGCGATCAGGGCTCCTCTACTGAGGTCAGAGGCAAGACTCCCACTGACTTTATTTGGGGAGAGTCCAGCTTCCAGATTTGATCTACACTAGTCATGTCACTAAGGGGAGGCAGCCAGGGCACCAACCAGCCCCTGTCTTCAACTTGGAGGGAGGGCAGACTGCAAAAATAGAGGGCTGCCTCTTGTGCCACCACCACCCACTGCACAGAACTGCCCAGTTACACCTATGTTCTACACTACAAACTTTTGCCAGCATAATTTTGTTGGGGGTGCAAAGGAGGAGAAGAAGGATCTTTTATGCTCCTGGTCAACATAGCTCTGCCAGCAAAGCTCCTTGTCTGGACACAACTGTGCCAACATCTGGCAGAAAAAACATTTTATTCAAGGAGTTGATGTAATGAGGCTAGCAGAAAAAAACTCTTCAGCTGCTATATGCCATATCTCCACAGGGGGAGATCTGCCAGTATAGCTCTTCTGGCAAAACTGTGGCAGTAGCAGCTCTGTAATACAAACACACCTGCTATTTACTTTTGTTCAATCAAACTCACCAATAAAGATTACTGATGTGCCTGAGAATCTAACTTGGTGTAATTTATAAACTGAAGCCATAAATTACTGGGAAGCTGGCCCCACCAAAATAGGATCTCTGACAACTCAACATGTGCCAGCTGGATTCAATATGGGAGACTGGACATGATGGAGATCAAAAGTGCCTTTCTATTGCTATGTCACAGGTGACGCTGAGGAAGGGCAGTTCGTGTCCGGCAACTCATCTAACATCTCTCCCAGATACAGAATTTTTCCAATAAAAGATATTAGTGAACAAATCCAGAGGATGAGGGGAAGCACCTTTGAATGGTCTAGAATTGGTTCAGTCCCTAGTCAAAGCTTTAGTAACCTTAATGACTCACCTAAATTGCATCCAGGCTGCTAGGATATAGCTACAGTGCAGCTTCCCCATCTATGAGGCTCTCACCCCGAATACTCACTGCCTCCTCTGCTCTGCTTCTATTCAGCTGGCAAACTCATGATTGTTCCCTGCTTCAAGCACTTGCTCGAGTAAAGCAGAAGTGAAGCACCACTTTTCTGCCATTCTGTGGCCTCCAGTTTACCACAGGGTTGCCAATGGTTCATACATGTATGGACAGTCCATAAAGAAATAGCTAAGAAATACTTGTCCACAAAAATATTAGGTGGCCGTAAAATTTATGGAGGCTTGGCAGCCCTGCTCACCACACTCGGACCTTTGGATGTTACCAAAAATACTTTCGGTATTGTATATGTAGGAAGGGGGGGTTCCTTCTCACTTATTTGCAGAGGGAGGGAGAGAGGAAGGGGGCAAGTGAGGGCAGGCCTGGCTGACAGGGAGTATGTCCTAAGCACAGGGGACAGGGCTTGGAGTGTCCCTGTCCTCTGCTCTACTTTTCCCCTCCCCCCCATCTACCTTGTGGTTTGTAGCAGCAATGGGGAGGGGAGGATCAGGCCCTTTTCTATTGCAATAGGTCAGGGAGGCTACTCATAGTCCATTCACAGCAGCAGGCTTCTCTTTTCCCATCTCCTACAAAGGAAGGAGCAATCTATAGACCCTTTGCACTTCAGCCCTCCTCTTGGGGGAGTATGCAGCAATTTGGCAGAGGTGAGATACTGACAACAGGAGAATGGGACAGATACACTCCTACCTTTCCTGCTATCTGTACTGAGAAGGGAAGTTTATTTGGAAAGATAAGCTGGCGCCTGAAGCAGTTTCTAGAAGTAAAAGGCAGGCACATGGGCGACTGGTGCCGTCTTAGTTGGGGGGGCACATGCCCCACCCACAGCCAATCCCGCCAATTGGAGAGGGTCCCCCCACAGCTGATCACAAGACAGCCAATCACTATGGCCAATCGCTGTAGCTGATTGCTGCAGCCACTTCCAGAAGTGGCTGCGGCTGCTTCTGGGAGGGCCATGGTGCTCCACTCCTTGGCCGGTGCTTGCAGGAGGGCACTCCTGACTGACCCCCCTGTACTTCACCTAAGGGACAACCACGGCCAGTCAGGGGTGCACCAGCCCTCCCCATACATCCCCTACACATCACCACTGGGCAGGCAGGCAGTTACAAGCTGAGGAATTTGGATCAGTTGTCTCTTTGTGGGTTCAACAGTGGATGTTCCTAATCCTACTGCGCTGTGCCCAGGAAGGCATTAGCTCTCAAGGTCAAACTCTGTACATTTACTGAGTAAAAGGATGCCATTGGAATTGGCCTTGCCCACTTCTTCCTTCCCAGTGGTACCCCTCCACACATTAAAGTCCCAGTCAACTCTTGCATTGAAGTCTCCAAGGAGGCTGAGGGAGGATCTTGTGGCCTGTTATAAACTGGTTAGGGAGGATCAGCAGGCGCTGGGGGAGTCCCTGTTCCCCCGAGCACCACAAGGAGTGACCAGGAACAACGGTCACAAGCTGGCAGAGGGTAGGTTTAGGTTAGATATCAGGAGGCGCTACTTCACGGTCTGGATGGCCAGAATCTGGACCAACTACCAAGCGAAGTGGTGCTGGCTCCTACCCTGGGGGTCTTTAAGAGGAGGCTGGATATATACCTTGCTGGGGTCGTTTGACCCCAGTACTCTTTCCTGCCATGGCAGGGGGTCGGACTAGATGATC
>NW_017729033.1:80571384-80588582 GCF_001723915.1 Gavialis gangeticus | reverse complement strand
GGGACCTGAACCTGTTCAGCCTTCAAAAGAGAAGGCTGAGGGGGGATCTTGTGGCCTGTTATAAACTGGTTAGGGAGGATCAGCAGGCGCTGGGGGAGTCCCTGTTCCCCCGAGCACCACAAGGAGTGACCAGGAACAACGGTCACAAGCTGGCAGAGGGTAGGTTTAGGTTAGATATCAGGAGGCGCTACTTCACGGTCAGGGCAGCTAGGATCTGGAACCAACTTCCAAGGGAAGTGGTGCAGGCTCCTACCCTGGGGGTTTTAAGAGGAGGTTAGATTAACACCTTGCTGGGGTCGTTTGACCCCAGTACTCTTTCCTGCCATGGCAGGGGGTCGGACTAGATGATCTGCTCAGGTCCCTTCCGACCCTAGAAACTATGAAACTATGATCTTATCCTCTTTTAGGATGGTAGTCAGAATGTCATCACAATGCCAGTGTCCTCTCTAATGCTAACACCACCAGTGCAGAAGCATTGATTAGTCAACATCAGTTGCAGTGAACAGGGCATTGTGTGCACATGTCTGATGTATGTATGCCAAAGCAACTGCTATGCTCCCAATTCAGCCAAAGACAAAGGACATGTGGGGGCCAAAGGAAACACCTCAAGGACACCCTCAAGGCAAACATTAAGAAGTATGGCACTGACACCACAAATTGGGAAAAACTAGCCTGGGACTGGGCTACATGGTAACACCTTGTGAGAGAAGGCACATCTTACTTGGAGGAAAACCATCTCACCAGGAAAACAACAGAAAAGGAAGGAAAGGAAACAAGACCAAGAAATCTGTGGTCCAAACCTCCCACCTGTGGCATTTGCCAGAGAGTCTGAATCTCTAGGATCAGCCTTCTTAGCCATCAATGGACTCATTTAAAACCCTTTACTTGACCCATGGGAGTGATCATCCTCAACTGTGAGAGATTGTCCATGATAACAATTAGCTGTCACTGCTGGAGGAAGGATTGAGCTTTACAAAGATGTAGCAGGAATGTAGGTGTGACAGAAAATGCTGTGAATCATTGGATTTAATGATATTGGAAATTTTTAAATAGTCCCTAGCTTCTGAGGGCAGAGGAAAAGGGATTAAAGAGCTCTTGTGCCTATGAACTACACAAACAAAGTGTGGGTTTTTGTACTTTACACTCCCTTTACTTTATGTGAAAAATACGTCAGGAAAAAGTTCAGTTTTCCATAGAATGTTTTCAGATTGTCAGTTAAAAAAATAGTTGGTAAACCTGGTTTACCAATACATACAGACCAAAAGGCAATGCTTCATCAGGCCTAGAGGTTACAGGAAAAAGGCAATGCTTCATCAGGCCTAGAAGCTACAGCTGACACTATAATATTCATCACTTCTAAAATGGGTCCTGAAGAAGTTTAACATGGTTCATCTTACACATCATTTATGTGTTTTGCTGAGACAATCATTCTTATATTTACTGTTCCCTTCATCCTACGATATTAGTTCTTTATGTTGATGATACACTATTTTCCCGTCCCCAGACATTCATGCTAATATAAATAAATATAGGTATACATGGGACTTAATAATACCCAAAAACATTTAATCACCTGCTTGTCATTTCTATAAAGTGGGAAGAATTGGCCACTGGAACTCAACTTCTTTTTTCAACAAGTTTGATCCTAAGAGATAGATCAACTGCACCATTTGGTGATCCCATTTCTTATTGTAAAGATCTCACGTATTCCATAAATTAGAGTTTTGTGTTTTATGGCTTAACCAGTGCAACATGCTTCTGTTTGATTTGCTAACCACTCTATTTTTCCCATTTACACTCTAATTAATGGTGTGTAAAGGTAAAATAGATGGCCAGTGAAAATCCAGAATGGATGTTAAAACAGCACAGGAAGTTGGCACATTACACAGAACATACTGGGCCATAAAAATCTGACCACTCTTTTCCATCACAAATTTCACAGAAGGAACACAAGCTAATATATCATGAATCTGTTTGCTTGACAAATCTTTTTTCATGATAAAAAGCATATTTAAAATGGGAAAGGTATTGCACAGATCAGTCCTATGGCAGAGAAATATCTTTAAACTTGGGGCTTTCTGCAAATACAGTGTGAAATATAATTAAAACTATAGATAACTTCCCAGTTAGGATTATAAAATATACATAGAGAAAAGAAACATGATTATGCAACCACAGAACCATATCATCATGTCACATTTAGCTATAAATAACATTTGTCAGATGTTTTATTATGAAAATCCCCCTCAATTGAGTTTCTGGCAAAAGAGCTGAATTCTGCAAGTGAACACAATATTGGGATGTATTACCTCACATAATATAATGGAAGTTGTTGAATGTATTAAGGGTGGGACTATCATTTTCCAAATTCATATTTGGATTCTAGCATTAAAATAGAACATTCAGCCAAATCTAGTTCTGACCTTCTCTCTGGGTTTTTAAGAAAGATTGTTCCCTCTAAGTCCTTAAAAGCAGGTCAAGAAGTACTGTCAAACAAGTACTTTTATTTATTATACATCACTGGTTCCTACGTAGTTATTAATATGCCGTGTCCTAAAGTCTTTACTAAGTGTTCATGATGCCTTTCCTCAAAGGAAACTCCTAGGCCATGTCCAGCCAAGCACGGCAGCAGCACGCACTGGACATTCAGGCATTTCCCATGCTGCTACCTTGCAGCGGGGGAGGGGGGGAGGGAGATCCCGGGGTCAAAACCCCACATGGAAGAAAGGCAGGGCAGCACATGTGGAGGAAGTACATGTCACCTGAAACCAGAGACTGGCTGGCCGAAGCCACACTACAGCTGCCAGCCAGAAGCACCAAGGCTACAGGTTCCCAAGGCCCCCAGGACCTCAGGTAAGGCTGCTGAAGCCAACACAGTTGCTGGCCCCAGCCTCCACTACCCTACTCAGGGTAACCTGCCATGCATCAGAGCACGTGTGGCACAGGCATTCCCCAGGGACAACTAGCAGGTGTGCCGCTGCTAGTTTCCCCCAGGGAACCAAATGTCCATGCTCATCTGAATGTGGCCCTATTGACGTTAATTTGCTCCACAGGTGTTTTAAAATTAAATTTGCCTTGAGAACAGTAATGGAGGACAATATTTCCCAGAATCTGAAACTGTTTAAAGAATCCCCATGCTTTTAATAACCATCTCAGGGTTCATGAACCCAAAACTCTAGCATGGGTTCTCTAGTTCTTAACATTTATAGCATGAAAAGATGTATGGCTAAAGCTGCTGATCAGATAGAAGTTTTGTGTCCTTATTGTGTGTGATGCTAAAGGCAAACTGGAAAGGTATTTTTAAAATAAAAATGTTAATAAACCATTTTCAATTCCAGATCAGTAAGAGGAGACTTCACCCCCTCAGAAAGACTGAATAATTCAGCTTTGTGTAAGAATAAGTGGTTAATTTTGGATAAAATTATCTGTCCAGATTGCTACCCTTTGCAGTCATCACTCGGGTTAGCTTGTAATGTCCTTTTGATGTCTGTGACATGACTTGAACCAATGACTCAGTAAATGAATATAGAGCAATCACAGGATGCTCTCTGCAGCATGTATGGCACCCTGAAGCTCTTCATGTGTAGCTACTCCATTCTACCAACAAACACTAGTGTGAAATTTAAAGAGCAAATGTTTAATCTCAAAGCTTGGAGATCATCCATTCACAATGATGCATGAATGAACTGATGTAAAATTAACCCAGAACAAAAAAGATGAGCAGATATATGTGGGTAGCTGCTTGCACTATATGTTACTGCAGTGCCCGATTGACATGCTGAGGAGCATATAATAGGTTTGATAGCTACAGACACACTAAAGATGTTCCCAGGATAATTCTACACCAGATGCAAGTTGCAGTAATGTGCAGTTGTATTTTGTGTGCCCACTACTTCTTTACACTTCTGTGATGGGTGATTATACCAGCATAAACTTTTTTTTTTTTTTTTTTCAGTCAAGCCCTCAGATATTTTAAGGTTAACTGCTTGTTCACTTACCTCTTAAGATCCATGTTTAGTGATCCCTATCTCCTGTTAAAGCTAACAGTACCAGGGCTTAGTATAAAGCATTATCTATACACCTTCCATTTTTTAAAGAGATATATTATCAACTGTTGCATGGAAATACAGAATCCTGAACATAAAGCCTAGACAAGTAAATAAATGAGTGCCTGTTTTTTGAAATATTCAGTTTTACAATATAAATCTAATTCTTGAGCTGACACAGAGTATATTCTGTTATTCATTTAGAACCCTGAGAATTTTAAAATGTATTTCCAAAGCATTTCTGAGAGGATTTGGGGAATCCATGTTCAGATTATATATTCCAGTTTCATTTTATGAACTGTCTATATCTTTATGTCTTATGATAATTTTTTACTATGTTCTGTCTCACTTTTCTTGTGCTAATTAGACAGTAGAGAGGCCCCAAAATGTCTATCCATGAGCATGAATTGGCTGATTTTAAAGACTATCTGCATCTGCAGATATCCCACCTGGGAAGAGTAGCTTCATCCTAGATTAAGCCTGTGTCCTGCAGCCTTGCTGTATGATGCTGTGACTGAAGGCATTGAGTTCTCCCAAATGCAAAACAGAGATTTGTGGTTGGTGCTGAGTCTTAAAAACTAAAGACCCAGTACTTAGAAGAACAAGGGAAGCTTTGACAAGAAGGGAATAGAAAGCACTTGGCCAGAAAGTCATGTGCAGAAGAGTGGAACCTGGTTATTTAAACTGCATGCTCCTAAACTTGACCTAGCTCCCAAACTGGAAGCAGTAGAGTTGGGTTCATACAGCGCAACACCAAGGTAATTAGTTCTCAGCACTGCATCTTGAAGCAGCATTAAATTAGGCCAAGCTCATCACTCTGCAAATATGACTATTCTGCTTCTAGTTTGGGAGTTAATGCATGCATAGCATAGCCTTGTGCCATGAAGATGTATCCTAAAAATTCAAATAAATCTTAAATGAGGTTAAAATGGTAAGACAAGGAAACGTGTTCTGCTTTTTTTATATTTATTGTCTGGTTCTTGTGCTGTCTACAGTAAAATAGTGATTGGTTGTGGACCACTTTCCAAAGAGTGTGCCTGCCTACTTCTACCATGAGACCCCAATCACCTTGACAGTCACCTTGCTGGGGTTGTTTGACCCCAGTACTCTTTCCTGCCATGGCAGGGGGTTGGACTTGATGATCTGCTCAGGTCCCTTCTGACCCTACTAACTATGAAACTATGAAACCCCCAAAGAGATGGGCTGTAATCCCAATGTACCTATAACGTGGAAGTCAAGGAATGAGTTTGCTAAACTGGGGGGAAGAGGGATCAATCACCACTGGTTCTCAGGCATTGGACAAGTGAGGTACGTGCTCCAAATCCTTTAAAGGTGTAACAGACAGAGAGCCTGTGCCCAGGGTTTGTGCCAGGAAACAGCACTGATGCTCAATCACACTCAGGAATAGCAAACTGTGCAGTCTTAGAGACCAACCTCCAGGCACTCATTACTATTTGGTACAGGTTTGGTTACGGTTTGAACGCTCACCAGCCTATTGTGGTGGGTCCCAGCCTACCTAGCCAATGGTGTTTTAATATTCCAGAATCTCCACAGGGTTTTGGCATTCCCCCTTAGGATCTCTAGACACACTCCCAAAGTGCAGAGTCTCTCTCTTGCATCCCTATTAAGAACTGAGACCCACTTCTCAGTTCCTGGCTTCTGAGCCTGAAGCCAATTCCTCGGGCTCCCTTTAATGTAAGCCACCCTCTTTCAAAAAATTTAAGCACTTGCCAGTTCTGGAGACAGTTTAATTCTTCAGGTACACATGTCTAGATGGCACAGATTCTGCATAGGATTTCACCCCTGCTCTTTACTTTGCAGTATGAGAAATATGCATAAATAAAAATACAAATAAAAACCTCTCAATTTCTTACCACTCTGGTGCATCCTTTGGTTTAGTAGACAGGAACCTCTAACCATCCCCTGGGTAGTTCCCTGAAGAATTAATCTTTTCAGTTCAACTGATTTTCTCTGACCTCAGTTGGTCCCATAGTGAAACCAACCAGCCCTGATATGAAAACATGCTCATTTCTTCCTTTTCTTTCCCATTCCTTTCAAAAACCCCAGTATTTATCCTTTTTGGAGAATTTCTTCTCTCCAAAATCACTCTTTTTGGACTGAAGGAGTTTTTCGTAACTCCAATCAACCTCCTTAGCTACCAACTCTTATATCAAGTATCGTCATTAAGGCAAATTACTGTACATTGTCCCTATGCTCCTGGGTACTTAGTGAAAGCTTGCCAGGGACATTTTCATAGTAACAACTTCAGAATATCAGCCCGACTTCATAAACTATACATAGCTGGACTGCTGGGATAAGGTGCATCTCACTACATGTTCTCTGGTATAAGCTCACGCTTTGCTCTGGACTCATACCAAAAGCTGTTTACAGACAACCAACTTATAAATAGAGGGAGATGGGGAAGGTGGTATTAACTCAGTCATTTGTGCTGGTTGTAGAAACTGACTTCACCAACCCAAAGGGCTGTTTGTCTTAGGCAACTTCTAACATACAGAAAATCTCAAACTCTGTGATAACCTAGTTCCAGATTTTGAATTTTTCAGAACCAAACTATAGGTTATTATAGTTTAATTCATGTACACGCTTGATCTGATAAGGATACCTGGAGAGTATAGAAACAGACATTTTAAATGTATAGGGAGGCAGGCAGAAACCATCTGGAGAGAGAAAAAAAGGAAAAGAAAAAACTTGAGAGTGACCGAAGGAAATCTAAGAACATCATAAAAATAGTACTTCCTAAATCATAAACATGAATTCTTATAGAAAAGGCACCATTAAAAGTATTCTTATAAAATACGACAGCTATAAAATTCCCTAAAAGACATTACCAGCAGTCACAAACCAATGAGCTACATACCCTATGATTCTTTAACAAATTCGTAACAACTGACTGTGCTCTTTACAAACTTTAATTGCTCAAACAGTTCCAAACACTGTTAATACTCCAGAGCTATGCACAAATAGCCATGACACCAATCTGTTACAGGTTCGGTAATTGCTGAGATCCCTGAAATGTGGCCTACAAATTGAAAACCCCAGGGTTTAATCAGGTAAGGCAAATCAAAGTGGAAAAAACATGATTTCATACAAATGATACTTGCAGGTCATAACAACCACCACCTCTGCAGCTATAAATCTGTAGTGAAAATTAAATGTACCATGATGTTAGAAACTAAAACCTATTCCCTCCAAACAACTTTTCACATGAAGGGAAACTTATGTAGAAGGCATAAAGTTTCAGGTTTCTTGGTTCTTACAGCCAAGACAACTATGTAGGCTCCAGACCTGGATGGACAGCTGTGTCTTGAAGGTAAGAATGTAAATAACTATAAAGAACATTTCTTCCTTTCATGAAGGCATCACACGATGCTAAGACCTGGAATTTCAGTATATCAATCATAGTATCACAGAGCAACTGCCTACAGCTACAGCAACTGGAAGGGCTTTCCAAGGCTTTTATGACATCCAAACTATGCTGATTAACCATCACAACTAAATAATGTTAGCCTGAAGTGAGATACACAAACAGAGGGTTTCACACACTGCAGGAAATATAATCATAGTGGAAAGATGAGATTCTTTCAGAGAGGTGTATATAAATAATAATAGATACAATAAAAGATGCATCAGATTTTCGACTCTGTATATTGGTATAATTCTACTTAAGTCAGTGAAGCTGCATTCACTTAGCTAATCCAGACCAGGATGACTGGTTCTGATTTTTATCACATCAGTGTAAATCCAGACTCTCTCAACTGAATGACCCCCTGAGTTACTCTGGAGTTATACTGGTACAGAAGAGATCAGAGTCTAGCTCCTGGACTCCAACCACATAGCTTGAGGAAAACCAGCTAGACAACTCTGATTCTGTTTTTGAAATGTCTTTAATGCAAGCTTGGGCATTTTGCCCACAGCTGAACACTGATAAGAGGCTATGCTTTAACAGAAACTTGTCTTATAACTTAAGAGAGCTTTCCCTTCAGGATTACTCCTCAATGTGATTTGATTTTTTCTTGATATTATGGGCTTCATCAGAGAAATGAAATTGTGCTTTCTACCTTGACACTTAAGCCCGAAGTGACAGCTATGATCAGGGATAGGAGAAAGCTGCTTAGAAACTACTCTCCACATTCCATTTCTAAACTCTGAGACTACAGTGTTCCTTTCTGGAGATAAACTAGTTTCACATTCATGAGAACGGAAGTATAAAGTCACAGAATGATAAACTAGAATAAAAAGTGTAATGCCAGAATTATATTTTTCTTATTAAAGTAACATTCAATAAAATATGAGTTTTCTGAGCAAGGGCCACTTATGCTGCATTTTCTAGCCCAGATCATGCACTCATGTGAAGTACTGGTCATAATTTAGTCAGAAACAGATGTGAAATTATTTTGAGGATGTTATGCTGTCAGGGTATGACTGTGTGTATATCTACAGTGCTCTTGAAATTGCCCTCCCACCTAATCCAAACTGCCAAACACAGAGAGGAGGCAATAAAGCAGCTCCAAGGAAACGTCCCACTCCCAGTATCAAGCATGCAAGAGGCAGAAATCCTGAGAACAGTGGTGATGGGTGCCCTAAGGGCAGCTCTGCTGATTCACTTCTGGGTCTAGTGTGTGGGAGCAGAAGAAGGTGAGTAAGGACATGCTTCTCATGCACACTCCTGAGAGCACTATGGAAGATGCACTGACCTCACTTGTATAAACATCAAGAATAATTGATGGCTTTACACAGATTTAAGTAAAATCAGATTGAGGGTCCCTGGGTCCACAGTGTAATCTGGCCAAATCTCCCTTTCTGGATAGACATAGCTATATATATACACACACACAGTCAAACCAGTGTTCTGACTGTGCTGGGGATGACTTTTTAATAGACCAGTTAGAGGAAAGGTGGAAGGCAACTTGTGTGACAGTCAAATGGATCAATGATATACTTCATGATCCTAAGAAAAGAAAGGGAGGAGAGTAGCAAAATGTAAACACTGGACTTCAGAAAATCAGATTTAACAAACTAAGACTTGCAGGAAAGGCAAGCCTAAAGGGGAAAGAAATCCAGGAAAGCTAGTTGCACCTTAAAAAAGAAATATTAAGGGCACAAAAAACACACTATCCTGTAGTGATAGAAGGATAGGAAACACAGCAAGAGACCAGCTTGCTCAACAGTTATTGACATTTCAATGGCATGAAAATTAAAAAGGAATCTCACCAAAAGTAGGAACTTTGCTGTATTGCTTAGGTTTAGTATAGTAGTACAGTACAGGCATGTAGACAGAAAATGAGGAATGCCAAAGCAAGGGGTGTAGCAAGCTTATTAAGCATCCGGGGCGGGGGCAGTGGGGGCAAGAATATGTCAGCCACTCTATACAGATGAGAGCCCTCTATGGCCAGGCTGCGTGGAAGCTGAACCTTGTGCCCCATTCACTCCCCAAACCCCATATACATTAGGCCCATGCAAAGCGGCTAGTATTTGCTTCGGATTTGGATTTGGCTGATTCCGGAGACAGTGATTGAATCTGGTGATTTGAATCACTGTCCCAAATGGATTTGGCCGAATCCAATTCAGAGATTCGGCTGCTGCCAAATCAGCCAAATCTCTGAATCACACAGGCCCATCCCCCGCCTGCTCTCCCAGCCCCCAGCAATGGCTGACCTGCCCACCCCAGCTCCTGGCACTTTGGGGAAAAAAAGCCCATACTCACCAAGTGCTGCCAGACAGAGGAGGCAATTCCCACTGCCCCCACTGCCCCATGCTGTGTGGGGGACTTTGCCACAAGCCCAACACACCGCCCCACCACACTCTCCCAGCCCCTCCCCACCATGGCTGCCCCATCTGCCCAAGCTCCAGCCCTTTAAAAAAAACAACCCCCCCAACTCATGGGCTCCTGCCTCTGGAGGGTGAACCCCGCTGCCCCACATGGGGCTCTGCACAAGCCCCCAGAAACCCCAAGGCTGCTGCAGGAGCTGGTGAGTTTGGATTGTTTTTTCATTTTTTTCTTAAAGGGCCGGAGCTGGGGTGGGTTGAACAGCCATGGCGGAGGGGGCTAGGAGAGCAGAGAGAGGAGCAGGGGGGCAGCAGGGATCACCCCCCCACACACACCTGCTGGGCAGCAGCTGGTGAGTATGGGCTTTTTATTTTAAAAGCCCCGGGAGCTGGGACAGTGCAGGGCAGCCATGGGGGAGGGGCTAGGGGAGCGGGCAGGGGATGGTGCCTGGCAGGTGTCCCCCCATGGTCCCCTCCCTCCTCCTCCAGCTTCTCTTCACCCACCCCCTACTTACCAGCTTGGAGTCTGGGTCCAGCTCCTTTCTGCAGCAGTGAGTGGGGACTGCCCAAATCACTAAAGCTCTCCAAATCTTTTCTGAATTGATTCAGAGAGCTTCAAATCAATTTGGACCTTTTCATTGGCCCCCTGATTTGATTCAGATTCAGAGATTTGGCTACCAAATCAGGCCAAATCTCCTCCAAATCAAATCAGCACCTGAAGCTTCTCACAGCCCTAATATACATACATATTAGGTGCTCTGGTAAAGGAGCCCCTGGTTGAGGGGGGCCATCATTCTGTTTGCCCTACTCACTCCTCCTTCTGTCCCCAACTCCCAGACACTCTGCTTGGTGTGGTGCTGCTTTGCCCAGTTCCTATACCCAAGGGCAGTGCAGGGCTACCCCTGCCATGTCAATGCCTCTTAAGGCACATCCAGATGAGAGCGCACGTGCATCTTGCAGCATCACAAACCGGTTTGAGATGCTGCAAGAGGCACACTCCAAATGAAAAATTTTTCCCTGTGCTGCATATTTGGAGTGTGGGCTCAGAATCTGATACCTGGAAATCCAGGTATTAAAAAAAAAAAAAAACAACAACAAAAACAAAAACAGGGGGGAAAAGCAAGGCACAGTCCTGGACCATGCCCTGAGGTAACTGGAAGCCAGTCCTCCAGAGTGATGCTATGGTTTCTGGCCAAAGTATCTCTATGTGCTTCTTCTTCCCCAACATGCAGGGCAAACTCCCTTAGTGCTCTTGGGGAAGCAGAAGCAAGGCAAGGATCCGGTACAACTAGGACCCGAGTGCTGTCATGGGTAAGTAGGGACAGTGGTGGGGATTGTGGGAGTGTAAGGGGGCTATGCAGGTGTAGGGGGACTGTTGGAGGGTTGTGTGGGTGGCAGGGACTGGTCAGGGGATGTGGATCCCCCCCACCTCCGCAGCAACTGACACAGTGCTGCACAGGGCTGTGTGCCTTTCTGCAGCTCCACACCTCTTGGGCTGTAACCTGGTGGCTGGTGCCACTCACAGGGACTGTGGGTCATGCTAAGCCAGGTCCTTCCTCCACAGAACTGGCCCAGCCCCACAGCGCATAGGGCCTGTGGAAGCAGGACCCAACCCAGCATGATGTGCAGGTGACAGCCCAAGTGGCCCAGAGCTGCAGAAAGGTGCATGGCCCTGCATTGCACTGAACCAGGCCCACAACAAGCAGCACAGGCAGCACCGGCTCTAAGGTGGCTGGGGCCATGCCACACCATGCGGGAATACTGACAGCAGTGGGCTCTGAGCACCTGAGAGCCACTGTTGCTGTAGGCATGAGCTGTGATCCCTGTGTGTGGGGGCTGTTCCCCTGTGGGAGGGAAGCTGTGGGCCCTGAAGGGGGGGCTGTGGCCCTTTGTGGGGGGTAGTCCATGTGCTATGGGGGGGACTGTGCCCTGTGGGGGGGCAGGAGACCCACCTCTCCTGATCAGCCCCCCCAACAATCCTCCCACACCTACCCACACACATCCCTCCACACCCACCCACACCCCTTCCCACCTGCCTTCTGCCAACCCCACATCACACGCCCATCATGCCCAGCTGCCAGACAGGATGAGACCTGCTGGCAGGAGCTGTGGCTGCAGGGGCAGCTGTCCCCACATCCTAATTAAGAGCTCTAATTGTTCTATGATAAGGAAACCAAAAGCAAACATTAAAACATGGATATTTAGAATTTATTTTATTATGATGATAGAGACACTGTTAGGATTCCAAATTACTTTAAAATTGTAACTAAATCAATAAAACATTGCCCCACTGATCTCTCTCTTTCTCTCTCTATAGATATATATATAGTGGTCTTTTGTTTTAATTGTGGAAGAACATGGATTTGGGGCTATTTTAAAGAGTGAATTTGGGATTTTTTTTATAAGAGACTCTGCAATTTTTCAATAGGGAACACCAGAATTCCTGCTAAGGCGGCAAGTGGCAGGACCCAGGCAAAGGCGCATGCTCAGGTCTAGTACCCAGGACCCAACTGAAGATGGATGACCTCCTAGCTACTTGGGGCCAGGAGGACATGCTTTGACAGTTCAAAGCAGGCCATCACACTCAGAACATCTTCCGGGTGATAGCTGCCCAAATGGCAGGGCAGTGGCATACATGGCAGTAGTGTCACACAGAGGCCAACTGTGCAGCCACAGCCTTCTGGCAGCTGGCTCAGAGGGGCAGATGCCTCTACTGTGGCCATGCAGTCCCCATCAAGGTCTGGTAGGTGCACAGTGTTTGGGCCACATTCTCCCAGGCAGCAGCCCCCACTCCCAGACTGCTGTAGTGGGTAGAAAATACAGGGAACTCTCAGTTAGGGCTCCAGCTGGCACAAGGAGCTAGTATACCCAGATATCAGGCCCCAGAAGCTTGTGAGAGTAAGTAGCCCTGGGCTGCTTGCAAGGGAAGCTTTTTATACTGCTGGGGCCAGCACAGGTGCTGGCCCCAGGCTCTAGCTCCCCCTGGCTATAGATTTGGGAAGAGCTAGGTGGGGTCCTTTTGTCCCAAGTGGCACAACTTGCCCCACACCGAAGTGCATGTCTGGGCACATGCACCGAGGCAAAAATCTCAGGCACAAATTTGTGCCACTCCTATTTGAGCTACTACAAACACACGTGCCTGCATGTGCGGATGCACCCCTAGTGGCTGGTGACTGGTGTCCCACTCAGCCCACCCTATTACTCTACTGGCCAATGCACAAACTGAAATAGAGGTGCAAGGGACAGAAAGCAATCCATAAATATGTCGGAAGTAAAAGGAAGAACAAGGAAAGTTTAGGAAATTATGATCAGCTCTTCACAAGAGGGCATGGGAGGGCTAGAATATACAGCCTAATATCTAGTTGCCTATTTTGAAAACTCATATTCTATTAAATGTTCCTTCAATTACAAATCCCCTTGCATTTCCTCTCATCTTACTGAATGGGGATGGTAATGTAATAATGGATGACGAGGAAAAGTCTGAAGTGTTTAATGCCCTTTTTCCTTCAGACTTCACAAATAAAGGTCAATTATCAGATGGCAGCCACAGTTAGCACAGATAGGGAAGGAAATAAATCAGCCCAACATAGGGAAAGAACAGGTTAGAAATTAGCCAGAGAAGCTGGGTGTTTTTAAGATCAGTAGGGCTGGGTGGTTTTAAATCAGATTAGATTTAGATCACAGAGTACTCAAGAAGGAAACTGCCAACTGGTTATTATCTTTGAGAACTCATGGAAGTCACATGAGGTCTCAGATGACTGGAAGAGGGAAAATATGTGTACATCTTTATAAAATGAATAAAAAGAATCCAAAGAAGTACAAACTGGTCAGCCTAACACCGATATCCAGAAAGAAATCTATTTATAAACAGGGGCGGGCAATTATTTCAGATGGAGGACCACTTACCCAATTACCCGCATGGGTAGCCCTGCCCCTTAATGGGTGCTCCGCCCCCTGGTCACCATCTTGGGACCAATGCCCCAGGGCCAGCACTGGTGGGGCCCAAAGCAGGGCACAGGCTGGCAGGAGTCTGTGGAGCCAGGCTGGGATCCACCAGCAGGGAGAGGGGGGAGCTGGCCTGACTCCATAGAGCCCCTGCTGGCTGGGACCCTGTGCTCCTGCCGCCCTGCTCTGGGGCCCACCTGCACTGGCCCTGGGATATCAACATAGGCCCCATGCTCCTGCTAGCTCCCTGCCCACTCACTCCCAGTGCCCCCCAGACCTGTGATACAGGCGGGGGACAGCACACACCCCTGACCCCCTGCTCACTGGCAGGGAAGAAGCTGGTGATGAGCATGGGGAAAAGCAGCCCCTCACCCACCCCATGGCCAGTGCTCCTTGCTGCAGGTGCTCACAGCCCACGCAGGGCTGTCTAGAGCAGGCACAGGCATCCCCATGTGGGCTGCAAGCGGCTACAGCATAGGGCACTGGCCATGGGGTGGGTGAGGGGCCACTTTTCCCAGAGCTCAGCACCAGCTTGTAACCCATCTCTGCTGCCAGCCTGGGCCCCGCCCTGGCTCCAAGCTTGCCTATCAGGGCTGTGCACAGCAGATAAATAATTAATTTTCTAAATTTTTAGGGGCCCCACGGGTCAGATAGAATGGCCTCAGGGGCCAGATCCAGTTCGCGGCCATATTTTGCCCACCCCGATTTATAAGCACCTGGATGATAGTAAGGTGATAAGAATAGCCAACATGGATTTTCTAAGAGCAAGTCAGTCTTAACAAACCTGATTTCTTTCTACAACAAGGTGTCAGGCTTTTTCAGGAGGAGAGCTGTAAATTCAATACATCTTGAAACTAGCAAGGCTTTTGGGAGGGGACAGGTTCTTGGCAGAATGGCTGTAAATTCAATATGTCTTGAAGTTAGCAAGGCTTTTAATACAGTCTCTCTCGACAATTTCATGAATAATCTAAAGAAATACACTCTAGATGAAATTACTGCAACATGGGTACATCATTGTGCTCAAGGTATTCACTAATGGCTCTGTATCTAAGGAAGAAGGTATCAAGTGGGATTTCTCAAGAATTTTTCCCACTCTGGTACTGTGTAATATTTTGCTATGGACTTGGGGGATGAAATTGAGTGCACACTTAGTAATTTTGTAGATGACACTAATTGGGTAGGGTAGCAGGCACTTTGGAGGTTTAGGATTCAAAATGATTGAAAATTAGAGAAAGGGTCTGACAAAAGAAGCACACGGAATTCAACAAAGTACTTAGGATGGAACAATCAAATGCACAAGTACAAACTGGGGAATGGCTGGCTAGGCTGCAGCACCACAGAAAAAAAAAAACTAGCGGTTATAGTGGACCACAGACTAAATATGAGTCAACAAACTCAAACTAGTAAAATAAGCAATTTTACTTCTGTTGTAATAAAGGACCAATAATATTCTGGATTGTATTAATAGGAATCTTACCTGCAAGTAAGAGGTGAGACCTCATCTGGAGGAGGAACTGTGGCCAGTTTAGATACCACATTTCAAGAAATATATCAAAAAATGGACATAATTCAGAGAAGAACAATAGAAATTATTAGAGGTGGAAAAAACAGAACATGCAAGAAAAGGTTAGAAGAGCTTAAAATATTTAGCATAGGGAAGAGAAGCCTGATAAGGGATTTATAGTCTTCAGATACAAAAAGGTTTGTTATACAGAGAACGGTTATCAACTATTCTCTGTGCCCCCAGCGGCTGGAAAAGAAGTAATAGCCATAACTGCAACAAAGGAAATTTAGGTTGGATATTAGGAAGAATTTTCTAACTGTAAGCATCATTAAGCACAAGAACAGATTACTTAGAGAGGTTGTGGAATCTCCACCTTCGGAAGATTTTAGTAGCAGTTTAAACCAAAGCACATGGCTTGGATAGTTTAGACAGGGATGATTCTGCCTCGAGTAGGAGGTTAGACTAGATAACTTCTTAAGGTCCCTTCAAACCTTATTTTTTTTCATGATTCTGACATGGGTCTGTTGTGCAACTAATTCCCATGTGCTGCCAAAAGCCAGGATAGTGGATAGTCACTATTTCTAGGCCTGGGTTTCTTATACATACTCCAAGGGAAACCTCACAAAATGATATCCTGGGTCAATGAGATCACAGAAACTAGGCATCTGGACTATGAAACCAGTGGCAATATATATTTAACTCCAGTTTGATATATATATTTGCTGAAGTCTACTGTCCCTGAAAGCTCTGTTCTATTGTGCTTCACTGCATTTCAGTCTTTAAACATGTATATCCTGGGCCCAGATCTTCTCTGTGTGTAAATGAAAATAGCTCCATGACAACTTACACCAGCCCTGGCTACTACCTCTTTTAAACAGTGGTAACAAGCTTTTAATTTTTTTGTCATCTTCCAAGTTTATGGATTCAGCAACACAGTAACGGTGAAAAACGAGTCGTTCTTACATCAGTAGTACCTAACTTCCTAAACTTAGGGTTTATTGAACATAGCAGGCTAATCGTATAGCCTAACACCATGACTACATGAACACTTTCTAATTTACTTGTGCTTCCCTTTAAAGAACAGGTATATCTTCATATATTAATGAGAAAATAAGAAACTGGATTAGGGTAAAAATATATATCCAAATGAAAGCTTCATTGGCATATTGCACAGTTTATGGGCAAATTCTATTTTATATAGGAAATAATGGTCTATTTGGAGTGTTTTCCTAAATTTTAATCCTTGCTCCTTAGAAAAACTGTAAAAAATGTGCAATAGTAAAAATACCTCCACATAATATGCATTATATGCTTTGCTTTAGTTAGAATTTACAGGAACATATTTGGCATACAAAGATCTGTGTTCAACCTACACAATTGACTCATGGATCATACTGATAGAATCCAAAAATTTTTGTTTATTTTTCATCTCTTTTTGCATGAACTAAATTTGGACAGTGATGGGAAACTACAAAACAACATACCAAACCAGAGTGGATGGAAACTATATTTTTTAAAGATTCACTTCTTTGTAAATTTCTTTAGAAAGATTCACTGTACAAATCACTTTTTCACAAATTTTATAGACATTGGGGGCTGGAAGTAACCTCGTGACATTGAGTCCAGCTTCCCTGCCATAGGCAGGAAGTCTGCTGGGGTCAAAGGATCCCAGCAAGATAAGCACCCAAATTCCTTTTGAATGAGTCCAGAGTAGGTTCTTGCACCACTTCTGGTGGGAGTCTGTTCCAAAACCTGGATACTAAGACTGTAAAGAAGACTGGACTTCCTTATGTCCAGTCTAAATTGTCCTTCCAGAAGCCTGTGGCCATTAGAACTTGTTATCCATTGGGGAGCCCTAGTAAACAACTGTTCTCCCAGATCCTGATGCACCCCCCTTATATACTTATAGGCTGCTA
>NW_017729033.1:80562965-80566384 GCF_001723915.1 Gavialis gangeticus | reverse complement strand
ACAAACGGTCGCTCTTGTATCACCTGCAGTTTAACTCCCCTCCCTCCCCCCCCCGAGCCTTCTCTTCTCCAGGCTGAAGAGTCCCTCAGCCTCTCCTTGTAGGCTTGCTCTCATGGCCTTTGATCATAAAGGTGGCTCTCTTTGGACTCAAAGCTTATCTATTTCCCTCCTGAAGTGGGAGGCCCAAAACTGGACACAGTACTCCAGCTGTGGCCTCATTAAGGCTGAGTAAAGTGGGAGGATTACATCCCTGGTTTTGCTGGAGATGCATCAGTGGGTGCATGCCAGAGTTTGGTTGGCTTTGCCAGCTACAGCATCACATTGGTGGCTCATGTTAAATCTTGTGGTCAATCAAGACCCTCAAGTCTCTTTTGGTCATGGTGCTAGCAAGTGTAACACTGCCGAGCCTACAAGTATGATGCTGTTTTTTCCTCTCAAGATGGAGCACCCTACATTTCTCTATGTGGAATGCCACCAGGTTTTGGTCCACCCACCTTACGAGCCTGTCCAGGTTGGCCTGTATCACCAGCCTGTCCTCCAGTGTGACTGCCTTGCCTCATAGTTTAGTGTCATCCATGAACTTTGCCAATCCTCATCTGATGCCTGAATTCAGATCATTAATGAAGATGTTGAAGAGTACTTTTCTTATGCCTTTTCAGCTCTAGTATATGCATGTCTTCCAAGAGATCCTACATTTTTTTTTTAGTTTTACTTAATAGCTACATACGTTTTAGAAACACACCACCCCCTCACCACCATTTTTGTGATGGACTGCTGAATTTTGTTATTAGAACATTTCAGCTCCACAGACCAATTTTTGTTATCCTATTTCCCTTACTACCTTCTTTCTGGTCTTGCTTTGTAGTTACTTGCTTCATTTTGTTATGCCTTTTTTATTATTTTCTGTGCCCTTTTTCTTTTTGCCACTTTTCCACCCCTCCTATTTTGCTTCCATATTCTTTGCAGCTACCCTTCCTCTGGTCCCTCATATATATATATATCCATTCCCTCTCCTCCTTTCTTATCCTTTTGACAAATTTTCCCTTTGCATTTCCTCTTCCCTTCATCAATGTCTTCCTTTAAGCAGAAATAAAAACTACTTCACCCATTTTACACTGCCTTTTTCCTGCAAACTTCATTAAGCTTTACGACTGTTTTTAGAAACTTCCTGTCTTACCTTCCCAGAAAGATAGGTAGTGCAGGCATCTATTAAAAACATACCAAGGAAACACTCTTCACCTGTAGTCTCCAAAAGAAAGCAGAGACCGAGCAAAGGAGGTCTATAAGAAAGCACATTCTCTTTTGAATAAATTTACACATCTATGCCATTATAAATAGTCTTGATACACTCACTTAGGCTGAAGATTTTGCAAAAAGTAGCAATAAGAGAGGCCATGGACTCTTCCCATCCCTGTGCCTGCTACTTATAGTGTCTGAGGCAGCAGCAGTCCCTCAATACAAGGATGACAGTCTTCCAGTAAACAGGAGGTCATCAGTGAGTCTGTGGTTGACTGAGGAAGCTGATGTAAAATCCATATGTTCCACTGCAAGCATGGTAAATAACTCCAGGATGTAAGTAGATCCCTGTGATGTCAGTTGACAGGTCTCTCTCAGCAATCCACTTCCATAATAAAGTGAGTTTGCTATAACTGATCAATGCTTTGTCATATATCATGGCACTATTGCGGACGATTCAGAACTTGAGTTCCCAGCTATTGAGGTTCATATTGCATTTCTTCAAATTGGCCTTGAAGGCGTCCTGGAATCTCTTCTTTTGCTCACCTCTAGAGCAGTGATTATCAGTTGAGACTATAGGACCTGTTTTGGGAGGACAGACATCCACAAGTCACCTGGCCCAGATGGAAGGCCCGCCGCACCAAGGCCCCTGCCCCATCAGAGCTTTGCAACAGGTACGCACCTCTTGCTGCTCCAGCAGAGCCTGCTGAGTTGCCAGCTTCCGCAGGCAACACAGGCTCAACTGCAGCTACCGCCGCCGCTCTCCCCAAAACAAAACATAAGGTGTCTGTTGTGGGAGACTCCAACCTGAGGGGGACTGAGGGGGCAATCTGCCACCCCGACCCTTTAGCCCGGGAAGTCTGCTGCTTCCCAGAGGCCCGCATCCGGGACATTGCGGAGAAGATCCCAAAGCTCCTCCAGCCCACAGACAACTATCCTATGCTCCTTATTCATGTGGGCACCAATGACATGGCTCAGAGCACTCCCAGGGAGTGCTATAGGTGCTATAGGGATTTGGGAGCAGGGCTAAAGGTCTGTGGGCACAGGTGGTGTTCTCATTGATTCTCCCAGTCTCGGGGTACGGGCTGAGGAGGGAGAGGAAGATCCACATAGTTAACCAACGACTGCAGCACTGGTGTCATCGGGAAGGCTTTGGCTTCCATGACCACAGCCCTTTGGTGAGAGAGGCAGCAAGCTGCTGGGAAGAGATGGCCTCCACCTCTCTCCCCTGGGGAGGAGGCTCTTCTCAGCCAGGCTGGCTGACCTGCTCCACCAGGCTTTAAACTAAGCCCACTGGGGGATGGGGGGGACTACTGCCACTGCTGGCCTGCTGAACAACCCTTGCAAAGCCAGCAGAACAAGGCACTTAAGGGAGCCCACCCTTGCCGCAGCCCTGGTACAATCTGTGGGCAAGGCAAGAGCCCCCAAGGGGACACTTGCCTGCCTGTACACAAGTGCCAGGAGCTCGTCCTCCTGCTCAATACAAATAATTATGATGTCATAGGGATAACGGAGACCTGGTGGGACTCCACCCATGTCTGGACCACGGGTATTGATGGCTATACCCTGTACAGGAGAGATCATGTAGATAAAAGGGGCGGGGTGTAGCTCTTTATGTTAAGGAAAGCTACACGTCCCTGCAAGCTAATCTTGGCAACCAGGGTGGATGACTGGAGACCCACTGGGTTAAAATCCATGGGAAACATGACACAGGGGACACAACGGTGGGAGTCTACTACAGACCTCCCACCCAAAGTCCTGAGCTTGACCAGGAGTTCGCCCGGCAACTGGCTGAGGCCACATGCTCAAGGACCATGGTTGTCATGGGTGACTTCAATTCCCCAGACATCTTGTGGGAGGATCACTCAGCAAAATCTGAGTGGTCACAAAGCTTCCTCTCGTGCATGATGACCTCTACCTGGCTCAAGAAGTCTATGGGCCAAGGAGAGGCAAAGCGCTGCTCGACCTGGTACTGGCTACTGGGGATGACCTAATCGGTGACCTAGTGATAGATGGGAAGCTGGGTGACAGTGACCACAAGCTGATCACCTTCACCATCTGCTGTAAAGCTGGCAAGTCTGTCAGCAACACAGAAGTCCTTGAATTCAGGAAAGCCAACTTTAATAAACTCAGGAGGCTGGTCAGTGAGGCCCTAAGAGACCATGACCCCAGGGAGAGGGGAG
>NW_017729033.1:80560256-80562954 GCF_001723915.1 Gavialis gangeticus | reverse complement strand
TCCATTGGGTGTAAGCCTCCCTTTTAGCAAGGAGATATTGCTCTAACCACCACACAAAGTACTTTCCTTTTGAAGCTGATCCACTACACTTTGTTTTAATAGCCATTGACCAAAAAGCATGGAGAAGAATAGAAGTTTATTTTCTATTGGGAACAATGGTGAAGGCACCTTCCTGTCCAAAAGAGCTCTATCTTACCAAAACACCAAAGCACATATGTGGACACTGACTGAGAGCAATTTGATCCTGGTTACCCCCTGCTATCTGGGTTGACAACTGCTGCCTGGCTAAGCCCAAATCTCCAAAGGGTAGGAGAAGCTATCCCAGCTCCAGGCAGCTCCCTGACCTCTTTGCAGCTGCAAGGGAGCTGCCCCCAGAGCAGGGGCAGCTCCCCCACCTACCACCCCTGATCTCCCAGAAGCTGTGAGGGAACTGTCCTGGAGCTGGGACAGCTCCCACTGGCCCACAGAGATTGGGACCAACCCCAATCTCCACGCCACTGGGAGGGAACTGTCCTGGAGCCAGAACAGCTCCCCCTACTCCCTGAAGCCCAGTCCTGTTCTCCATGCCCCTTGCCCACTGGTGTAGATGAGCCCACAGATGACTAACCTGTAGCATTGTGATTACAGCAGTATGCTAAAAGTTGGAGTGAGGCAAGTTCAGACACTTACTAGTCATTTCTTTTTTATCCACCTACAATTTTATGATTTACACATATATATTGTAAATTTATTCATCCAGGAAGCTATCTGCCAATACATTGCCTACTGAATACACATGTACACAATGTGTACTTGTACAAATATATTACCTGGATCAATGGTTCTCTACCTTGTTAAACTTCAGGCACCTCTCCTGAATTTACCAGCATCCCATTTCAAAAATTAATTTATTTAGTACAGTGCTCTGAGCCCTCCTTGCACCTCATGGAAGCCTTGAAAGGATCTTGAGGCACCCCAAGGTGCTACAATACCCTGGCTGAGAATCACTGAGTTAGGTAGCACACTTCCATTGCTAATACATTAAGCATGAAGAGGGCAAATGTTTTCTTCTCCAAATTTTGCATCAGAACTAAAATGTAAGTTACAAATTTGCTGCTACTGCAGCAATTGACATTTACACTGATTAGGAAGACTCCCAAGAGCTAGTTTTACTGGCAAAAATGGAGTCCATATGGGCCTAATCCTCTCACAGAAACCTCTTTGACCTAGAACTATGTAAAAAAGATCAGGATACAGATACAAGGGTGATAAAAAGCAGCCGCAGGCAGGGACAGTCAAGGAAGGCATGAAAGAGGGTCTCCTCAACACCCCCCAGGCAGAAGGAACAGGCTGTTAAGGCAGCTGGGTCAAAGTGGGACGCAAACATGCCAGTGGCTAGGATTCCATGCAGCAACCACCACTGCAGGTCGCCAGTCTTCTTGGTGGTTGGCAGCTTATACAATGTGTGCCATGCCAGGTGGGCTGGTGGGGAATCTGGCGGCCCCAGGTGCCATTGCCACGGCGTATTGGGGTGGCCCACCAGCACTTGGGCATGGCAGACATGAACCACCCAGGCATGTAGACTTCTATGTGACAGAAAAGCAAAGGGGCAACCTGAGTCCAGGCTGACCAAATGGAACAGGGTCAAGGAGATGGCTCACGTGGAGAACACGTGCCTGGATGAGAAAGACTGTGAGTCAAGGTTGGCCATAGTGAGAGCACTGGCACTCATCCTGGCCCAGGTGTACTGGCGCGCATTGGGGTGCAGGGCTCTCCAGATGTCAATGAGGCCTGCAGTCTCCAAGATGGACTGCAGCTTGTGGGCTGAGGGCAGGTGAGGCTCAGGCCCCATAAGGTCGAGCAGGGTATCAGTGGTATGCAAAAGGGCAGCCAAGGTCTCGAAGAAAGTGACCCTCTCCTGGCCATCAGTAGGTGCATAGACGTTGACGAGTAACAGGTGGTGTTGTGCTAGGGTGACACTGACCATCATCAGGTGGCTGGGGACAATCTCCCGTGCCACCACCGTGTCATGGTGTAGTTGTGACGATAAGAGAGTCACAACCCCGGTGCTAAGGTTGGTGCCATGACTCAAGAACAACTGGCCTTGCCAGACAGCGTGCCAAGCCAACTGGTTGAGCCTGTCAGAATGCGTCTCCTGGAGGAAGACGACAGCCATCCACTTCTGGCACAGGAGCTCCAGGACGGCCTCCCGTTTCACCGGATCTCAACAGCCATTGATGTTAAAAGTACCAATGGTTGTGGCTGCCATGGGTGTGGGTATGGGAGAGGGAGAGTGAGGTAAGATGTAGATAAAAGAGCAAGCCCCCAAGAGCAGAGCAAAAAGCAGAGACAGGTTGGAAAAGGCCTATCATGCCCTACTGTACTCCAGGGACCCCACCAGACCCCACTCATCTCTCACCCGTTGTGTGAGCTTCTCCAGACAATAAGCCATCTGCCGAGTGCCTAGATCTTGCTGCATAAGTTTGGCTGCAGCTCTGGCAGCCTTGATAAAAACTTTAGGATCTGCACCCCATTGGGTGATGCGCCCCTCTATGTTCTTCTGTCCTTTTGTCTGTTTCAAAAAGGTCAGGAGCCCCCCATAGTCAGGACTGACCCGGGGGGGTCTGCCAACATGGGCTACACATTTCCAACAGATGCGTGGCGAGGCTACACACTAGTTGGGAGCTCAGCATCTACACCCTCAATATCTAAACCCATC
>NW_017729033.1:80554552-80555256 GCF_001723915.1 Gavialis gangeticus | reverse complement strand
CCTAAACCCGTCAACCTCCTCTGATCATCCAAGTCAAGGTCTGGCTCTTGAAGAGCAATCCCCAGCTTCTTGGGGGGGAGAGAGGTCATCCCGCTCTCGAGGTCACTTGCAACACTCTGAAAGCTGGATTTCCATCTCACTAGCCTCCTCATCTAATTCAGTAACATGGGATGTGACCAAGAGGTCAGCAGACTCCTCTGCTGCCCCCTGGGTCAGACCTCCAGAAGAGAGACATTGTGCATAGTTCTTACTGCCACCCATCTCCAAAAGCCAGGAAATAGGCAAGGGGTTAATGACCCCTGTCTTCACCTCCCCCACCTCCAAGCTGCCCTCATACCCAGTCAACAGGGCATTGACATGACAGCCAGAGCAGGGCTAGGCTTTCCAGCAGGGTCTCCCACAGCACCAGCTGAGGAAGGTCTCAGTGGGGATGGGGAGTACTGAGTGGTCCCTTTCACTTTCTTCTCTTTGTTCTTCTCCTTCTGTGTGGCAGATGGTCCACCCTTCATACAGGATGGCCATACTGCTTCTGGCCTGCCTCCCTAGGGCCAGCCACCTCAGACAAAGTCATGGTGGAGGGCAACTGGCAGGAGGCCTGAGCCCCATCATCTGACAAGGCCTTGGTGCCACAATCGCTGACCACCCCTGCTCCCTCAATCAGGGCAGTCAGGGCAGGCAGGGGGGGAAGTGGAGGCATCAGCCTC
>NW_017729033.1:80551631-80554527 GCF_001723915.1 Gavialis gangeticus | reverse complement strand
ACTGGTGGGGGTGGGCACTGTAGGTGGAATGAGTGGGGGGGAGGGTTGGGGCCTAGTCCCAGCCCCTCTGCTGGATGGCACTCTCACGCCAGAGACTCCAGCCCCCTCAGATGGAACAGGGGTAGAAGGAGGTCGGGAAAAGCTCCCGGCCTCACCGGGTGGGGCCTGCATCCCAGAAGTGGATGCGCCATCCGTCAGCACTGCTGTAGTTGCCGATGTTCTGGCTGATCTCCCCTGTGGGCACTGAGCTGCTAGGTGGGAAGAGCTACCACACTGAAAACACGTGGTCTCCCCAAAAGAAAAATAGATCACAAACATCCACCTGTTGAACATGAGGCTTAAGGACTGAGGCAGAGATAGTGGGCCCACCCTGAGAAGCGTGAAAACCTGCCTTTGATAAGACAGGATGTGCCTCAGTTTGGGGTTTTTACTCCCTATGGTCAAAAGGTGAAAGGAACTTGTAAAAACCCCATAGGGCTAGAGTTCCTTGGCCAGCTCCCGATCAGTCACATGTGGGGGCACATTAGAAATCACCACCCTCACTGCTGGAGTGTCTAGGGGTGACAAAATAATGTGCAACCACAATGTCCAGGCCCTCTGAGCACACCCTGTTAACTAGGGTGGAATCACTCAAATAAAATCATTGGGACCATGTTGACATGACCTGAGTAATGTATGTTACGCTGTCCCAGGAGACTAGCAAGGGCATCTATGCAGACCTCAACCCTGATGTAGGAAGGGGTGTGAACCCTCAAACCATGGGTAATGGGGAGGTTCTGGGAGGCATCCTCATGCCAGCTGCTGGGTGTAACAGCAGCCATTCCTGCTAGAACAGGGTTAATTTCCAGCTATAACTAAGCAAAAGGAAAACAAAAAGTTTATACTAACTAAAAAGATAAGTGTCTGGGAATGCAGCCACAAAAAACTCTAGATGGGATGGGGAAAGGGATGGAGAAAAATTATGCGGGGGGGAGGGAAGGCATTTGAAACAGAGGAAAAAAAAGAAAACAAAGGGGTGGGGAAGAAGGGGTAATTAAGAGCACCCCTCAGAAGGCAAACTAATGGAAAAGGTAACTCCCCACAACAAAGAAACAGAAAAGAAAGAGAGAAAGGAAGAGACACTAAGAAAGAAGGCTGTAAAGAAGTAACTCACAGACAAAGAAACTGGAAGTACAGGGGGAATGGGACAAAGAGGAGAGAAGAGGGGGAAAAAAAGCTACAAAAATGCAAGAAAAGAATCAGAAAGTGAGATAAACTGGAGCTAGCGACATTTAGACAGGTGGGAGTCAGAAAAGAAAAGAGATAGGAAGCCAAGGAGTCTTACGCTCAGGATCACCCCATGCAGCTCCAAGTGAGCCTGGTCGAGTGCGTCCAAAGTGGAAGAAAGGAAGGGGAGTAACAGAGTAAGGACCCTGGACTTCAGAAAAGCAGACTTCAACTCACTCAGGGAACTTATGGGAAGGATCCCCTGGGAGGCCAATCTGAGGGAGAAAGGAGTCCAGCAAAGCCGGATGTATTTTAAAGAAACCTCACTAAGGACACAGGCCATCCTGATCCAATGAACCATCCTGATGCATAGGAAGACTAACAAGTATGGCAGAAGACCATCTTGACTTAGCAGGAAACTCTTTTGTGAGCTAAACCATAAAAAGAAAGCTTACAAGTGGAAACCTAGGCAGGCAACTAGGGGGGAGTATAAGAGTATTGCTGGGGCAAGCAAAGAGGAAACCAGGAAGGCCAAAGTGCAATTGGAGGTGCAACTAGCAAAGGATGTGAAGGGTAACAAAAAGGGTTTCTACAGATATGTGAGCAACAAGAGGAAGATCAGGAAAAATGTGAGTCTCTTACTGAATGAGGGAGGCAATCTAGGGACAAATGATGGGGAAGAGGTCGAGTACTCAATGTCTTTTTTACTTCAGTCTTCACAGGCAAGTTCAGCTCCCAGACTGCACTTGCCAGCACAGTCTGAGGAGATAAGCAGCCAACAGCGGCAAAAGAACAGAATAAGGACTAGAGGTCAATACAATCAGACTCATACCGAATCGGCACCAATACAGGGAACTTGGCAATTGGCTTTTTTTCAGCTGATGTGCCTGATAATGTCACCAATAAATGTCCCTATGCATGCGTGCAGCCACAGCATAGCATGCAGGTGACCAGAAGCACAGCCCAGCAGCATCTGGCTGGTAAGTCTCTTGTGGCTTAGGGGGGAGAAGGAAGGGGCATGTGCAGGGGGGGAGATTGAGGCCCCCATGGTAAGGGAGGGAGTGGAGCTGGGGCTGGGGCAGGGGCAGGCACTGCACAGCCAGGGCAAAGAATGGGACAGAGCCACGAGCAGCTCGTCCGGGGAGCACAGAGATGGGGAGTGGCTCCTGCTGCTCCATGCACCCCAGGAGGGCATGGCGGGGTGCCCCTGGATCTGCATAGGGTGAGGGTGGGCTGCCACTGCAGGCTGGGGCCAGGGGTGGTGCCAGGCTCTTCCTGGTGGGGGCTGGGCTGTACCCAGAGCTGGTGGCAGTGGTGCTGGGAGGGTCAGGGGGCTATGGTGAATTCTAGGGTGGCTGCAGCCCCCTCTCATAGCACTCTTGCAGCACCATCACCCACCCACCCTGAGCACAGCCTGACCCAGCCCCCACTGGGAAGAGCCTGGTGCCACCCCCAGCCCACTGTGGCAGCCCGCCCCTGCCCTGCACATAGATCTGGGGGCACATGCCTCCCATGTCCTCCCCCAGGGTTGCGTGTAGTGGCAGGAGCCACCTGCACCCCCTGGATGAGATGCTCATGGCTCCATCTGCCCCAACTCAGCTGTGCAGCACCTGGCCCTGCCCCAGCCTCACTCTCTCCCTCACTGCAGGGGCCTTGATCTCCTCCCCATGCCCCTTCCCTCCCCCCCCCC
>NW_017729033.1:80530810-80551553 GCF_001723915.1 Gavialis gangeticus | reverse complement strand
ACAGACTTACTAGCCAGACACTGCTGTCCAAGCTGCCAGGCCACATATCAGCAATCAGATTGGTATCAGCTGATATGGCTCCTTAAAAATTGGCCATCAGTATTGGTCCAAAATCTCTATTGATGCACACCTAATGAGGACTATTTAGAAAAGTTGGATGTGTACAAGTCCATGAGGCTGAACATGATGCATCCAAGGGTGCTGAGGGAGTTGGTTGATATGATTGAAGAACCACTGGCCATTATCTTTGAAAACTCGTTGCAACTGGGAGAGGTCACTGACAAGTGGAAAAGAGCAAATATAGAGCCTATCTTTAACAAATGGAAGAAGGAGGACCTGGGGAACTACAGCCTAGTCAGCTTCACCTCAGTCGCTAGAAAAATCATACAGCAGGTTGATAGGAAATCCATTTCTAAGCACTTGGAAAAGAAGGTGTTTAGGAATAGTCAGCATATATTCACCAAGGGCAAATCATGCTTGACCAGCCTGCTTGTCTATGATGAGATGACTGGCTCTGTGGATGCAGGAAGAGCAGTGGACATGATATACCTTGACTTTAGCAAGGCTTTTGATACAGTCTCTCGAAACATTCTTGCAAGCAAGCTAAGGAAATATGGGTTGTATGAACCTACTATAAGGTAGACAGAGAACTAGTCAGATGGTCAGGCTGAAAGGGTAGTAGTCAATGGGTCAATGACTAGTTGGAAGCCGGTATCCAGTGGAGTGCCCCAGGGGTCAGTTTTGTTCAGTATCTTCATCAGCAACCTGGAAGATGGGATGGAATGCATGCCCAGCAAGTTTATAGATGACACCAACCAGTCACCAATGGGGAATAATAGAAACACTGGGGGGTAGGGTTAGGATTCAGAAAGGCCTTGGCAAATAAAAGGATTGAACCAAAGGAAATCTCAGGAAGTTCAAGAAGAAGAAATGCAAAGTCCTACACACAGGACAGAACAATCCTATGTACCAGTACATACTGAGGATGAACTCTGCAGAAAAGGACCTGGGGGTTACAGGGGTCAATAAGCTGAATAAGAAACAACAGTGTGTCCTTGTTGTGAAGAAGACTAATGACACACTGGGCTGTATTAGTAGGAGAATTGCCAGCAAATTGGGGGAAGTGATTATCCCCCTCTATTCAGCACTGGTGAGGCCACATCTGGAGTACTGTGTCCAGTTTGGTTCCCCCACTACAGAAAGGGTGTGAACAAATTGGAGAGAGTCCAGCGGAGGGCAACAAAAATGGTTAAGGGGCTAGGGAACATGACTTGAGAGGAAGGTGAGCTAACTGGGCTTTTTTAATCTGGAGAAGGGAAAGTCCTCCAGAGTGGGTACTTAATAGCAGCCTTCATCTACCTGAAGGGTGATTCCAAAGAAGATGGAGCTAAACTTTTTAGTGGTGAAAGCTTTGAGAACTAGAAGCAATGATCTCAAGTTGCAGCAAGGGAAGTTTAGATTAGATATCAGGAAAAAAAAAAAAAAAAACTCTCTCACCTGGAAGGTAGTAAAGCACTGGAACAAGTTACCCAGCGAGTTTGTGAAATCTCTATCCTTAGAGGTTTTTAGGACATAGCTAGACAAAGCCTGAGCTAGGATGATATAGCTGGGGGTTGTCCTGCTTTTTTCAGGAGGTTGGACTAAATGACCTCCCAAGTTCCCTTCCAACCCTAAGTGCTGAAACCTGATAAATTCATACTAATGAAATATTTTTGTTTGTTTTCTTTTGTTTGGGAGGAAGAGACTTATAATAAAGAATGGAATTTCTTTTTTGTAATATGATAAACATTCTGTTGTTACACAGCAGCTTAGATTGCATTTAGATAAAATGTATTGCTGTAAGACAAACATGTTTATCTTACTTCTCCTACAATTAATTTTGTTTGAATATATTAAATTATTCAGCATATTTCATACACTGATATTTTGTAATTTTTTAAAAATAAGAATAATAGCAAATACCAAACAACAAACAAACAAGTAAAATATAATCATGAGTCAGTCAAAAGACAATCAAAAGAAATATGTATTTTGCAAAAAGATAAATCTAGAGGGATTACTTACCTTCCAATCTTGCATACAAAGGCACTAATTGAATGAAAATCTGAGTTGTACCATTATCTCCCTAGTAAAACAACCAAAAGAAACAGAAACAAGGGACTGAGGAAAGGGAGGAAGGGAAGTTTGATTATACTTGTACAAAAAAATAGGCAACAGACCTAAGACAAAAATAAATAGAATTTAGTAAAAGTGAAATAGTAAACAAAATGATGAAAAGGAAATAGATGCCAAGTGTTTGAAAATTATATGCAAGTTCTCTGAAGGGAATGGGAGGTCTAAAGACATCATTGCCCAGCCACCAAAAATAGTGGTACTACTGCTTGCTTAGGTAGAAAATAGTTTGAGCTGTATAAAACTCCTAATTTTCACCATGCAGACACAAACAAAAGTACCATAAAACCCACAAAAAGTGGGTGTTTTGCTTTCCAAATATGAGAATCTTTTTTTAAACTCTTACCACTAACACAGTCTGTTACCTATTCATACCTGATCTGACACAAAGCAATGTGTCAAGAATTATTATGGCATGTACAACTTAGTGACAGAAACAAAATAATAATTATATTATGAAGAGTCATTTGGCACTTCAATAAGAATTCTGTGAAGTGGCAAGTGGCAGTAAGATTATAATCGGCCGTTAATATTTTCTGTAGATATTCTGCCCCAAGAAATTTCGTTTGATCATGATAATTTTTTTTCTCAAACATCTGTAAATTGACTGTGAACTTTTCCATTTGAAAGCTCACTATCTTTTTCACATAGGTTTGAAAGATGCTTTGACAAGGAAAACCATAACTCTTTAGTTCCTACTGAAATGTCATACATCATTTAAAATGAAGTCTAAAATGGCCCCAAGTGAAGCCAAATCCTGATGTTTGACATGTGGATTCTGGAATTAAATCAATGTCAAGCAAAGACTGAATACTTACACTTAAGCACTCTAGTTCCTTGTTAATTTATCACAAGACTTCTGGACTTACAGACACAACACTAGTCTGTGAACTGAGCAGTAAGGAAAATTAAGGTCTCCTTTTGGTATTGCTGATATTACATAAACACAGATATATAGGAATCTAGATCCATGGTGTTGTGTTCAATTACTGCATTTTCTGTTAGGTTGACTAAAATGAACAGTTTTTGGAGCCTACAAAAGACCTCAGAAGAAGTGTTCATAGCTATTTTAGGCAACAAACATGTTTAAAATACGCTTCACACTAAGAAAGTAAGATTCTCCTATCAACAGTCCCAGTACACAATGGAAAGACAATTAAATCCCTTCTCCTATGATACTTATTCATAGAAAAGAACACCAGGTAACAGAAGAACTACTGAAGAATTTGTACAGTTTCTTGTACAATTAGGTACATACTGAAAGATTAGAATACAATAAGATAAGAAGAGATTTAAACAAATAGCTAAGGGGAATAGCTTGGGAGAGACTCATGTAATTTCCAGTCCTGGCTTTAGCACACAGGAAAAGGAATGTAAATTAAAAAGGAATCAGTTAAAAGTTAAAAATGAAGATAAAAAGGAAGTTAAGAAGTTAAAAGTTAAAGTTAAAAAGTCAAACAGTTAATAAGGAATCAAGGAGGATGGACAGCAGGGAATGAAGTAGTTGTAAGGACTGGGACGTAAACAGTCTTGAGGAGCACAGGGTTAACCAAATACAAGGAGGGGTCTAACCAAATACAGGGAGAGATCAGGGGTGGCAGTGGCCTACGCTGGCAGACCTCACTGTGGTCCCCTGAGGGCACAGGGGGTGGAAGGAGGAAATAACCCCCCTCCCTGCCCCTTCTGCCTCAGGGGACCATGCTGGCTGGCATCTGGCTGCACCCCCGCTGCTGTAGCAGGGAGAGGGGAGTACCTGGCAGACCCCAGCTCAGGTCTGTGGGACATGGAGGGGGGAATTCAACCCCACCCCTGGCCAGTTCACTCCAAGTTACTTCTGGGGCTGGCCACCCCCCCCCCAGCACAGCTTCCCTACAGCCAAGGGCACATTCTAGCACCCCCTGGCACCTGGCCAGAGTGTCTGCATTTCTTCAGTCCACAGGAAATGTCTGTCACTTGCAAACTAGTACAATCCAGGCAGGTTAGACTAACCTGCAAAGACTGAATCAGTTCAGGTTCTAGCTTTTTGAATGTCTGTCCCTTGCCTGAATGGTACCCTGAGGGGGGCAGGCTTTTCTGGATGTGCCAAATGGAAATCATGGATTATGTTAGGGAACATTTCCCTTGGTTCTCAGGACCTGTCTTCTGGGCTCATGAACGACGTGTGCCTGCAGTGGTTGGGGGGGTACAGTGGCGGCAGGAGCGTGGCAGCGGTAAGCGGGAGCTCCCATAGATGCTGTCAGCACTATTGGCAGCAGTGGGGGGTAGTGATTGCAAAGCAGGGGTCAGCAACCACCTGCAGATGCCACCGGCAGCAGCGATCACAGACTGCCCACAGACACCTCTGGCAGTGTCGGCCATGCCTTTTTGTAGAGAGTGCACCGCCACACTCAGGGGGTCCACATGCATGCATATGTGCATGCTCATGGGGTACACCTATGCATCGCCCCTAGCTGGGCTATATCCCTCCCTATTCCTCCCAGTCTGACAAATAAAATAACTTCCCTATCCTTCACCTAGAGTCCCAAACTCATTGCACCATGTATTCATTGTGCCTATGAACTTTGATGGGAAGTAGGAACAACATACTTCTCTCTGGAAAGGGATTTGTTACACAGGGTTTTAAGAGGGCTACATGGAATGTGTGGTGGACCTTCATGCTCTCTGGGAGTCTAAGCTTAAAAGCCACAGAATTGATTTGTTCATACCAGACATAACTGATATTTTTCTTTGATTTTATAAACAAATAAAATGGGATAGGATTTAATCTTTCCAAAGTGAATGACATGGAGATGAATACAAGAATTATAAGGTAGTAAACTAAGGGATAAAAGTGACAAGAGACAGTACTGAAAGGGGAAGTATTGGGCAGAAGGAAGACCATTAGTGGAAGTCCTCTTTGGTTTGGGGCTGATTTTAATGCTTTCACTAATGGATTTGGCACAACAAAGCTGGCCCTGACAATCTACACCCCAGGGTACTCAAGGAGCTGGCAAGCATCATAGCCCAGCCTCTGCACGGATCTTTGAAAACTCCTGGCGCTCTGGTGTAGTACCCGAAGACTAGAAGAAGGCCAATGTGGTGCCGATCTTCAAGAAAGGGAGGAAAGTGGATCCAGCTAACTATAGGCCCATCAGCCTGACTTCTATCCCAGGGAAGGTCTTAGAAAAGTTTATTAAAGAGGCCATCCTTAATAGACTGGCTGAAGCCAACATCCTGAGGGATAGCCAGCACGGGTTTGTTGCTGGTAGGTCTTGCTTGACCAATCTCATTTCCTTCTATGACCAGGTGACCTATCACCTGGACAAGGGAGAAGAGATTGATGTCATATATCTTGACTTCAAAAAAGTCTTCGATCTGGTATCCCATGATCACCTCTTGGTGAAACTGGCCAATTGTGGCTTTGGGTCCACCACGATCCACTGGCTGGGAAATTGGTTCTGTGGTCAGACCCAGAGGGTAGTAATTGATGGCAGTCACTCATCATGGTGTCCTGTGACCAGTGGGGTTCCCTAAGGCTCTGTCCTTGGACCCATATTGTTCAACATCTTCATTAATGATATGGACATTGGAGTCAGAAGTGGACTGGCCAAGTTCACTGATGACACCAAACTCTGGGGCAAAGCATCCACACCAGAAAACAGGAGGGTGATTCAGACTGACCTGGACAGGCTCAGCAATGGGCGGACAAGAGCCTGATGGTGTTTAACACCGAAATATGCAAGGTTTTCCACCTTGGGAGGCAAAACCTGCAGCACCCTTATAGGCTGTGCAGTACTACGCTGGCTAGCACTACAGACGAAAGAGACTTGGGGGTCATCATTGACCACAAGATGAACATGAGCCTACAATGCAATGCTGTGGCTAGTAAAATGAGCAAAACGCTGGCTTGCATCCATAGATGCTTCTCAAGAAAATCCTGGGATGTCATTCTCCCCTTGTACTTAGCCTTGGTGAGGCCGCAGCTGGAGTTCTGTGTCCAGTTTTGGGTTCCACAATTCCAAAAGGATGTGGAGAAGCTTGAGAGAGTCCAGAGAAGAGCCACGCACATGATCAGAGGTCAGGAAAACAGATCATACGACGACGGGCTGAGCGCCATGGGGCTCTTTAGCCTGGAAAAGCACAGGCTCAGGGGTGATCTGATGGGCACCTATAACTTTATCAGGGGTGACCACCAGTATCTGGGGGAACCTTTGTTCACCAGAGCGCCCCAAGGGATGACGAGGTCGAATGGTTATAAACTACTGCGAGACCGTTTCAGGCTGGACATAGGGAAGAATTTCTTTACTGCCCAAGCCCCCAAGGTCTGGAACAGCCTGCCATCAGAGGTGATTCAAGCACCTACACTGAACACCTTCAAGAGTAAATTAGATGCTTATCTTGCTGGGATCCTATGACCCCAGCTGACTTCCTGCCCGTGGGGCAGGGGACTGGACTCGATGATCTTCCAAGGTCCCTTCCAGCCCTAATGTTTATGAAATCTATGAAACAGAAATTTGTTAACAGAAGCTGCTGCTGACACAAAGCTAGAAAACATTGTCATCACAGAGAACTGCAACATTATACTAAAAGAACTGAAGGATCTTATTGGATGGAGAATTAGAAATGGGATGAAATGTAATAGTTTAATTTCAAGGTCTTGCACTTAGAGATGAATATGAATTTATACCATGAACTCCTCAGTTAAAAATAACAGTGAGTGTCCTAACCACTCACATACTGTGGATTAAATACAGAAGAACTGTCTTTCTCTTGTTTGTTTGTTTGTTATTCTAAAGACTTTGGGCCAGGTACATTAACCTGTAGCCACCTACCTACCAGACCAGCACATCTAACAGCCTTGTTCATGCATGCTAGTCTATGCTGATGAGGTAATAGAATTGTAAACTGTACATAAAAGACCAAAATACCATTTATGCAACTGGGTAAGTGTCCTTTATGCACGTACAAGGTAATAGAATTCCACCCTAACTGTACCTGGGATATAAGCTCATCTGCATAATCTAGATAGGTCACCGTGTTTAATTTTTTAGTATGCAGAATATCATTAACATCCAACTGTCTCTCTCTTTTTGAATGCAGTATGATGTATGCTTGGATGATGAATTTAGAGACTGACAACTTTCACTATCAATTGTATTGGAAAGTTGCAAACATTGTTATAATTAAGTTTGTATTGGCCTGTGATATGATACCAGATGAGAAAGTTTTGTCAAGAGAAGTGAATAGCTTCTACCCTGAAGTCAATGCCAAGCAAGACATGTACATGCCATGCCTTATAATCTGGAAAGTTTACTTGAAAAAAAAAAAAAAACAGGAAAACAACCAGCCTTACTGCAGCAAAGTGTTTGATCTGGAGCAAAACAGTTAGTGGAGATTAGCAGACTATTAAAAATGAAATCAAGCTAATGGGTAAGGGGAAAATTCTTTTTGTTATTTTGCAGCTATCTCATTTGATGTAGCATTACATTGCCCATTGGGCAAAGCAGGAAAAAGCTAGTATGGGAGTGCCTTGCTTTTAATGTTCACTTTCATTTGTGAATTACAAAAGCAATTCATCAATAACAAAACCCATTTAAATGATGTATGCAGTGAACACAGCACTCAGCAACAACTGCTTCTTCCAGATAAGACACAAGGATAAAGTGTGTCCATGGGGAAAGGCAAACAAGTCAATGGCAGGTTCCCACAAGACAAACAAGTATTTTACCTAACATGAAGGACCCTTTATCAAATGTGGTCATTCAGATAAATTATAATCAGACCAATAGATGTCCAGATCTTCACTTTACAATTTTCCCATTAGCAGCAAGTGTGGCTTTAAAGTGCAGTAATTTGATAACAAATTCCTTAAATGCCATGCAATGTGTCCAATTTTCTCCATAAACAATAATCTGATTCCCCTAAGATAGGTTTAATAAAGCCAAATGAATCAGTGATCTCTGTTTGTTATTTATGAAACATTCAGGAACAGCTGCAAAAGGTGCGCAAGTTCCTAAGTGGGTTCTGCCTTCAGCAGTTGTGTAGACCAGATGGGAGAATGACACGCTCCACTTAATATGTCATAGCATCAGTTCAATCATAAAACAGAACCAAACAAACCTCTTTGGAATGGGAGCCACCTGTTTACTATCAATACTTTTATTTCTCAAGCTGCACCTTTAATTTGTGGTATACAACTGGAAGGAAGGGGAGGGGGAGGGAGAGCACCTCTTCCAAGTCCAGAAAACAGTCCCATTGCAAATTAGGTTCTTTTGAAGAGTTAATGCCTAAGTCTTTATAGTCACACTTGGTCAACTTTAGAGTCTTTAATTTAAAAAGCTTCCTTGCAGATTATTCAATGAACTGTCTTCCAGGGGAGAGTTTCTCCTATAAATTATGATTTCAGTTTGTATTTGATTTGTCTTCAGCTCTTACTTGGTAGTTATGAGAAACAGAAAATTGCAATGCCTTCTGTTTTACTTCAGTGACAGAGCAGTGGTCTGAAGAGCTTTAAATCTGGTTTCTGCCTACAACTATAATTTTTCAGACACTGAAAGAAAGAATATGATACATGGGTTCTGCAGCAGTTCACTTAAAAGGTATAAGGGTCTCTATATGTCTATAATGGATTGGAAATAATTATGTATGTCTGGGGGAAGACAATGATTGAATTAGGAAATGTTTTACATAATAAGCATATATGCAAAATAAGTATTTCTAAAATAGCTACTTGTATTGAAAGCTTACAATACTGTTCAATAAATCCAATAGAAGGAGCAGTCACTGTTTCATGTTTTCTCTCTTTCAACAAGATATTTTAGTACAAAAATGGGTTGTTCTTATTTACATTGCCTTACAAAATTATAGTATGTCTTAATGCATCCATTTAAGTTTTAGGAGTTAAACCTGGATCTGTTTTATCATAGTAAACTAAAAATACTGTTAATTTTGCCTGGAAACCTGGAGGTTAACACTGTCCATTTCTGGTGCTAGTATAACATTTAGAATAGTGCTAGATCCAAAATAGCAGCCCACTTGCAAAGGATTCTGAGAACTAAAAAGCTTTTATTTCTAATAATTTGCAAACAAGTCACCTCAGCAGATGTTTAGCTACCTACACATTTCCAATCCTACTGATGTTTTGCTTGGATGACATTAATTTATAAAGTGTCAGATGCTACCCATGTCAGCATATGCTCACTCATGTGATAACCATTATATTAGGAGACCAGGATTTCAACCATTTGAAATTATAACTGTGTGACATTGACTACAGGAGCTGTCATGATGGATGTCAGCCCATTCCGAAGTATGATGTTGTTAAAAGCATTAGAAAAAAAGAGTCCCAAAGCTATAAGGATTTCCAATGCTAGGAATCTAGAGTAGACTGCTGTTTGATATAAAACTTTCTTAACAATAATGTAAGTAAAATGTTTCCCTTCACAAAAGGATTAAGATGAAAGAACAACTTCTGCCTAGTTTACATGTGCATAAGCAGATTGATTCTACCTTGATCTTCCTGTACATATCACCTTTTCCATTCCAGTGAAGTCTCAATTAAATGTTAAAACCAGAAATTCCTGTAGGCTAACACATTAGCCTTTTGCAGAGCCCACTTTCTCTTTTTCTTCAGAAAACATTATTATGATGCCTCGCGGTTGATATGCAAAAGAGAATTTTGTCAAAGCTGCTCTGAATAAGTACTGATACATTTTTTTCCATAGTTATGCGTTTTGACAAAAACCCTGAGAAAAAAATATTTATATGTTATTTCATGTAGTTTTTATAGACAGAATTGCTAGTTATTATAATTTTATTGCAAGACATGATACCTGAAGGTTTGTTGAAGTCCCAGTTCCTGCAATCATGTTCTTATGTTCAAAATTAAGTTTTCACTTTTTAAAGTTTACTTTATTAAGGCTATTTGAAGAATTTTCAACTTTTTGGGGGAGGAAAGAGGAACTATTGATATTTGATTTGGTGACAACTGAACTTGGTGACATATTGTATTAGGAAAATTGAAACAAAATGTTTCCTTTCAGTTAGAAATGTCAGCCCATCCCAAACTGAAATGTTTCATTTTGGAATATCTTTCATTGTGTGACCCATTATATTGCCTCACAGGAATGGTAATCTCATATACCTCCTACCCCACTTTTCACATACAAGTTGAATACAAAGACCATATTATGTTTCCCCTTTGCAGTCTTCCCTTGTGGCTAAGAAGCCACAGTGACTCATATAGTTGTAAATTATGAAAAGAATTAAAAAATGGGAAAGAAAACTACAATTTTTATGAGGCACTGCTGTTACTTAGCCACAAAGTATATCATGAATGATTGTGTACATTAGACCAACAAAAATGGAAAGTTTATAAAAATACAACTCTATTAGGCACTGTGGCAGCTCAAGAAGAAAAAAGGATTCCAAAACAAAATGTTTTGATTTGGGACTGTCAAAATGCTCAGCTTGTAGTCAAAACTTTAAAACATTTTATTTTGTAAAGATGTTGATATTTTGGCTTATTTTCCCATATTGGGATAAAAACAAACATTAAAATACCCTAATTTCCTATGAATAACAGCTCCAGATTTTTGATTGACTCAGATTTCTAATCTGAATGATGACAAATAGAAACTTTAAAGTTCAAAGCCTTAATAATAAGATGTTAAAAGACTACCCAGGAAAAAACCCTCATGATTATTGGGCCATGGGTCGTGATTTCAAAGATTAAAGTTGGCAATACTGCATGGAGAACACCAAAATCTTTCCCTGCTGTGGATCATCAAATGCCAAAATAATTGAAACAGGAAGAAAATTCATGAAGGACTGTACTGTTTTAACCCAAGGTGGGTGCAATTACATGTGCATATTAATGTGCAGCAATAAACCCTGGAACAGTCCACGCTGGAGTTTATTGCTTTCCAATGCTGCATTTATATGTGCACGTGGGACCTCAGCACAATGAGCCAGGTCAGAAGAGGGCAGGCTGGCAGGGGAGCCCTGCCAGCCTGGGACTGCTCTGACCCAGTTCAACAACCTGCAGAGGGGCTGGCTGGGGCACAAGGTTCAGTGTGGGGCTCGCTGGCAGGCAATTCTTCATTGCTGCAGAGTTAAAAAGTCCACTGCAGGATAGTACTTGTATTTACAAGTACTAACCTGTGGCAGAGTTACTTAGTTTACTCCCTCCTAATAGCACTGCCAGTGTGGATGCTGAGATGTTTACTGTGGAGCTAATTTGTCAACTGCACAGTAAACTTCTCATGTAGATGTACCCGGGAATAAGAAGAACTTAATGCTTACTCCTACCAATGGAAAAATAGCCTGCTTAACACAAGGTAAGGACAACCTGCTTAACACACAGTCTTCCCCTTGCCTCCCTCCAGAACAGAAAAAGGATTAATAATGACAACTAAAAGGCAGGAAATATACCAGCAAGAAGTTGATAATGGTATCTACAAAGTCTTCCTCCTCAAATAGGATAGTCTTCCTGAGTGGTTCAACCAGAAACAGCAAAGAGAGGTTTAGACTTCCTTAAAACCACTGCTGTCTGAGAAAAGAATGATCTGCTAGCAGTTGGACTCTTCAAGAGGCTTGATGAAACAACTCCAGCAGCCATTTAAAACATGCACATGCATGAACACACACAGTTCTTTGAATCTGGGTGTCAGAATATCAGAAAAGCTCTTACATTGACTTAAGTGTCTCAGATGACAGTATTTGCTCTACTTCCTGGAGCCATTATTATTACAGCTGTTTTATTCACAAACCAATTTTGAAAAGTGATGACTATTACAACTTCTACTCAATTTCATTATGTTCACCACCTCTTAGTAGTTGATCATGTCTAATATAAAATAACAAATGAATATGTTACAAGGGTGCTTTACAAAACACTACCATGTACTACTTTAAACGAATTTAGAGTCTAAATTCAAAAACAATTATTCTGACCGTTTCATAGGCACTGAGCTATACATGATGAGAAGTTGATATGAAAACTGTAAAGAAGTTTGCTTTTAAAGAAAGGATTTAAAGGAACTGGAGAAAGGCATGGGAAGTTCTTTTAAGGATAAGGTAAAATATAAAGAAAAGCAAGGTGAAGAATGGAGAAAGGAGATGAAGGAAAGAGTTAAAGAATGCATTATAGTGCTTCAAGCCCTTGACATAAATTTTCATCTGTTGCCCTGCAAAAGCTTTGCTGCAAGATGGTAACTATAGCACTGACAAATATGGAAACATTTACAAGCACTGAAAACAAATGGTAGTAAAGATTTTCTGTTACCAGAGGTTTTTTTTAAAATGAGTGAAAATTCACTTCAGTGCCTGTCTGCTAAGATATCTATCAGGTATTATTCCATAATCTTTGTTTAGCACCCTGTAATTGTTCACTTACTAGAAATTGTACAGTAATTTAGATACAACAGTGCCATTACTTTCATCTAAAGCTTCAGTGAAGCATGAAGTATCTTATATGGTGGTTGATAATAATTAATTAGAACTGAGGGCAATATTTTTTCCAAATAGAGGTAAAATAGCAAAATATGTGAATTTTTGCCAAAAGCCTAATTTTTATGGAACTTCCTAGTAGACATGGTTGAAAAAACAAAGTCTGCCCCCTCCCCAAAAATCCAATATTTCTTTATTTGTGTTTTACCTTCCTGATTTTGGACCAACATCCCCCTCTCCATACACAATGACATATTCTGAACAGCCCTTTTACACAATGACATATTCTGAACATCCTCTTCATATCTGTCTTTTATTTTGGCCCACTTCAATCTAACACGGCAGTGCAGCTTCCTGAACAGAAACAGTACTTCATGGGAATTTTGCCTTGGGTCCCCCTTCTCTCCTGGCCAAACTATATTTCTTGTTATGCCTTGAAATGTTTTAATCAGACAAGAGACCACACTGTATAATGGAAGAAGTAGTCCAGCCATAAGTCAGCCATTGCTCAGACTGAAATGCATACAGTCATATTTGAAGTATAGTAATCAGTTTTCATTACTGAACAAACAACCATCTCACACAACTACCAGGCACAGTGCCTGAGAAAGTCAAAGCACTCTAACTGACCACAGGTCACACAGAGGGATGAGGGCATTGATCACAAGAACCATCTTACATTTATGCAAGGGATCCCAAGGCTCTGTCAACTATTGAGTCACTCATCCAGCAATCACCTCTTTTTAAAAAAAAAATAAACTAGGGGAAAATAGGGTTCAAAGAGGTCTCAAGAGGCCATCAAGCCCAACCCTGCTCAAAACAGGATCACCCCTATCTAACCCGTTCTAGACAACTCAAGACACAGTCCTGATGAACTACCCTGAACCACAGGGCTCCTGGACCCCTTATGGATCCTGTTTCAAAATATATGTCCCAGGACACCCCAGCCTTATGGGCTATATACGTGGCTCCAATAACCCATTTACCATGCCCCAAGCCTTGCAGATGGCGTTGACATTGTCCAGTCTGGGCCTTACTATGGTTTGGCCCCCTTGTCCTCTCTGGGCTTCTCTACTGCCATGTCTCTGCGCCTCACTGACAACTGGGCTCTCCACCACCCTGTCTCTGCGCCTCCCCAGCGCCGGGATCTGTACACCCCAAATGCCGCGTCCTCTCTGGTGCCGGGGTCCCCACACTATAGTGGGCCCCCAATGAGGCCTCCTCCTTCCCCAAATAGCTTCACCCAAACCACCGGTCTTATAAAACTACAGCCAAAACATAAGCCGCTGAGCTGTAACATAACACAAACTGCAGAAGGTGCTCTCTGCCCCTTTACATACTAGGAGCAGAACTTAGTCAGGCCTTTTCCCTTTACTCACTCTAGGAGGGCTCCTTCCCCCTTGGTCACCAGCAGAGAACTGATTCCCTTAGTCCCTGTCCTGGGGTTTATATGGGCCCAGGGCCCTGCCCCTTCCAGCCAGCTGACCAGATGCAGGTGCAGACTAATTTCCTCATTAGCTGGTTGCCATGGCAACCTGCCCTGGGCTCCTGCCTGGCTCTTTGGGCTCTCCCCAGGCAGTTTCTGCTCATCTAGGAGCAGAGCACCTTAGTGCCCTGCAACAGTCTAACCTATTCTTAAAATTGTATGAACAACCCTCTCCCACACCTACCAGGCACAACACCCAAGAGTGTCTTCCACCCTAACTTGTCAGACCAACATGACAAGGGCACTGTCTACAACAGCCATCTCTAAAATGAAATGTGGTAGATATTTTTCAGTAAAATGAACTGTAGCAAATAACAGAAGTAGAAGAAAGGAAGACTACAGATGTAAATGAAAATTCTGAAATGTGCTAATCCAAATGATTTAAGAGCCAAGAGGAAGACTTCATATTTTTCTATTTCTCTCAAACCCCTTAAAATAGTTTGTTAGAATGTTACCAGATTAAAATGTTTCTCTAACTTGAAGTTTTGGGACAGAGTGCCTCTTAGCTGTGAGTTATAGGTATTTCAGTGTATCCTTTATTTGTTGTTCAGATTTAGTCCTTTGAGGACTGTCGCAGTAAGCATCTGGGCACTAAAATGTTGGGCAATGTACAAAACGTGGGATGTTTCTGAAGAGTTTACCTCTAACACGCCATTAACTGATAAAGAAAGGAGCATTTGAAGGGGTCAGATTTGGTTCACATTTGCACTATTGCCATCTCAGTGACCACAAAAACTCCCCCTTTCATTAACCATAGCTGTACTTTGTACATTATCAGCCATGTGCATGCTAATGGGTGTGTTCATATTTTGTTGTTTCTACAAGACCTTTCTAAAATGGCTACACATTTTCAATCCAGCCCTGGAGGATGAATCTTCAAATCAAAGAGAAATACTTGACAAGGAATATTTTGCTTCCCTCGCTTCAACTCATATTTCCTACTGTGTTAAGCTGTCACTCTTGGCAGTCTAAGTCAGCCTACTTTCCTATATTTTTAATATCCAGTTTAGTGTGCAGAGCATTTCCAGAGTGATGCCAAAACACGTCCTCTGCCACAGCTCTAAAAGTCCCAAGTTCGGATATATTCTGTTAAGTGGATTCTGTTGAACCACAGTATAAAATGTATTCACAGGAATGGAATCCCCAAGCTCCATCTACTGGTATTACTGGGTATTTATAATTGCTCCCTGGGAGAGAAATAACATATTCTGTTTCCAACAGATAAGTGAATGAATTCCTGGCCTACTTTCTGAACTTGTTAGCTCTGATTAAAGAGGGAGGGAAATGTATGTACAGCATGCAGCAGAAACATATTACGTTAGAAATGTTGGGCTGGAACATTATAAAACTGAAACAATTTATCATGGCTGCATACTTTGACATCATTGATTGGATTCTTATCTGGTTAAGTCATGTAAAAGAAACTACTCAAGTGAAGGCACAATAAAGTGTCTGTGCTATGACTGGATTTTTAGTTCAGCATATGATTTAAATTTTTCTTCAAATGTTATGCATTGGGTTATTCTTCCAAGGTACATCTCTTCTGTCTCAGAGAAGGTAGCTGACAAATGACATCATTTCTCTCAATATTTGTGCCATTTATAAAGGCAGCCTGTGTCACAGCTCTCACACAGCTCAAAGAGTAAGCATGAACTTAGTGAAAGAGCACAGAGATGAATTTATCTAATGCCTCCTCTCCTGAATTTGAAAGAACAATGCTGAAAACCTGCTTTATTTACTCCCACACTGAACAGAACGTTCAGTTTTTTTCCTAATAGAAAAGGACAAATCAGTTCATTACTCATTCACATACCCAGACACTTCTCACAGATCATATTGTACCATTGAAACAGTTTTCTGCATGCATTTACAGTCTGAATATAAATGTGTCAATGCATATTAGCTTTGTCCCCTTTGCAAAAAAAGAGTTAAGCAGGTACCGTCTTCCATGAAACTCAATCAGGAGCACTGCAATCATTCATAAATCATAAACCCCTGAGTCTTCCATACTATTAACATACCATCTGGTATCTGGGTGTAAGGTTGGTGCCCAGGTACTGGCCTAACTCCAGTCCAAAAACTCATCTTTATCCTGGGGTCCCAGAAATATTAGAACTCTAAAATCTAGTAACATATCCCAGCCCAAAGCTATTTCCTACAACCTTCCCTTTAAATCATAAAATTATAGAATCTCAGAGTTGGAAGGGGCCTCAAAGGTTGGCTAGTCCACAGCCCTGCATTGTTCCTAAATGATCCCAGATACCTATCCAGCCTCTTCTTGAAAACAACCAGTGAAGGAGATACTACAACTTCACTAGGCAACTTGATGCTGTAGTTCTTACAGTTAGAAAGCATTTCTTTTTCTCCCTAAATTGTTAATCTGCATTGCTGCAGTTTAAGCCTATTGCATTGCATCCTGCCTTCTGTGGCAGGCAAGGGCAGTTGTTCTCCCTGCTCTTTATGGCTGCCCCTCAAATATTTGAAATGGCTATTGTGTTCTCTTTAATCTCCTGTTCTCCAGACTAAATATTCCTAATTGCCTCAATCTTTGCTTGTACAGCTTGCATTCCTACTCCTTTATCATTTCTGTTGCTCATCTTTGGATCCTCTCCAATTTCTCTACATCCTTCTTAAAATAAGGTACCCAAAACTGGACACTATAATCTAGCTGAGGCAATGAATCAGTGCCTGAGCTGGAGGACTGGCACCATCATTTCCTGTGACTTGCATGCAATATTTCTATTAATGCAGCCACAGTTGCATTTGTTTTTTTTGTAACAAAAAAATTGTCTTTTACACCTGTTAAGAACTTACTGGACAGTTTGTTTTGCTGTAGTTTTTTTTCCAACAGGTATGAGGGAAATAAAAATTTTACATTTCTTTTATCTGTTAAAAAAGTCCTCACCCATCTCATTTTCCTGATTTGGCAGCCTCTAATAAACCCTCAGCATGACATCACCATGTTCATTTCCATCTTTACCTTCACCCATATATACTCAGTGGAACTGCTACTTTCTTCTGGACCTCCAAACAAGCATATATATTTCCAGCATATAGCACAAAGCTGTGGATCCATGGATTTTTTTCCCCTGCAACTATCCTTCTGGAACAAGATATGTGGGCCCAATGTTGATATTCCACTCATCATAGTTATCCCACCAAGAGCTCTGTGCCAGACAGTCAGAACTAAAATCCTTTGCTAGGATGACACCAGCAGACTATCTGAAAAAACCTGCTATCTGCCTGCATTGTTGCTTTCCCTAATTCCTGCTTAATGATCCTATCCAGTCTGCACATTCATTATAAATTACTTTCATGTTCAGCGCTCTGCTCTGACTTAATGTCTCCCCACCCATTCATTCTCTAATCCCTACCATAGCTATCTTTGCCACCTGTTAAATGATGGCATGTATGCCACAATACGCAGAATATGCCAAAAGAATATGTTACCTAGCAATGGAGTCTTCCACCAACCTTGTAAAAAATAGGACCACTGTGCCCCACTGCATATCAGTTTTCAGATAAATCACATATCACTTGTTTGTTGATGTATCCCTCCCTCCTTCCAGTTGCCTTACACACACACACCTCCTTGCCAGGCTCAGCAGTACATTTCTTTTCAAGTATTTCAGGCAGGATTTAGGATATATTTTGAGATTTGTGCTGTAGCACTGTTGGGACTGCTGCTGCTCTCCTGCATAATGCATGCTACAAATTCTTTGGGCTTGTTATTGCTACATCAGCTGCTCTTGGCCTTTTCAAAGTTCATTCAGTGAATGGTTTTCTCAAGGTGGCAGCTGGCAGAAGCATGATGCTCTTCCTTGGGACATGAATTGGAACACCTGCAGAGGCTATGAAAACAGTACCTGTTTGAGTGTCATGTGACCAGCTTTCTTTTTGTGTCTCCCTTTTGATTATCTTCTATCATCTCTTGAGGCTGAGATTTCTTCTAGAAGCCTAGTCAGGGACAGGGAATTTGGGACAGGAGAAAGAGAAATATATAGTTGACATAAAAACAGAACGTGTGTTTAAAAATTTAAGTTACATCTTAGGTTGTACTGTAACTTTTCTACTGCTGCGATTTAGAACTAAAATGTATAGTATCTCCAAAGAGCCTAGACATAACTTTCAAGCTCTGACCAAAAAAAGCATTTTTAAACAGTTAGCACATAATAAAAATGTGCTAACTGCTGAAGAACCAGAAAACCATGAGAATGTCCTTAACATGATCACTTTCTTAGAAACTAAAGAATACTAAAAAGTGGGAGAAATTCCAGTTCCACCTCAACATTTTTTTTTACTAACTATATCAGCAATGCTCACAGAATCTGACAGCTCAGTCCACATAATTTTCCACTAATTGGTCAAGAACCTAGCAGCAATAAGGTTACAGTACATATTACTGAATCTAAATGCTTTCATCACTCACCTTCTCCTTATTTATTTCTATCTAATGTGCACTGCAGTGTAAAGCACATATATGACCACGGAGCACTTTTTATACTGTTCCAGGACGACAAGCTCTATGCACTGATCAGGGCCGGATTAACCTTTTAGTGGGGCCAAGGCAACAAACTTGTGGGCCCCTACTTTTTGTCACTCAATAATTATAATATGTAAAATAAGCACAGTTGGGCCCCTTCTTCACTTAGGGCCTTCAACATGCGCCTTGTCTGTCTGTGTGTTAATCTGGCTGTGGCACCGATAGCAATTTTAAACTAATATGCTTTGATCCTCTGGACATTATTTAAGTTAACCGGATCCTTATGAAGTACCAAATCAGAAAAAAACAGATTCTGATCTAAACTAAAGCAAAATAAGTCCCATTTTGCAGAGGCTACAGTTTTTCCATTGACTTATATATGCTTTTGATCAGGGCCTATGTTTAGATTCTCTTTCCCTCAGGGTTCAAACTGTTACCAATTAGCATGGTGTTGTGTATATATAAGAGTATTACTGGCTACTAGAAGATATCAGAAAAACCACAACCTCCAAAATAGAAACTGCTTTTAAAAAGAATTATTATTTTGTATTGAAATCCATATGAAATAGAAAAGAAGAAATGTGGACCTGTTGATGGGAGCAATAAAATGTTTGAAAAATCATGGAAATATTTGCATTGTATAAAAATGATGTAGTAATTGCACAAACATAATCTGGAATAAAGAAAATCTGAGGGAAAAAAAGACCTAAGAGCAGAGTTCTGTTTCACCTTATGCATCCAAATGCTAGTATTCCAGCCACATAAGTAGTATTTTGGGCACTTCTACACAGACTGGGATTCTGTTTTCTGTGTAGTGTAAATTTATAAGCATCCATATGGCCCCTTACCATGTGTAGCAGATTATGCAGGTGTGCAGCTACCTGAAAGGTACAGAAGGAGAAGAAGAAGAATTTACCTATGCTTTAGCTCTGTTAGCTGAGTGGTGTAGGCACTTGCCCAGAAAGGGGGTTGTGAACCTGCATGTCTCTGACTGCCCAGCACATACACTGGGCACAGATATTAGTCAGCCATCCTCTTGAGGCTGAGCCTCACATGAAGTGCAGTTGAGGAGTTTCTACCTCATGGGTAGCAAGACTTGAGAAAGAGCTCAGAATTTACTCTTTCCTGGAGGGAAATCCATTTCACTAAGCCAAACACCCTTTAACTTCTTCTCATCCTCCTTTTCCTTCCTCCATATCATAGCTATGGAAAGGGTCAGCTTTAAAAGAGAGTGGGTGGTCACATCACTGTCCTGTGAAATCAGAGAAATACAGATTTAAACGCCCTATGGAGGAGGGAGACCTAGGTCTCCCACATCTTGGATAAGTGCACTAACCATTCAGCTATTGGGGCAGAGAACAGGAAAGATCCCTTCACCTGCCATCTGCTAGTGAAGTTTTTTTGCTTTAGGGATTTTTTTCCCCCACAGTGTAGATTTTTGTAACTTATGTATTCCCAGCATATGCATTTTCAAAACTGCCCAGCCAATGAGTAGTCTACTGTGCAGGCACATGCCCATACTCCACAGTCACACGGATGCTTAAGCTTCCACACTGAACAAGTAATACTATTGCAAACTGCACATAATTGCCAAATGTGCCACTTACATGGCCAAAAAACTTCTATTGCAGTGCATGAAGTGAAACCGAATTCTGCTTTGACTCCTAAGCTAGACTCCTACACCAAATCAAACCAAACCCAAAATAACTGCATATAAAAACCAGGAGATAAGAAATCCTGCCCATAAAATGAATTACTGTATTTACTCAAATATAATGTGACCCTACATATAAGATAACCCCCCAGTAATTAAAAAAGGAAATAGGTGCAGATGGAGAGAGGCAGGTGGCATTCACTCTGCCTGCACCTGGAGCTTGGGGAACCCCAGCAGCAGGAGGTTCACCCTGAGAAACACCAACTACATTCCCAACAATGCTGAATACCCACTTGCTTGGAACACTGGTCAGTGGACAGGACAGGTGTTCCCAGGCAACTGTGGCCAGATCCAGCCACATCTGGCTATGGCTTGACCAGTAGGCCAAGGGGTTGCACAGTAGTGGCTCCACATCCTCAGCGAGATAGGCAGCCACCAAGGCCTGAGTGCTACCTGCTTGATGGTGGGGTCTGGTGCCTCTGGACCCCACCATGGAAGCCATGTTCTTGGTCCACATTGG
>NW_017729033.1:80479743-80525810 GCF_001723915.1 Gavialis gangeticus | reverse complement strand
ATGGCTTGACCAGTAGGCCAAGGGGTTGCACAGTAGTGGCTCCACATCCTCAGCGAGATAGGCAGCCACCAAGGCCTGAGTGCTACCTGCTTGATGGTGGGGTCTGGTGCCTCTGGACCCCACCATGGAAGCTATGTTCTTGGTCCACATTGGCAGCACCTATGGTGGAGGAAGATATTGGCTGGTGAATGGTGGGCTGGCATGGGACAGTAGATCCCCCTCTTGTACATCCCCCCACGTCCACCATTCTGCCTCCTGACTCTCTTCACCAGCACCTCCATCCACTGATTCAGGCTTTGGCTGCTTCATATGCTGCCCTTCACCCTAGGGTCACACATGGCAGCCAGCACGTGAACTGTACTGGACCACAAGGGATCAAGGTTCTGCCTGATGCCCTTCTTCAGCCACCTTACCAGTGCCTGCATGTCTGGTGGCTTGCCCCAGCCATGAACACTGATCCCCTGGAAGCTCTCCATTTGGCTCTGAAGTTCCCTTGCTACAGGGATCATCAGGCTAAGGAGGCCCCCCCCCCCGCTGAGGGTCTTGGTGGCCTTGAGGAAGGGCTTGAGGGCCACCAAGATCTGGGATATGGTATCCCACTCTGTTTTCTTAAGGGGGCCTCTGACCCTGATCTCCCTGAACAAGGACATCTCATGGGTGGCCTTCTGTTGCTCCACCGGCCTCTTGATCATCAGGTATGTGAAGTTCCACCAAGTTTCGACATCCTGCATGATTTTGCGCTGTGAGATATTCAGCTCTGCTTGTTTGTCTCGCAGCATCTTGCCCCACTTGATGCTCCAGTGGAAGTAGCCTGCCACCTTCCTGCACTTTGAAATGAGCTTGCTGGTGGTGCTAGCGCCATCACTGGCAGCCCTGTCTCCCACCAAGGCATCCCTGACAATGATGTGGAACTTGTTTGCCACACAGAGGATGCCAACAAAGTTGGCATCAAGCACCGCCTTGACCATATTAGCCCCATTGTCAGTGACCATGAACCTGCGGGTGAACTCACCTTGCCCAATGAGCCACCCCTGCAAAAACTGGCTCATGGCCCCCGTGATCTCTGTTGCTGTGTGGAACTCATCCATCACCTCTGCTTGAAGGAGAGCCCACCAACAGCCTGACTGGTCACATCAGTGCCCTGTGAGGGAGAGGTAGGCATGATCTCCACCCTGGCTGATCCGGATGTCTGAGGTGAAGCGTAAGGCCACCTGTGGACCTGCCTTGTGCAGCTCCTCCCTCAAATACTCCCTGCATGCCTCATACAGGAAGGGCACCACTGCCCTGCTGAAGGTAGTGTGTGAGGGCATTTGGTAGGATGGGGCCACAAGTGCCATGAGCTGCCTGAACCCTGGCTGCTCAGCTAAGGAGAAGGGCTGGTCATTGACAGCAAGCATTTTCTCAAAGCTCTGGGTTATCTTCCTCATCCTTGCAACATGCCTCCCTTTCCATCCACCTTTCCCCCACTGTTCCAAGGTGGCCTGCCTCTGCTTTGGGGGATGGAGGCTTTGGAGTGAAAGGGGGACTTCTCTTCAGGCACACTCCTACTGGTGCCAGGCTGAAGAGAAGCAAGGGCAAGGGGGTGGTGCCTGAGGAGATGCATCAGTATCCCCATGATGCTGGTGTGTTTTGTTCCCTTACCTCAGATGGTTATGGCTTAGCCATGCAGGCAGATACCATATGTGGGATCATCTGCCAGCTCAAAATGATCCCAAACCACTTGCTTCTGGGGTGCAGGTGCATGTGTGGATGCTGCAATTTCCCCCTCCCTACAGCATAGGTGTTCTCCAGGGAGCAAAGGAGGTAGAAATGGAGTCTGGGTCAGCTGTTGTGATCTGTGTGTGATGTGCCATGTTTGTGTTCCTCCCAGAAGGCCAAGAGCACTTCTTCTGCACCAGGTGTAAGCTAGTGTCTGCCTGGAGGAGAAGATTCACATATTAGAGGCACAGGTATCCATACTGCATTGCATTCAGGACCAGAAAGATTACTTGGACAAGAGTTATTATGAGAGGCTGGTACTGGAAAGGCTAAAGGGCAATGAGGTGAAGTGGCAACATGTGATTACTCAAAAAAAGAGGGACCCCAGGATTGAGGAACAGATCAAGGTCAGCAACTGCTTTCAAGCACTTTGTGGTGGAATTGATGAGGAAGAGGTAGAGGTAGCCTGGAGAGCATGAAGTGCAAGGTACCAAAGACAGGGGCTCTGGGACCACTGCACCAAAAAGGAAGAGAGGAGTGGTGGAGGCTGCTGACTCCTTTCTATGGGGGACAGAAGCACCAATTTGCCATCCAGATTTGGGGGCTTGGGAGGTGTGGTGCCTCTCTGGACCCCAAATTCAGGATGTCACAGAGATTCTGCCAAAGCCCAATTATCCTTCAGACCACTACCCCTTCTTGCTTGTTCATATAGCCACCAACAATACTACCAGGAAGAGCACCTTTGGATGTTATGTGGCCAACCTAGTAAGGAGGGTTTTAAACTAGGCTCCACAGCAGATAGTAATCAACAACTGAGTGCACAGTCTGGAGGGGAAAGACTTGAAGAAGATAGTTGGATGCTGGCATAGAAAGATTCTTGAAAAAGTTTGTCGATAACATCAAACTGGCAAAGACATTGGAAGATGTGAGCCCAATTCAGAAAAATATTAAGTTTGGAAAGTTGGGCCAGAGCTAACAGGATGAATTTCGGTGCAGACAAATGCAAGGTGCTACAACTTGGGAGGAATAATAAAAAACACAAATATAAAAAGGGCGACACCTGGCCAAATGGCAGCACTGTGGAAAAGGACTTTGGAGTCTTGGTAGATCACAAACTCAGTGTGAGTCTGCAGTGGGATGCAGCAGTTCAAAAAGAGAATGAAGTTTTAGGATGCATCAACACAAACATTCGGTGCAAGACATGGTAAGTGATAGTGGCTCTCTACTCAGCACTAGTTAGGCCTCATCTGGAATACAGTGTGCAATTTTGGGCTTCACATTTTAAAAATGAAATGGAAAAGTTTGAGAGGGCCCAGACGTGAGTAACAAAGTTGATCCAGGGCTTGGAAAGAAATTCATACAAGGAGAGGCTGAAGGAGCTAAGCACATTCAGGTTGCAGAAAAGGGACTTAAGAAGGGACATGAAAGATATCTACAAATACATGAAAGGCTGCCATAAAGAAGAGGAAAAGCAACTTTTCTCTCTTGCTGTAAAGAGGAGGACACAGACCAATGGTTTGAAGTTTCAGCAAAGTAAGTTTAGATTGGATATCCAGAAAAGCTTCTTCACTGTTACAATAGTGAGGAAGTGGAATAAATTGTTTGGGTAAATTGTGGACTCTCCTTCACTGGACAGGTTCAAGAATAGGCCGGACAGCCACTGGTTGGGGATGATCTAGGCATAGCTATGCCTGTGTTCTACTATGGGTATTTCCCATGCATCTGGGCTTTCCTAGTTGCCCCCACAACCTGCCTCCAACTTTCTTCTATATGTGTCAGGGTGTTTTTAAGTCTTCCCAGAGGTGTTGGATTTTGGCTATAGCCAAGGCTGTTGACTTTGACTGAGGTGTGCCAATTCTCCTGCTTGGAGCAAAGCCAGAGGTTCCTGGCTAGAGGGTCTTGCTTGTCCACTCAGGGTTAGACCAATCACCATATTTGGAGTCAGGAAGGAATTTTACCCCATCGTCAGATTGGTATGGATTGTGGGGGGCAGGGGTTAGCTTCCTCTGTAGTGGGGAGCATAATCCAGAGCTTCTTGAGCATATGTTATCAACTTTTTATAGAAGCAAAATATTAGCTGCCATGGTTCCCTGCTTTACCTGTGGCAGGTTAGGGTGTTAGGTCTGTATTGTGTGAGGGTTGATGGCAGTCTTATGCAGAATTTAGATTATGGTTTGTAGGAGATGCTTAGGATTCAGTGGGAACTGATGGTATTCTTTTAGAAAACAAAAAGGGAAATGCTTAGGAGAACAACACTACACAAGGAGAAAGTGAACAGAGGACGAGACTTCCCAGATGTGTTTCTGTTTGTTTATGTGAAGTTTGTCAGCCTATGCTGCATAGAAGGGTTAAAAGGGGACATCTAATGGGCTGAGTTCTATGTTCAGTACTATGGAGAGACATTATTGCATAAATATAATGTAAGTTAAAGGTCACTCTTATGGCCCTGGGCCTGGATAATGCCACCAAATATATCAGAAGATTGTAAAATGTGTGAATTGACACAGGATGCAGACAATAGCCACAACATTATTTGTGAACCATAACAAAATAAAGGCCTGGATTAGAGAAAAGGAGACTCTCTCCCTAGTATGGAGGTTCATATGGGAAGAATCACAGATAGGTTATAAGACAGTGTTTGACAAAAGCTTACAGAAGCTGCACAGGGACTTCAGTTGGCTGTAGCATATTTGATTGTTCCAATGTGGCATTTCATTACAACTGCGAACTGCATAGAACAGTGGAATGCCCCAGACAAATGTGCCATGGGGAAGAAAGTCCATTAAAATCTTTCATTTAATTTTATAATAGATGGCAGCTTATGCTTGGAATTACAGATGATATTTTCTGAATAGCCAAATATATCTTATATTCTACTAAATATGTTCTGCTAAAGGCTATGATGGAGAATGATTAATAGCCAACGAGTGTGAAAATATATGGACAGTATAATGGCAGAGTGTTTTTGTAATATATTGCAATCAGTGACACAGTGTGAAACCTTTATTTATCCTTCCTTGATTTACACAAATCAGTCCACACTGTCTTCTGTTTCACTTTGCCTGTATATTGAATCTTCTCTCGAACTAGCATTTGACCTTGCCATATATAGTTGCATTTAAATTCCACTGTATTTCTGTGGACAATTATGAAGTCCAAGAACCAGAATGAAATCTAGGGTTAAAATGAATTAGAAGAAACTGTAGGGTGTTAAGCAAGAGAAGTTTAACAGTGCAGAATAATATCACTCAAGAGTTTTGAACAGGAACACTGTAATCCAGTGACCATTGAAGCCAAAAGAAAAATTCATGTTGATGTCAAAAGGCATTTGATTATACCTGAATTGAAGGAAAATAGCACATGGAACTGAACTCCAGGGGAACGTTGATAAGCCAACTTCAGATATCTGAGCTAGTATTTGGCACAAATATAAGAATCATTATCCAATCACACAAAAAGTGACATGGGATTTTTCATGGTTAAAAGTAGTCTTCATTTTGTTGTACATCTGCTACATAATTACAACCATAACAATACAGAATAACTGAATATTGTTAGAGTCTGGTACATTAGACTCTCAAAAGTCCTGTATAGACAGGTTTTCTAAATAATTGCCAGATAATAGTTCAAAATATGACATTGGGGTCAGAATAATTATAGTGAGAATAGCTAAGCTCAAACTAAGTTATATGCAGGCATACTCTTTAGTGCACAAATTTTCCCCCATGACACACTGTATACAAAAAAAAAATCTGCTGAGACAGATAAGTTAGAACAATAAATTAGAGTCATAACAACTGAAATGCAAGGTGATAAAGTTGCTACAATACAATATGCATAAGAAAATGGGAATCAAAAACAAAGAGAAAGGGGGGAAAAAAAGGAAAAATCCCTGAGATTTTCACTTTTATCCAGATCAGAAGCAGCTTCTAATTTCAAAAAATGTTATAGTCCAACATAATTCTCCAATTTCCTGTTGTTAAAGAAAATTATTTAACTTTATGCACTTTTTAGAAGCAAGTCAAACAATAGGCCAGATTGTCTCTTATTAAGACAATGCTGTCAGAGAGGATACAAGAGAACAAGTCCAAACTGTGAAGTTTAAGCAGCACCCCTTCAGATTCATGGAAATTTTCACTGAAAGAAAGAGGCTGGATCTACAGTTCAGGTGAGTGTCCCATAGAAGTAACACAGTATGGAAAAGTACCCTTATGTAAAAGCTCTTAGCTGCCAAAGTAAATGCTCTGAAAGTACTTTTGTTTATGACTCCTGGTCACCCAACACACAGCAAATTGCTTATAATAATAACAGTTGGCTCAAGTGTGAAAATGACTGATGGCATCAGAAAAAAAGAAAGTTGACGGAGGCCACCAGTACACAAGATGCTTACTTAGCAGTAGCTCATTACTACTGTGCAATAGCTCGTTATTACTACACAGTAGTGTCACCAGGCATGAACTCTGACGCCATGCTACTGCACAGTAGTAACAAGCTACTGCACAGTAGTAATGAGCTACAGTGCAGTAGGCATCACTGGGCAACTATGTCAGGACTCTACTGAACTGCATACCCATTTAGCTCTTGGTTATGCAAGTACTAAATCACTGCGCAGTGGGCATCTTGTGTAGATGCACCCAGACAGTAGGAATGTGAAAGATGACTGGATAATGGGAATGCAATCCCAAAAGAAAGAATAATCCACTATTTTAGTAAATTAAAAGTGTATGAGAAGCAGTGCTGGCCTAATTTTGATAGTAACATGTATATCCACCACCATGTACTATAACTCATAGTTTTGCTTCTACATCATTAATGCAGAAGTACACACATCTATTTCTCCAGCACTGGAAATGTACTTTCACTAAAGCATGTGCAGAACATAGCATGAACAACGGGTGCCCCCGGTGGCTGGGGGGGGCACAGCGGCGGCAGGAGCACAGTGGCAGGAGTGTGACAGTGGTAAACGTGGAGCTCCCACAGATGCCGCCAGCGCTGTCAGCAGGTGGGGCAGGGAGGGTCAGTGAGTGCCAACCAGGGGTCAGCGACCACCCACAGACACTGCCAGCAGCATTGGCAGCAGCCAGCGGGTATCGCACAGCCACACTCAGGGGGTAGATGTGCACCCCCTACGCATCACCCCGGGAGTATAGTAAGAGTCAATTCTAAAATGTTACATTGCAATAAAATGAATAAGGAGCAAATACATAACAGGCTTATTTGGTTATGAGTCTTTTATGTAGAAATTGATGCTATGCTAAGTAACATATAACTGAATATGAAACAGCACATATCCCAAAGCAAACAGGTTCCAGTATAACCATACAGGGGCAGATTCTGGATTTTGTAAAGGTGGGTGTGGGAACAGAGACTGGTACTACAGGAGTGGCTGCACCTCTTGATCCTAGCTCCCCCCAGAATCAGGTGAGAATCTTCCCCCAACCCCACTTCCAGAACCCTCTCACTTCCCCCCCATGCTCGGCTTCACATCTCCACCTTTCCCATTCCCTCCCAGTCTCCCACCTGCCTTTCACCCCCTGTTCCCAGTGACACAGGGATGGAAGGAGCTTACAAGCTGCTCCTGCCCCACTCCAGCCAGTTCTTTGTCCCTGTGCCTGCTCTCAGATTGATAGGGAACACCTAGGAGGAATCAGGCAGGGCAGGGAAACCTGCCAGATGCTACCACCTTTGTCACTGACTAAGCCCAGCTCCCCCCACAGCCTAGGTGGACTGGGATAGGAGTGGCTCTGGTGCTCCTCTCACCCCAAGTCAGCAGGGAAAAGTGGCAGAAGCAGGGATGGGAAAGGAGTATGAAGGGGAAGGGAGAGGGGGAATTCTTACCTGTTTCAGGAACTTTAAAAGGCTCCAGATGCTTCTCCAACAGTGTGGTCTGCACCCCCTTTGAATCTACCCCGGTATGCAGAACACCAGAATTATGTCACCATGGCATTCATATAGCAAGTAGTTCATATATTGTATTTATTACTAGTACATTTTTTGGACAGAACGTCCCAAAAAGCAACAGCTCCTACAGGAACACCAGTGTGACATGCTCTGACCCCCATGCAGTGAGGCACACCTTTGAGACGCTCCTAGGGCATGGGCGACTGATGCCTCCTAAGTCCGGGCAGTGGCATCTGCAGAAGTTGGAGGCAGCAGCAGGGACAGGGCTGGCAAGCACCCGCAGAAGTTGCCAGTGGTGTCCGCAGCACGGACAGGGCTGGTGAGCACCCGCAGAAGCTGCCAGCAGTAGGAATGCGGCTAGCAAGCACCTGCAGAAGTTGCCACCTGTGCCCCCCAACGCTCCCCTACCAGTTGCCTATGTCCTGGGGTATCTTCATACCTGCAGGAGTGCCTTTCAGTCCCAAACCCCTCTGCTTCTTGACCACTGAGAACCAACTGAGACGGTTTCTTGGCCTGTGGTGCCTCAGCCTTACCTGTCTCATCCAGGTCTTGCCAGTTCTGAGCGGAGGGGATTTTTCCAGCTAGAAGAATCACACCCACGTCTGGCCATGCACTCAGAAAAGATAAATCTCTGCTTCAGGAAGACACCTGTCTATATGATGAAGTACACTGAAATCACACTTACCCTGACAATAAGTTACAAGAGATAACAAAAAGATTTATTACAAAAACAAAAGCAAAAATAAGAAATCGGTAACCATATTTACATATATGAACAGAGATATAAGAATGCACAATTAAAAGAGACTCTTAGGACAATCATCTGGTTTTTATCTGGCATTTTAAACCCATCAATGTAACTTTTACTCAGCTCAACAGATTAGAAGGCAACCCCTGCCTCTAATCTTTCAGTCAGGGCCTATTGCCTCTTTTCCTGTTAGCCAGGATATTCAGCCCACAGCTGAAGACCTCAGTGTTTCCTTCTGCATGGGAAAACTCTCCATTTTATTCACTGCTCTATGCATGTCCTTTCACAGCTTCTGAAGAAATGAGCTTGGGCTCACAGAAACTCGTGTTGTATTATATATTATTATATTGGTTAGTCTATAAGGTACAAATCTATTCTGCCTTCTATCTGACTTCAGACTACATCTACCTTTTATTGAACTCCCTGTATAATTGAGAGGGAGCTATGTCTGTCCAAGAAAAAAATATCACCCCCAAAAATCCTTGTCTCCTCTATTTTTCCTGGGCCACTATACTACATTACCCCTTACTACTTAAAATACAGTCATTCTCCTATGTATGTACACACACACACAAACACATATAGACATACACCTCCATCAGAGATGCACGTTGTCCCATTGTCTTAGTTCAATGAAGCATTTAAGGTCTTTGTGATCTTCATTTTTACTTCTCCTGCTAGCCTCAACTAGCATAATCATTATTCAAACTGATTTCTTAATAAATGTCATCAAACAATATGTATATTTTACAGTTACTGTCTTATTTTTATATGGCAGCATTTGTATATGCAAATTTGAGTTTATATCATATGAAATCTTCCTCAAGATTCTGTTTTCATCTAAAGCAAATCTTTGTAAAGGTAAAGTCTGAACTAAATGCAAAATGTAAAAAATAATAAATAAAATGAAATGCAATTGCATTACATTTGTCACTTAATGTTCTTGAAATCCCTCTAAGCAGTTCAATATTATTTTCCAGCCGTTCCTTACAGTTTTCCTCTCAACAAAAAAATCTTCAGTTTCGTGAGTAGAATATAATAAAAAACATCAATACAAAATGTTTTCAAAAGCATTTTTTTAACCCAGAATGTCCTTAAATTCATAATACTAAAGCCAGAGATCTCTCTCTGTTTTCCTTAGTGCTGTATAAATGTGAGAATTGTCAAATGAGGGTGTCTTTCTTTTTTCATGATAATGGGACAAAACAAAGCTATATTGATTCAAAGTCACCCAACCAACTGATTGGAAAATTTTGCCAAACAGAAAAGCCAGGATACTCTGGAATGTTTAAGAAAAATAAATGAGATTTTTTTAAAGACCCTTTCTCAGCTTGAACTCTGGCAATTTTTTATTACTATGATACTGTGGTTCTTCAACATACTTATCAGTATTTTTAGTATGAGTAGAGATGCTCAAAACATTCCATTCTTCATTTATTTCTGTCTGTATTCAAGTGCAGCTGCATTTCAATGAAAATTTTTAAGTTGTTACTTGGATACTCCAAAATGTTTTAAAAGTATATTTATGCCCTCAGAATCCCATAGATGCAGCTAGAGAACAATAACCCAAGAAGTGTTATTAAGTCCTATTAGCTCCTAAATATCTGGCAATCTAAGGTTACAATTAAGGAGAATACAATTTAGTATGCAAAGATTTTAGAGCAGGGTGTGGCGACTGTAGTTGTGTTACACTGACCGCATCTATATGAGACGCTACATCTACGAGACACTACATCACCATAGTAACGAGCCATGGCGACACAGCTATGCCACTGCTACTGCGCTGTAGGTCAGAAACAACCTGTGTGCTGCCAGGACTGCGCAGAACCAGTGGGTACTGCACAGTCATTTAGTACTTGCTAAAGCAAGTACCAAGTGCATTTAGTAAATACTAAAGCAAGTACTAGATGACTGTGCAGTATGAACTGTGCAGTAGGGCGCACATGTAGATGTGCCCACTCAGAAGAGAACGGAAGAGGAAAATATGGACAGGGAAACTTGAATTTGAAAACTGAACAAACCTTCATTGCAACAATACATGGAATATTTTTGTGTCTGTATCGTCTTTCCAATTCTTTTAGGAATACACTGGAAATACCATACTGAGTTCTGTCACTCATTTGGTTAATTTCGGTAATCTTTTAACTTCTCTGTTTCTCATTTGCCCCAGCTATGAATTAGAATAATGACAAATATCCTCCTTTGGAAAGCAATATTTGATCCTAAGATGAAAACTGCCAGATGAGTACTTAGTTTTATTATTATAAATGACTCCTTGGTAATTAGGAGCCTACATGGACTCCAGATGCCATTGAGAAGAGTTTCAAGCCGGGGAGATGTTTTGTTTGTTTTCCACTAATGTAAAACCATTTGATTTTCTTTGCATAAACACTGTCATTTAACGAGCCAGCAACTGAAAAGAAACTGCTTAAGGGTCTTTTTAATTTAAATGAATCCTTATTCACCCCTTTCTCAATCCAAATGCTATTTCATATATTTTAAAGATAGAGAATTTTATTCAAACTGTTTAAATTGGTTATAGAAAACCTAGAGCTAGAAGCACTGCTAGAAGCTGCAAGTGAATGGCATTTCAACTCTATCAAATTCAGCTCCATCAGTGGAAACTGATTCTCTCAAAGTTATTTTCTATCTATAATGTAACCTAAATCTAGTCATTATATAAACTCTTTAGGGTTAAAAAATGTAATACATTGTCCTGGTTCCAAGTAGATAGGTTTGATTAACTTGGAAGTACTACCAGCATTTATAAATAGTGCATACACTGGTATTCAGCACATACTCCTAACAGTTCAACAACCAGGAATAAATGTACAATAACTGTGGGGCTTTCCAGCTGGTTACCACTAGCCAATGTAAATATTTAATTCCCCTTATGCCCTTCTGCTATTCCACAGGCCAGGTTATAGTCTGACACTTAAATGGTAAGAATTGGGAATTGTTGCATATATAAGATGAGGACTCTGTAGTTTAATATATTTTATTACAGCAGGACATGAATTAATTTAAATCCAGCATTTAAAAAAAATAACCCTCTGATGTAGTCAAATATATCCTCCCTCCTTGACTTGCAGCTCACCCTGAGCAATTAAGGTAATCACCAAGGAGGTCCAACCTCATCCCCACAGTCTATATAGTCTCAGTAAAAAATTCAGATGGATCATAACATTCCTAATTTATTCTAGGGCATGAGGGCTCACTAACTAGACAGTCTGTGTGTAAGAATGACTCAGGCATATTTTGAAATATAAAAAATATTTTTTTACCAAGATAAAGAATTAAGAGACTGGATTCATTCAGATAGCATATGCACCCCTTAAGACAATCATAGAAGAAAAGAGCAGGCTCCGAATCACAAATTTCCCCAGGTAAGTGCTAACTGCTGGTTTACAATGCCCAAAAATAAATCACTCATCTTTTTCATTCTGGTCTCCAAAGGAATACAGTTGGCAGAGTCTACAAAAGGAATGTGGTCAACCAGATTCCCAGCATGCCATTGCAGTGCCTCTTCCCCTGCTAGCCATATCCATCTTCTGGCCTGTTCTCCAGGTTCAGTTTACCCAAAACTGGGTGTATCTACATGAAATACTTACTGGCTAACTACACATTACAGCGTCACTGCAAAGACCGTGCTATCAGGCTAATGCACAGTAGTATTAGTCTACTGCACATTAATTGTCATGAAAAAAGTGTGCGATCACATTAGTGCATGGTAGAGAAGCCTCTTGTGCATTTATTTATTTTAGTACTTTCCTTTTGCAAGTACTAAATTTAATGCACAGTAGGCATTGCACATTAATGAACATGTAGATGCACCCAAAGTAGGTTTGGGGATACTATGCTTTCTGTAAGTCCCTCATTTAGGTGCATTTTCCATAGGCAAGAAGAATAGCACTCACTCATCACAGATGCTAAGCTTTGTCATTCAAAGCTCAGTTGCACATATTATTCCAACAATCTTTGTTAAAAATCTCATGCCCAAATTGATACAGTACAAAATTTTCCACCAGAAAACCTCCCTTGCTGCATAAAAGGTAGTAACTTTTCTACTTTCTACTTATTAGTCCCTCTTCTCAAGTCTTAATATCTTGATCAGTCAAATGCTAAAATCAGGATCTCTTAGGGTATGTGGTCCTGACCCTGAAAACTCTTACGGATGAATAAACTAGACTATTCCTATTGATGCCAGTGAGGCTACTCACATGAGTAAAGAATTGTTCAATTAGTAATCAACAGAGGCTGGGGGAGGTATGGGTATGGGTCCTGAATGCATTTAATTTCTTAATGCATTTTATTTTGCTTTCATTATTTCAGTGTTTTTTGTCGTCTTATCCCTGCTCCATTTTTAAGCTGTGTTTATGCTGTATAGGCATTTGACATTTTTTCCATTGCTTGAGTGTCTCACTCTTTCCTAACATAGGTTCTGGCTCCCAATCTGAGAGCAGTTAAGATAATATGGAACAGATCTGACCAAGACGCTTTACTCTTTAGAGGACAGATGGAGGAGACGTTTGTGCTTAGCATATATATATATACGCAAAAAACAGTACTCACAGCAGCAAGGCAATGCACAATAACAGCCTGCTGGCCGAAGACAAAGTTTATACTGCATCCGCTGTGGACACTCAAACCTGAAGCTTTTTAGCCAATCTGGAACCTTTGGTGTCCTCTGTGTAATGCTGCAGGCACAGGGAAACCTTAAAGAAAAGGCTTTTTACTTCTCCTTCAAAGTTTCAACTTCCAATTAATTATAGATATCTGCTCCTTATAGTGACTGATTCTAGGTTGGTTTTATTTTTTTTTTCCATTGGGGTTGATTTGGCTTAATAAGTCCTGACATTTCAGCCAGCCTACTTTGAGCTTTTTCACATTTTCACAGCATTTAAATAAATAAAGCTCCTATCTCTCTGACAGCAAAGTTAGTTTATTCAGTGCTGTGCTAACTCAGAACACAATAGGTGAAACATCAAGAATAATGGGATCATTTGGCAGTGGAATACTCAATAGACAGAATCTATTCCTTGTTTACCACATGAAACCCAGCATCCACAGCCTAATCACAAAGAATCAAACTCAAAAGAGAAAGGGGTACGTCAGCACCCTCATATTCCTGTACATTAGGCAGCAAAACACAAACTTTGAAAAAAGGCTGAGGTAGGAAACCAAATTAATGGTGCAGTTAAAAAAAGAAGTTCCCCCTGGCTATTAACCGCCCAGCAAGAGCTTCTGAGCCCAGTATGATGAAAGGGCTATGGTGAGTGAAAGGGACAGTGGTGAATTTGTGGTGGTTTGAGCAGCCATGGGATTGTGGAAATCAGCAGTAAGAAATGTGGATAATGGCGCAAGCAGCTGCCCGAGGGAGGCTTGAAGAAAAAGGATTAATGACCATTGAGACCTGCTCTCCTTCCACTCCTTCCCTGAAATGCCAAACTGCTGAGCCAGTTATCAATCAAGAACGTGGAATACATTGGTGGATTGATTGGGCTTGATACAGCGGCAGCCAGTTACACTTTTGAATACTCTTTGAAAACAATTTTTACTGTGCAATGCTGGAGAAAGCCAACAAATAATAAACCTGTCAGAGTACTCACCAAGTGCTCGTAAATACAAAAGCTGCTGTATAGTGCCTTGCAGCTGCGAATGGGAACCATTCCAAGGTTGAAAAATTGTCAATACTTAATTGTTGCATCTGATATCAATTCTAATTTAAACTTCTGTTCCTTTTCCCCCCCATGCTTTATCTTTCTCTAGTGCAAAATATACAGATCCTAATAGAGAATACTCTGATAGCATGGCTTTCTGTTTAGCAGGAAATGTTTAGTGGGAAATGTATAATTTTCCAGCTGCACTCATTTTTGCTGTGATTTTATTTTTTTTCAAGTCTCTTAGTAGAAGGTATAATTATATAAAGTACAACTGAAAGCACAGATGAATACCTGGAAATGATGTCTTAGGTGCTCCACATCATGTTTGTAATGAAAGAACTATTAGTTACATAAAATAACCAATCCAGCCCCCTGGACCTGCCCATTTAGCCAATCCTTAGTCAGACAGAATTCCCGTTTAAGTCAATGGTATTGCACTGGAGCAGACTAAAGTGTTAAAGCCAGTTGTATTTGCGTGCAAGCCTTACCATATAAGATCCAGGAATGTTTCCCTTAAGGAGTTTCTCTACATTGTTCCCTCAAGATGGTAGGTTCCCCTCACTCTTTTGCTCTGGATGAAAGCTTAAAAATCTACAAATACCCTGCAATACTCAGGGTCAGAGGGTAATCCACATAGCAGTTGTATGACTGCAATACTCTGGCCCTGTTCCTTCACTGCCTAGCTAACTGAAGCCTCAATAATAAGGATTCCCATGGTCCCTTAAGAAGCTGCCCTTAAAATATTCTCATTGTGGAACCACAGGTCACTGTGAAGAAAAGCAGATATAAGTCTAACAGGCTTCTACTATTTTGCTATATTTATTACATTTAGTACTATATGTACTACTTTTAGTTTTTTAAATACTTCAAGCTCTTAATTAAAAATGTACTTGGAACTATTTCATATTCATATGGCTGACAGACTCTTACTCCCCTCCATTATGAGGAGCTATCAAAAAGCCATAGGGATCAGGGAACCCTTTGGCTTCCCAAATCTCTGGCCTCAGAAGTAAGATCTGAAGAGAAGACAGAGGACTTGGCCTCTGTGATACTGGGCATGACTAGAGAGACACACAGCATTAAAATTAAAGTGGATAAGATGCAATAATTCATTATGAATATTCAGGCTTTCTTAAACACCCTACTGAAATGGGAGTCAGGGACAAAATTTCTACTTGTGAAGGTCAGACCATAAAAATGGCCAGACAGGTAGGCTCTCACAGCAAGGAACTTTTGGTACCCCCAGCAGAATTAAAGAGAAAGAGGAGCAGTGCTGCAGAGGCACCTGACTTCCTTTTTCTACATGAGGAGAGGTCAATCTTTTCAGAGGAGACCTTACTTGCATCAGGCCCTGAAATCAGAATCACAGCATTTGGCCAATAACCTATGATATGTTCATACCACCTACCTTCAAAATCTTGAAAACATCAACTAACTGGCAGGACATACTGTATTTCAGATCCACCATTCTATTCCATAAACTGTTCTTGTCAGGCAGCTTTACATGAGGTCCCAAGATCTCATTATGAGTTTATGCACATGCATGCAATTTGTGTACTTGGGGTCACCAGCCCCACTCCATGTCCTGTCCGGGTCTGGCCATGCCCCGCTCAGCTCTTCCCTGTGAAAGCAAAGGGAGGGCTGTTCTGGTGACCCCCGGCTTATAGTCTGAGCTACTGCAGGCATGTGCCTGCATTTCTTGGGTGTTTCTCTGGGTTACAAACTGATTTAGATTAGCCAGGTTAGACTAACCTACAAAGATTGAATCAATTCAGGCTCATGCTTTTTGAACGTCTGTCCCTAGCCAAAACGGCAGCTGTTGTCATTGCTGGCCCACACATTGTGTTGTTGAAGCCAAACCCTGCCACAATCCTACAGATCCAGGTAGTAATATTTCTGAATTTAGGGGCACAGTAGGTATTCAGCTCTTGGAAAACTGTGTGTGTCTCCATACATGTGCCCTCTCATACCACTGTGCACAGGCCTCCAGTAACCTCTCTGCTTCTTCTCCAGGTTAATTTTATTACCTCTGTATTAAACAAGAAATGCCACACACAAAGTGAAAACAAGACGGGATATTAGAAAGCAGCACACTGTGCAAAGTAGCTTTGCTTATAGTAGGAAACCAGTCAGAAGTGGAAAGCTTTTTTATTGTTTTTTCTTTATCTCCTTCTGATTAAATGATGGATTTAAGATTTTTAAATGCCTATATTTCAAATAAAGCAATAGCAAAATTACAGACTTTAAGATACTCCCTGTTGCAATAAACTCCATAACCAACACCACTTCATGGTGCTAGACGCTTCTCATCCTTGCTCACATACAGCTTCCTTACTCCAAGCCATCTGTAATCTAGAGCTTCCATTGCCGTTAGCTTGAAACTACTCCACATAATCTGACACATTAAAATTAAATTAGGTAATAGCAAAACAAAAAAACACTTGACCAAAGTTAGTCTGATACCCACTTGAAAATAAATTTAAAAACTACCATGTATTACAGCAAAGAGTTGATGAACTGTGAAAGACTGTAAAAAAAAAAAACAAGGGCAAAAAACAAGTTCAATCTGAAAATCTTATCTTTCTTTTTAGTCATTTATCATATAGATTACTTTGTCCCTTATTGACCTGACAGCTTTTAATTTGGTCCCAGCATGAAGTTCCCCAATATGAATCTATTACTACAATTCCCTCATGGAGAGTTCTTGTATATCATGAAATCATTACCAGGCAAAATAAAACAGCTAGAATGGTGGGAACTGTGTTCTTTCAGGTGTACAGAATTGCAGTGATTGTTTGGGCATGTTGTGATTCTCTACCCATCATACACAGGAGGAAAAAAAATCCCTTAGGGCTTTATCAAACTTCCACTGAAATCAGTGGAAAACTTCCTACTGATTTGAATGGTGCAGGATCAAGTTCCTAATGAAAGTCCTCTCAGATGCTTAAATTAGATGAAATCCCAATGCTCTAATCTCTGTTTGCTCTGGAAGGGGGTAAGGACTGCTCTGATATTGACATGTGTAGCTGGCCAGTGACTGTGATCCTTCCCTGAGGTCCCTTCCAATCCCAGTGCTCTGGGGGAGGGATGGAAAAACAGCCTGAACACACACAAACAGTCACACATCATGAGTTTTGCTTGTCAGCAGCTTAAGGTGCAGTTTCCCAGAACTCCCTGCACCTATCTCCTTGAAACCTGGCAGACTTCATGGCCTCAGAAGGGGCTATGATCCCTACAAGTTTCATATGAATCAGGCAATAAATGACAAAGTTATAGGCAGTTTCATTATTTCCCATTATAGCCTATGGGCGAAACGTCAGAACAGCATCAAAACTGCGAAACAGTTTTGACAAAACAAAACAGAACGGTGTATCGAAAATAAATGAAGCTCAAAGCAAAACACTGTCCCATCAAAATGTCGAAATGGAAGTTGAAATGATATGGTGCCGTTTTGCACAGCCCTAGTCCCTACTTTCTATTTCTCAGCCAGTCTCCTTCATTCCGTACAGGAAGGTGTACAGTACAGTGGGTGCATCCAAGAAAGTTCGAAAAAAAATGTTGAGAAAAATCAGAACTTCAATGGAAAATAGTTTTTAAAATGGTCATTTTTGGTTTTTTACTGAAAACAAGGGCATCAATAGACCTTCTGTTTAAAACAAGCAATCCTTTGTCTATTTAATTTAAAAAATGAAGATATAACTTACATCTGCAATTTTGTGTCTCAGCATCTGGAAAGTTTGGAACTCCATGGAAATATGTTCCAGATTTGTTCTTCTTTTTAAATTAGAGGGATTCAAGGCATTTTTAAACATTTTTAAAAAGTAAGATTTTTATATTTTCTCTTTAAAAGTTATTAACTATTTTATTAAAGTACTGCATGGACAATTCAATTGCCTTATGAAGGATCATTATGGCAAATTTAGAGACTAAATTCAACAATTATATTATGAAACAGAAGAATTCTAGTCCTGATTTAAGTATATATCTGCAGCAAATTTAATTATAGAGACTTGCTAACAAGAACACATCTGCACACACACATACACAAAGAATATATCACAGTGAACTGCAGCAGTAAAAAGTGATTGTAACACATAAATACAGTTGATAGCAAGGACTGAACTTCTTTACTTCAAAAAGAAATCCTAAACATATTGCTATTTTTCTTGGTTTCCTCTGCATATCTTATTGGGGAAGATTCTGTGTCTTTTGGTAACTAACATCAATAAAGCTACTTCCAGACCCACTGCATTAAAGTTAACTGAATGTGCTTGCTTATCACTTCTGTCTGTGTCGCAAGTTTTCCCCTTTGGAACATGTTTTATGACTTGTGAGAAGCAAGTTCAGTTATATTTGTAGAAATTCTTCTGTCAAAGAAACAAATCTTCATCCAATGCTCAATCTAAGCAATTCTACTCTGCTTCTATACCTAGGAGATACGCACTAAATAATACAAATGCTGTTCCCTTTTGCTGAGTGCAATCAGACGACCTGTGGATCCAGCCTACATATGTTAGACATCTGTTATATGGGTAATTTCATACTGTTTGTCCATCTCAATAAACAGCAATATTCCTCAACATTAGAGGTGACATACATGGGTGGAAATCTCAAAGAGCCATGGACTGTGATGGTATCATCATCCCAGGGAAAGGTGCCATCACTTTGTAACCATCCAAAAAGATGGAAAGATGGACTGCAAACATGACATGAGATTTACATCCTACTTTTTGATTTTATACTTTATCCAGGAGGAGTACTTTTTAACATGACTGAGGCAGTCATCCAGCTCAGTAGTAAAATCAAAGGAAAGGCTGCCATCTTCTGAATAACCGGCCATATTTTCTGCAGCATCTTGGAAATCCTTGGAGGTACCCAATCCATGTACTGATTAGTCCCACTTCTTAGGATATGATCATATTCTGTAATTTAATGGCTGCAGGCACTGGTAAAATGTTCTGTTATAACCAGAAGTATCAATTGTTCCCACTCCTTTAATTGTCACACGCACAATTTTCACCTAAAAGGCACTTTAATAGAGAAAGATGCAAATGTCTTGTGATTTCTAAAACAGATACATGACTCCTTAAAACAGCCTTTACAGTAAAGTGCACCTTAATAAGATACACTTTTTACACCATTACAAAAAGATATTTCTACCATCATGAATTGTTTTGTTTTAGACAGAAGAGTGTTTACCTATTATTTCTATAGAACTACTTAGAAGCCTCCAGTAATTCAAGATTTTCTAATGGAAAGAGAATAATCTGTGGGTTGAACTTTTAGAAGTAAGAATCTAAATAATGTAATAAAGACATTTTATACATTTTAAAAGCTCTCTTTCTGTACAAATCACTTATCATTCTTAATCTATCTCTGTAAGATAGAACCACAGAATGTTTCTGTGCTTTATTTTCAGATACAATTCAGCAAAAAAATATGAATTCTAAAGGGGAGGTCTCAATTTCTACTATAGCCATAACTTTACCATGTTAAAAAAAATGAAAATGTAGCCTCTGTCTTCTTTCTCTCATGTATGAAGTGTTAAAATATTCTCTGAGCCACAAGTCATGTTCACTGCTTTGCCATTTTCATAATTTCCTTTATTTGTTTCAGATAACTATGAGCTATAACAATATAGAGTACCCATTATGGAAAAAGCAATATCCAACTGAGCAGATGGAAAGGAGAAATTGAACTGACTTGTATGTTCTGATATAGTTATTCTCCTAATAAACTATAAATTTTTTCAGAGTCCAGTTCTTCAGTAGAAGTTACCAATAATCTGAAACCAGAGAACAGGTGTACGGTTTCACTTTTCCCTGGCTCTCTACTTTCCTCTGTCGATTCCTGTCACATACTTGGGCTCTAACCTCTGAGGGATCTTTTTTATTTTAACATGTGCCTAACACTCTGAGGATCTGATTCCTGTCTGAAGCCTCAAGGCATCACCCTGCTGCAGACAATAAAGAATGTTAACAAACGAGCCCTTGGTATTTGAGCAGTACAATACACCGGAGACTATTTACCAGTTTAAAACAGCTGATAATTAAGGCTTTATCTCAGCTTCCTCCAATAGTACCGTGGAGTCAGCAAAGGGAATCTGAAGAGTAGAGACACCAGAGTGGAGAATCTCTATGGAATTCACCGATATGTTGGTTTTTATGAGAATGAATCACCCCCTTTCTTATTACAGGTTGGGAAACAAATACCATTCTACCAAGGGGATGAAACCAGGGGAAACTCTACAAGAGGAATATTACCAGGCCTAACACATAGGCAGTTTCTGCACAGGGGATGATTTGACCCAGAGTAACAACTTTACTGCATTTTCCTCATTTCCTCATAACCTAAGTATTACATAAATACAGCTATAGACTTATATAATAGTCCTATGTTAACACATCTTCTATAAGACCACGATTCATTGCTACCACCGCTCTTATTACACTCCAGGGAGTGATGGATTTTAAAAAGGGGAAGAGAATAAGAAAATGTTTGTCCCGAAACTTTCTGTTTAATGATCATCCTCCTGCCATGTTATAATAGTAATGATCTCTATGTTGAACTTTGCATTCAAATGATATATAATGGCTGATGTAATGGTGTGTAAATATACCAGAAAACTGCATTCACAAAAGGCCACACGTTTGTATGCTTTAATGAGAGTGTGTGATGCTTATTAATTTTCTCATCCTTATCACAATGACTGTCACAAGAGGAGGGTAAATCTGTGCCATTTTATTTTCTTGTTATAATCAGAGATTAAATGTTATGTCCTTCTATTTAAAGTGTTGCACTACTCCGACCTTTCCAGGTTTCCGTAATTAGACAAGCTAGCCATTTTTCTTCCCCCTCTACATGCAGTTTCACTAATTTATTGCAAAGGGGTAAAACTGCTTATGAAATTCAAAATATTGGGAAGATCAAAGCTTTATAATAGTATAATATTCCTAGTAGAATATATGGAATTACTACAATCTTGTTTTTTTCCCACAAATTTTACACAAGGAAAACAATTATTGTAAAAAAAAGTGGGAAACGTCAGTCTCATTTCAGATTTAGGCAGATTACAATTCATTTTCTTTTGACAATTTTATCACTATGCTTGTATTGTAATGGAGGCTAGGGGCTACAGTGATAGACCATGGCACAATTTTGCTAAGCATTCAGCAGTTACAGAATAAAATAAACACAGAGGCAGTTAGTCCCAGATGCCCCAATGTATTTAGGGATCTGACTCTGATGAAGTTAGATCCTTGGATCCTACTGAACTCAGTGGAAGTTAATACCTAAGTAGCTTAGCTAAGGATATAGGCCTTAGAGTTTTCATAAGATGAAAACAAGAGGTGGACCCAGTAAAGACACTAAGTAACAATAGGTGCATCTACATGTGAAAATAAGTATGACTAATGTTAATGTGCATCAAGCTAATGTGCATTAAATGATTTTTCACAGGTGTCTACATGTGCAGAGACTTGGGACTAAAGTTAGTCCCAAGTCCTTCCAGCCTTCCAGTCCTGCTGTGTACCCCTGTGGCCACTGGGGAAAGCGCCAGCCTCTAGTCACATGGCTGCCAGCACTTAGCAGCCATGTTGAAGCCAGGCCCAGCTGCCCAGGACCTGCATGCCCAGCGCAGGGGCAGCAAGCAGCAACTCCCTCCTTTGCCACCCTGCCTCCGATGCCAGGGCTGCTCCAGACCCTGTCCCCACCCCTTCCCCTGCCAAGAACTCTCAGTGCCCTGCTGCTCCAGCCTGGCCCCTGCCAGTGATGACCAGTGCTCCTGCTGGCCATAGTGCTGGCCCTGCTGACCTCAGCAATGCCCTCCCCCCAGGCCCCAGGAGAGTCATGTACCCACCAACAGGCACCAGGGCACCAGGTGTGGGAGGCCCTGACCAACCCCATCCTCCTGCACTCCCTGCTCCAGCTTGCCTGCCCCATCACCTGCACACCCCCTGCCCACCCCCAGCACCACTCTCTGGACACACACGGGTAAAACAAAAAACTCTTTACTCTCACAACACCAACTCATGCCACTGCTGTGCCCCAAGTATGCCCCTGCTGCGTGTATCCCAGGCAGGGCACAATGAGCTGTTTGTGCAAGTGAAGAGTTGCCTGAGCCACTATGCCCTGCTGCTGCTGAACCTCCTGGTGCCCTGGGCACACATGTGCTCCCAGCTATCCTGCTGGTACCCTGGGCATGCCTGTGCTCCAGGTTTGGAACCCTGAGCTATAACAGTGCAGAAGACAAGTCCAGGCTGTCCCACAACCTCTGCCACTGCCTGGAGGACTACCTGCAGCAGTGCTGCACATCATGCCCCCCACTCCCAAGGAGGACATTTCCACTAGCATCAGTGCCTTCCTTGGCATGTGAGAGGTCTGTGCCTGTCCAGCTGTGAAAACACAGATTGCTGAATAAAGTTCTGAATTGTGTCCCACCTCCCTGTGTGCTGTAAGGGGCTGGTGAGGTTGGTAGCTCAGCATGGGACTCCCCATCAATGATGGCATCCAGCTGCTCCCAGTGTCCATGGCCCATGGTGTGCATTGGGCTGACACCCAGACAGGGCACTCCCTCTCCCCTCCCCCCCGGGAGTGGCTGGCACTGCTGGTGGCCAGCAGTGTCATGGACAGCTGCTCCTTGTGGTGGGATCTAGAGCTGTGCCAAGGGCATGGCAGCCACCTGCCAGGGCTCCCTGAGCTGCCAGTGGATGCAGCAGCTGGAGAGAAGGAGAAGGCAAGGTGCTGAAAACCTGAGAGGCCTTCCTCTGGTGATGTGTCCCCAGAGCGGTGAGGGCAGGGTGAGGTCTCAGTCAGGCTTCCCCTGCTGGTGACATTTGCAGAGGTGCAGCCTGGGTCCTGGGGTGCCACAATTTGGGTCAGTTCCCACATAGAGACAACCAAGCAGCAACCCTTTGGGGGATATCAGGGCTGGGCCTGGGGGCACACAAGGTCTGCTGGGCTCCTGGACAATGGACAGGCTCTCCCAGGCTGCCTGGTGTGTGTGCCCCAAGTCACAAAATGGCTTCGGACTTTTATACCCTGCAGTTAGGGGCTGCCACAGAGCAGCCCAGCCCTGGAGCAGCAGAGGTGGCCAGACAGAAGCTCTGGGGCTAGGATCAGGCCAGCCCCCTAGTAGCAAGGCAGACCCAGCACTAAAGTTAGTGCCAGGTTGCATCTACACATGTATTAGCAGGTCTCAAATTTAAGCATGATTAGCCTACATTAATGCACAGTAACAGCACACACGTAGACATGCACCCATACAACACATTAAATAAGGCTAATGCATATTAACATGTCTTGTGTAGACACGCCCAATGAGACAATATTTGTCAGTACAACAGGCTGTCATCAGATTATATCAATGGCTTAATGCTAATAGTTTGTATCTTTATTTAACAATACTTAGATAAATAGCACTGTGATTCCCTTCTATCCAATGGGGTGGAGGCTCTAAATTCTGCCCTTGAAGGTTAAGTCCTAGCTTGACAAAGCCCTGGCTAGAATGATCTAGCTGGGGATAGTCCTATTCTGAGCAAGGGGTTAGAGTAAATGATCTCCAGAGGTCCCTCCAGTTTCCCACTGGATCAGTTTCATCAGGAGGGATGCCCATAGCCTGGTAGTTTAGGCCTCCTAAAAAATAGATGGCTTGGTAGAAAATAGGAAATGTGGCTTCAAACCCCTGGTGAATGATGAGGGCCTAAAGCCTGTGTCTTCCCCTCCCTGATTAAGTGCTCTAAACCAGCATTTCTCAACCTGAGGGTTGCAACCCAAAACTGGGTCACAAGAATATATGAAAGGATTACAAACAAACTTTTAAAATGTTTTCCCCTTTAAACGAGAAAAACATGGGAAACTGTGGCTTTTCCCTTGCAAGATGTTGTGGACAAGGATCTTCGTCCTTCTGGCTGGTGCCATCAGTAGAGTTCCCCCCCCAGCTAGGCCCCACGCTCACTTCTCCGGCTGCACTTGCCAAACTTGCCTGCCACGTCTTTGATGATGCTCCAGTTCAATTGGACCGTCTGACGCGTGCACATCTGAAAGTGGCACCTGATGTCTGCCGGGCCTGGCAATGCCGAGGGCTCCTCCACCCCTACACCCTCACCCTTGCCTCCAGGTTCAGGGTCCTTGCTGGCCCCTGATAGTCCCCCAGTCCAATCCTCCCGTGGGGTTCACCCTCGCAAGTGTCCGTGAGGGAAATAAGCCGACCCCGCTCCAGATGGGAGTGTCTGCCACTGGCCCCTCCGGCCCTGGTCTAGAGCAGAGTTTTGTCCCTTCCCTCTGGGGAAAATTCTCACCCTCGTGGGGGTTGCCTCTGCTCTCCCATCGGGAGACTCGATCCCTCTTCACTCCAGCCGCGCCACCCCCAGTCCTTCCTCGGGTTCCTGCGGGCTTCCCTCGGTCTGGGTCTGCCGTAGCCAAACGCTCCGGGCCAGTCCGCTCAGTTCCTCCGTGCTCGGAGGCCCCCCTTGTCCTCCCTGCTCCCTGCTGGGGTCTTACCCACGCCCCAGAACATGCGAATTCGGTGTTGGGTGGCTCGCCTCCACCTTCCTGCATTTTTGCCGGTGTCCGCGGACTGTTCGGCCCCTTCCGGTTCCGCCGCTCCCCTTCCGTGGTCCGCCGGCCCTTTTGACTCGGCCCCTCTCCTCACCCACCTGCAACAGGTAAGTGATTGCCCCGTCTCTCGGGGCAGGGGCGGGTCCAATCCGGCAGGTGTCCGGTCGTGCCTCTTCCCGGGGTCTCTGGGATCCTTCGCTCCCACACAGATGTCAGTTCCATTTTGCAAGGGGCTGCCCCACACATAGCCCCTCTGCTCCACACACTGAAGGGCTGGGGATGGGGGAAAGGGGCAGGAGTGAGGGGCACTAGGTTGAGACTGGTCATCAATGTTTACAAATGGGTCCTCATATAAAAAAGGTTGAGAACCACTGCTCTAAACACTATGTATAAAGTGAAAAGTAAAAGTACTCGCATCAGTTCTATTTTGGGTAAATTATATGGAATTGGAATCAAAACTCTGAGTAAGTGGTCCAAATGCCACACATCCAGCTGAGGTTAACTTTAAAGAATCATTTAAAAGTCAGGCTGGAAGGGACCTCAAGGAGACTATCTATTCCAGCCCCCTTATCAGGGCAGGATTACCCCTATCTAAAGCATCCCAGGTAAGTGTTTATCTAACCTGTTTTAAAAGCTTCCGAAGATGGAAATTTCACAGCATCTCTATGCAATATGTTTCTTTGCTTAACAGCCCTTATTGTGAGAATGTACCTCCTACTATCCAACCTAAATTTTCCTTGCTGCACTTCAAGACCATGTGACAATTTTATTCCTTGTCCTGTCCCCTTTTAGCCACAAAAATGCTCTATCACCATTCTCTTCATAATAATCCTTCAGGTGTTTGAAGACTGTTTTCAAAATACCTGCTCAATCTTCTCCCAACCAGATTATCCCAGTTCCTTGTTTTCTTGTAAATTATATTTTTAACTTCTTATCATTTTTATTTATCTCTGCTGGACTCGTTATAAATTGTTGATGTTTCTTGATGTGCAGTGCCCAAAACTGGGCACAATACTTCAGGTAAGAACTCACCAGTGCTGAACATATCAGAAGAATCATTTCCCTTGACTTGCAAGAAACCATGCTGTTAATACAACCCAGCATGCTATTGACTTTTTTTGCAATAAGGCCAGACTGCTGGCTCATATTCACTTTATGGTCCACTATAACCCCAAGGTCCTTCCCTGCATTACTGCAACCTAGCCTGTAATTTCTGCCTGTATTTGTGCACGTGAATGTCCTGTCCCATTGCGCTTGTCCTTATTAAAGGTCATTTAATTAATTATGTACTATTTTTCCAGTTTTTCAAGATCATTCTGAATCCTAATCCTTTTGTCTAAAGTGTCTATAAATCCACCATTTTAGTATCACTCAGTGTACAATTTGTATCTTCACGGGAGAATGCAGCTGATATCCTTTTCACTACCTCAATTCTCTTCCTCAACATTAGGGTTAATAAAAATTATTCTAGTTTGTTTAGTTTAATCTGTTTATTTTCTACTTTGTTTTTGACTGGTTGGTTTGGTATAATTATACATATAGTTTAGCTATTTTGGTTAATTTCTGTGCTTAGGTTCACATATCATAGAGGCCTATAACAAAAGACGTATTTGTTGTTAAGGGTTCAGTTGTCTGATCATATCCTAGTTAAATATTTTAGCTTGTTATAGCCCTCTGTTCATTGAAATAATTTCTCCTGCTCACTCAACTGTAATAAAAAGTGTTGCAACACAATGTTACTGAAGCCCAGTAACAAAAGGAGCAGCCTATACAAAACATTAAATTCAGACCCCATCCACCCAAAAGATCTCACGCAAAAAGCCACAGTTAATCAAGACATACCTTGGCAGACAAAAAAATGCTTCCTCGGCAAAGCCAGCTAGGAAACTACTGTTTAGATGCACAAAGGGAAAAAGTTCTACCTGAAAAGCTTATGAATATGTGGGACTGTTATACTGTTGGGAAGATATGGCATGTCACTTTAAAAAAAGAAACAGTAACCTACAGCCTGTGGGTTAGACCTGGCCCAAAGAGCCTTTGGATCCATCCTGAGCATCCATCCAGATGCTTGCCCACATCTGACCCAAGCTGGATCATTCCAGCCCCCCTTCCAGAAAACACTATCGTCCCCCACTTTAAAATATCATTTGGCTTCTACTATTACATTACTATTAAACCTCACAAATCATTCTTTGGGGGGTGGGGAGTACTCTTCATACATAGAGAGGAGGGGGACATAGAGAGGAGGGGGAGGGGAAAAACGTTTTCTTATTTTAACAAAGGATAATGCTACTGAAAAGGGTGAGCCATTGACTCCTGTTTAGTGCTAGATGTACTTAAAAAAGATTCAGTATTTCAGTTCAGTAAAGGCAAATACACAAAACATCTGAAAATTGGGGTTCTGTAAAATTAGTTTGGCTGCAAACTTGTTTTAATCAATATCTCCTACTCTTGCTCTGATTTGGCCATACATAAAAATAAAATAAGTTATCTGACCATTTCCCATTACTTTTGTCCTGCATTTCAGCATTTTTTTCTGTGGCTAGAGTTAACAGTATGGACCTAACCAAAACTAAAAATCAGTGTAGTCATGTTAAGGAAGAATTGACTACATTTATTCAAAACTGGAATTTTTGAGATTTCGATGATGGTTCTTTTGTTCAGAAAGACTATCACATCCCTACCATACCAGCTTTTGTCCATCTAATATTTCGTAACACATTTAAGAATTCAATAAATAAAAGTCATTTTTTCATGGCTTTTTGCTGTCTTTGATCCTGCCATTCAAATTAAAATTGATCAAGATTACGTATAACAAAATTAGCAGAATACTACTGATTTGTGCTAATGGTAGCTGCAAATGCTTTCCTGAATGAGTGGAAGATAGTAAGAAATTGCATTTCTGTGCTGATCAGCTGTGGAAGTATGAATTCTTACCGATTTCCCCAGAGTTCTCCAACTTTAATATAAGAACTTTCATTAATGAAACATGCTGAAACTGTCATTTTCTGCTGTATTGTCTGCTCGTCCAGTGCTTCTAAGGCTAGGATGTGTCAAATGGATAGATTACTCTGCCAGAGATGGACAGGCTAAGGCAAAGTATGAGGAGATTAAACCCAGGCCTTGTCAAAAAAAAACAACCTTCGGCCTACATGACACGACTGATATACAGGTCATACCTGCCAGTGCTTTCCCACTGGCATTTCTACTTTGGTGAAGTTTTGATACAAGGCATAACTGAACTTGAAATATCTCAGACAACCTTCACTTCAGCTGACACAGTTGACTGCTTTGGGTACTTTGTATTTGTCAACTCCAAACACTAACTTTCTGACTATAAAATATGAGAAAAATGATCAGAATTTGCTTTAGAAGATAAATTGAATATGGTTTTCTATATTTCTAGAGAATGTTTTTACTGTCCTCTGAATTACTAGGTTGTATTATTTGATATTCAGTGCTTACCAGCACTAAGCCAAATTTGGTAGGGACATGAACAACAAGTTACACACTGCAAAAGGTCTATACTCTTACCTGTAAAATGGAGGATGGTTAGGCATATAATGAAAGCAATACATCTGAACACTGAGGTAAAGCATGCAGGATGCCATTATAAGAATGATTAACAATTTTTGTCTAATCTGTTTTTCAATAAAAATGAATCTTTTTTCACAAAGAAAAATATCTGTTGCCATAGAAAGATTCAACTTTTCACCAAAAAAATTACAAAATTCAATTTGGAAATTCCACAGCAATTCTTCGCGATGAACCACAGTGGATCAGCAGGAAGGAATATGGTGGTGTTTCATGAGATATGTAGTTCAATAAGGAAACATAGCCCACAGAAGAGAATGAGCAAATCAGGTGCCTGAAAAAGAGCTCCTATGAAGCATGTCTGTGACATTACCCAATTGAAATTTTTAGTTTTCTTTTTTTCATTTTATAAGTTAATACTTTCTGTGGATAAAAGCATTTCCAACTAACTCTATTTTGACTAAATGTGTAGTTTGTTTGGCTTTTATTATGATAACATCTTATGCATTTGTGTCTCTGCAAGAAGAATTAGTGTTGAACCCATGGAAGAAATAGGCTTGAAGGAAAAGGTTTGAGATCAATTTAGAGAGAAGATTCCAAGCAGAAGGAACTATTTTAGAGACAGCATAACACAGAAGAAAATACAGGAAAAGGCTGCTAACTATGAGGCAGAGAAAATGGGTCAAAAAGGTGGAAAGTGGGGAAAAAGAGACAAGAATAGATGATAGTAGGGCCCCCAGGACAAAAGATAGAAGGGGCTATTAGTTGATATTGAAGGGGAGAAGAGAACTAACAATATTTATTTTTAATTTGAGATTCAATTAATATTTGTGAAAATTTTAGCACAAGAAATTATGGAAGTTGAAATTTTGTCATTGTAATTTCATATCTATCTATTTCAATAATGATCAAAAGTTCTTACTATTTCATAGCTGATTGGTGATCCACATGTATTGAGTTGATGGCAACAGTACAGTCCCAATGCAAGAGGTGATACGGATGTGAAGTCAAATGTAATATCAAAGTATCCTGTTTGAAATGGATAACTATCTTGTCTCCTTTCATAGAACTCTTAACATCAGTGCCTACCCTCACTCATCCCCAGGCATGCTCTATAGCAAAAATAAAGAATCTCCTCTCTTGGGGCCCCATTTAGGAATATGTAGGAAGGGGCTTCTTCCTTTATACACAGAAAATTCCAAGAGTCTCCACAGGTTTTAAAACCATACTGCTGGGTAAGTCATGTTCTTACCTATATCCAGTTCTCACAACAATTTCTTCATTTCCCTTAGATCCAGAGTTCCCACCACTTAGCTTAGCTGCAGAGTTCTCTGCCTCACTTGTTAGTTCTTTGGGTTTTTGGTTGTAGCTGTGTTGGTCTGAGGAGGTAGGCAGGCAAAGTTCTTTGAGTAGATATGGTATCTTTTATTAGACCAACTGAGTCATTGGAAAAAAGTTCTTAGCAAGCTTTCAAGCGCAGTCACCCTTCTTCAGGCCTAGGAAGTCTCTCCTGTTCTGAGAATCCAAGGAATGAGAGAAGCTAAAAGAGTGACAGGATGTTAGTGAGAATGTAAATAGATGGAAATTAGGAAAACAAAAGGTAAATCAGGGAAGGAGGAGGGAAGCAGGGGGGAAAAAGCCAAAGGTGAGTAAGGGAGACTACAGTGGTGGTTATACTACCAACTACATTTATTTAACAACTGCATTTATTTTCCATCAAACTTCTGCATAGAAAGGCTCCCAAATAGCCCTCATTTTTCTTCAAGCTTCACTTTGGTTGATCAATAAGCTCCTCTCTTTTTGACTTTTAGTCTAGTCAAATGATCACTCACATAATTTCTTCTTCCCTTCTTCCCAACCTATTTCTGCTTTTAAAGGGCTGAGGGTCCAGAAGGACCATGCTTGGCTATGATTGTACTTTGAGAGACCAGCACCTTATTACACATCCAGAAGCTTGAATATTCATCCAATCCAAGTCCTAACTAAGATAGAAATATAAGAATAGTTTATTTACATGAGGGTTTTGGTACTTCCTGACATGGTTTACAATGAAATTACCACAAGACTGGACTTCCAGTGTTGTTTTGGGTCATCAAAATCCCAAAGGACCAAAAATATACAGAAACATAACAATGAAAATTGCTTGACTTGACTTTAAAAATAAAACAAAAAAAAATACCCAACCTTTAATTTCAAACCACAACAAAACTTTTGATCCAAGTTTGGCTAGAAATTCTGCTGAAGGTTTCAGTCAGTTCCATATTTAGCCAATAGAGTTTCCCAACTTCAGTTACAATATCACAAAAATGGACACTACTTTGATACTAATTGTTACCCTGATTGCCAGTTTCAGCAGAAAGGCCCAAAATGTGCTGGACATAAGGAAAACTGACCTTCTCTCTTACTGGAAAGACCTACCCTTTAATATCCAGGGTTCTATACCATGCTTAGCTCTGTGGTATTTGAACTTGGTACATGCTCATTAAAGTGAATTCAAAAAGCTCTCTGTATGTTGTACTCCAGTTCCTGAGTCCCCAGTCAGCATTATTTTTGGCAATGCCAGCATGGTAAAGCTAAGCTGTAGAAGTGGGTGTTATATTTCATTCTGAAGGCGCCGTGGTTTGAAGCCATTGTGTTATTGTGTCTCTTCAGAAACAAGTTCAATAACTGCAGAGAGAAAAGCCAAGTAAACTCTGTGTCCTGAGCGAATGAGCATCGACTTTTTAATTAGCAGCTCCATTTTAATCTGTAGAAATGCAACTGTGACGGGCAATTACGATCATACAATATGAGTAATTGCCTCCAGGAGACTTGGACTCTGAAGATCAGAAAATTAGGACAAAGACTTTGATTGGACAAAGCATTTCAGTACATGCTTAATTTTAAGCACTTACTATTGCATCAGAACAAGAACATTTAGGCCCTTGGCAAACATTACACTTGAAATGTGATTAATGTGTTAATGGGCCACACATTCAAGCAAATCATCACCAGAAAACAAGCTACAAAATGGTGATCCAGCCTAAAAGATGTTACTTCTTAAATGCAGAACAGCTTTGCAAAGATGTAGGTTGTAGCCATGTTGGTCTAAGGACATAGACAGACAAGGTCCTTTGGGTAAATCTGATATTTTTTATTAGACCAACTCAAATAGTTAGAAAAATTCTTCTTAGCAAGCTTTTGGGCACAAACACCCTTCATCAGGCTGAGAAAGCATCTGCGCAGACCATCTGCATAGACTATCTGCAGAAGCTTCCTCAGCCTGATGAAGGGTGTTTGTGCCTGAAAGCTTGCTAAGAATTTTTCCAACTATCTGAGTTGGTCTAATAAAAGAATATCTTTGCAACACAATTGTATTACACTTTAATTTGGATGTGTCATATGACATATTGTGGGGGAATGGGGAAGAGCAGTCCATTCTGGGATGCTGGTCCAGGTTTTCCAGTGGGCTGCTCTGTCCTCCAACTTCCCTCCTTGAAAGTGAATTCCTTCCCTCTATGACTCGTGCTGAATCGTGCTGGGCCAGGCTGCCTCAGCAGGAGGTGTCATGACTCACCCTTCCTCTCCCATTCCCCAACCAGGTTCCAAGGCTTCTTATCCCATGTAGCACCTCTTCCTTGTGAGAGCCAATGTACACAAACACTCAACAATATTCTTTACTTGCACTCAGTGGGAATCAGAGAGGATGAGAGAATTTATTCAGATAAATAAAGGAAAGAGGAAAAGAGGGAGAAAGGAAAAGTGAATACAAAAGCACACTTCATCCGGTGTCCTTGGAGAGTTCAAACCTTTCTGCTCCTGCCTTCCCAGCCTCCTCCTTCTGCCTGGGTCTCCCCTGTTCTGTGCAAGGCTCAAGGGAGGAAGCTCCTTCACCCACAGGGAACCCAGCTGGTAAACTCATAGCTCAGTTCTCATTAGCAGCACATCTAGAAGTGGGAGAATGACAAACTCTGCCAGCAGTTCTTCAGCTGCCCTTCCTGGCACATGGCAGCAGAGCAAGATCCCAGGCCACATTTTTCACCTTTTGGATAGCTTGTCCTGTGAATGTGAAGCTGGTAACATGGCAGAACAGTTTATGTTGAGCATCATTGTTTGTTTGATAGAAATATCATCTGCCAGGGGCCTTGCTTAAGTGCCTATTAAATCAAACCCTAGATTTGAGTCCATACAATATACAAAGTTATAAGTCATTTGCTTTGGCCACGCTGGCATTCTCAGAGTGGCAAAAGAAACCTAACCAAGAGGCTTTGTGATACCCATTCATTAACCAAAAAAAAATTCAGTTTTCCCAACTGCCTGTCACCTAGAATCCCAGATATATGCTTTAATTTAATATTAGCTAGAGTCTTTTTTTATTCTCAGTAAAGCTATCTAGTAACCTTACTTTGTTTTTCAGATTCTGAAATGAACAGCCTTTCTGTTTTAACATAAGAAAGCCATGCCACCACCCTCAGGCATCTTCTAAAGCCTGAAAATAACTAAGTGTTGTCTGGTAAAATGTTTTTGGTCATGATTTAGATATTGACAGGCACCAATTAACATCTATGTTTCTATGCCTAAATCTTCCTCAAAGCAAAGCTTTGGCTCTGTATTCCTATCTGGCATACGTCCTACAAATATCATCCTGATTCTCCTATCGCTCATGAACAAACAGCCTACTAGAAGCAGAAGTCGAGATATATGAGCGTAAAAATTGTATAAGGTGAAAATCAAGCCCTGTTTCTTAGTTTTATACTTAATAACATAAGTGTCTCTCTATCAAATCCATCTATTCCATCTCTATAGCTTGCTGATAATTTATGTTTTAAGTGGAAAGATGAGTGATCCTTTTGGGAATTGAAAAATTGAGACAATGGGAAGGCAATGATGCTAAATAAAAACAAGATACACATATAGCAATGACATTATGTCAAGTATAGCACACACATATATGCGTGTGTGTATATATGCTCAACTGCCATGAAGGCATCTGATGGATAGCTTTTAACTCTACACTTAGGCAGCAAATAACTTTAACCCTTACTAACCTTGGGATCATATTTACAGACATTTTAACTGTTTTTGACTATTCTCTATAATGTCTCCAGATTACCAGTTTTCATTCAGTGTTACACAAACATTTATAGTCTTCTTCACACTTCTTGATGGTGGTAGTTTCAGTTATTTCTTTTTTTTCCTTCTCTCTCTCCTGCAACTATAGAAAGTCCCATTCTTCACAATGGTTGAACTACTTCATGGCATTTACTAATTAGAAATACTTCCAAATTCATTCCCTATAAATTCTTGCCATTCCTGGCCATTGTATACACAAAAGACAACATGCACATTGCCACTTGTATGATCCTCTTTTACAGTAAGAAATAATTTAGCCATTCATTTTAAGAGCCGAATATCCACAGCTGCAGCTGAAATCAATGGGATCTGCCGATTCTAAGCATCTCTCAAAGTCAAGCCTTTGATTGAGAATCAAGCACAGACCTTTATCGATGGATTTGGAAGGGGATGAGCTAGTTTCATTTGAAAATGTGCTATAGACCAGCAACCTTAAAAAGTAATATTGAGCTATCAGTTTTTAATCATCAATGTGAAAGGGTTCAAGTTCTCCTTAGACTTTTGATTTTGCTTTCATGAAAAATTAAACAGTAAAAACAATCTATGGTACTGATTTATCAAGACAGTAAACTTTACAATCAATTTTAGGAATCCATTTATTTTACATACAAGTCTGAAGATATCTCTGCAAGTTTCAAGGACTGGATTCATTTACCAGTATGACAACAGACACAGAGCTCTGTATTCTGGCTTCTAAAGCCATCGCTGCATTGTAAATACTCAGACTGCACCAGTGACATTGGTTGGTGGCACTTTAAATGCAGAAAGCTGACACAAGCAGTATGCCTTCTCAGTTCTACAGGACTGTATGCAAGGACAAATCAAATACCTCCTGTTTCTACACATAGTATGTGATCTCTCCACTGCTGTGTCCAGACTACCCATAAAAATAAAAAGGGAAGGTTGGGCTATTACACCAACCCAATTTTTAATGCCAATGTTTGGGCAGGACAGAAGGGTTTGTTTATTTGCTTATATTGATGGGCACTAGGTGGTGGATGGTTCTATGTGTTCTATACCCATGGTTTTCACACTTTTTGGATTACATACCCCTTTACCTGAAAAACAGTGCAACTTTTACTCCCTACATCAAACAGGTTTCTGCACATTCATTCCTTAGGAAGAACATCAGCAGTGACGTCAATGTGTGGCAATGCCATTACTCACCTCACATTGAGAATCATAAGCTGTACTACCATTATTAAAATTTAGGCATGTAACCTTTGGCAAAGTGCCTCATACCACCAAGGTTACATGTACTCCAGTTTGAAAACCATTGTTTAATATTGATCCTATTAAAGTCATTGATATCAAGACTTCACCACACATATTTTGTCTCATTCTGATAACACAGTATACTACTATGTATACTGCTATATTCCATGATTTCTTATTTACTCATTAATATGGTACTTTGATATTCTGTATTCTTACTACTACTGTCATAAAGACCTTGATCAATCAAAAACTGTGGTACTCATGAGCCACATCCAACCCATAAAACCATGTCATCCAGTCTGTGGAGTTCCCCAGAGGACTAAACATTTGGTAGCAAGGGAGATGTGGCAATTAATACTGCCATCATTCCCTTACTGCCAAATTTCCAGGTCCTCCAAGCCAGATAACATGGCCCTGCATTTCGAGCCAGGGCTGCGGGCACAATCTGGCACAGGGTCCAACCCTGTACATGGGGTTAGTGCTGGGGCCTAAGCCAGGGCTGCAATCTAACGCATAAGGCCGAGACTTGACCCAGCACATGGTGCCAAGGTTGTGGCCTGATCTAGTACGCAGGACCAGGGCCTGATCCAGCATGTGGGGCTCAGGCCACGGGAATGATATGGCATGTGGAACTAGGACCTGACCTGGCTCATGGAGCTGAGGCAATCTGCAATGGGTCAGGGCTAAAGCGGAGGTGTGATTTGTCATGTAGGGACAGGGACAGGGGCCTGGATATGGTGCATGGGTCCAGGGCCTAATCTGGAGCGTGCAAGGTGGTAAGGGGGGCACACCAAACCAGTCCTGCAAACTGATCCCACACAACTCATCTGACCCACGGGGATGAAAGGTTGGGCACCACTGGTCAAGAAGATAGCCATATGCTTAAATTTACAACCCATATATAGGCCCATTGGTTTCAGTGTCTTTATAAGACTTTTCATGACTGAAGTCTATATCTGTGGTGGAAATAAAATCTACTTTCGGCAGAAGGGGAAGAAGGAACTGTCCCTACCATACTCACAAAAGAATTTGAACAAAACATGATCTACAGCTTGTGCTAGGACAATTCACAATCCCTACAGTTATTATCCTCCATTACTCTGATTTACCTTCTAAAACAGAAGTGGAAAGACACAGACACTACTCTTATAGGGGTTTGTCTACATGGAGGAACTCAGGAAAGCAAAGAGATGCAAGATACCATGCACTGCACTTGCATTTTAATATTCTCATTCAGAAATCAAGTGGGCCTAGGTCTCAGTGGTTTAATCTTCCTGAGCACGTCTACACAGGCCACTATGGTGCCATTATTAGTGCACTGTCATTTAGTACTTCCTCTTGGAAGTACTAAAAGACAGTGCAGTAACACCCTGTACTGCACCATGCACAGTTATTTTTAGGCACTACATCACTGTAGCGACACTATCATGAGGGAGCGTGTCACTAGGGCAACATAGTTGTGGTGTCATGGTTTTTGCTCACAGAGGCACTAATTTATGGCTACTAAACTTCTGAATGAGTGAATCCATTTAGGGTGCAGAGCATGAACAACACTTAAAAATTTATGAATGATGATTTTAATGATGATCGTGATGATGATGATGACGATGATGAAGCACACCTAAGCCAGCATTCAAAAGAAGCAGAATACAAGAGAATTCAAAAGACTGCACTGCAGTCTTCAATGGAATTCACTTCTGACCTAGCTAAAAGACTTGTCTTTGACTGCCAAAAAGTTTTGGCAGCCAATCCAGATTTGTTCACCCAAGAAGTACGATACATTTTGAGAGGTATTCATTAAGTCCTACTGTGAGATTGCATTGGTGGGTACAAAGCAGCAAGAAGACATATTTTTTATACATTTTATGAAATTTAATTGTTGCAACATTTCTGTTAAAATAATCTGAAAAATAGTCTTTTTTATGCACAATTTTCATTCTCAACTGAACTCCTTGGAGAAGTGTGAATAGTCATGAGTAGTCCCTAACCCAGGGCTTATAGGTAAAATGGTAAAATGTTGCCAGTGCGACCTTTTAACAGGGGTGGGCAAAATATGGTCCACGGGCTGGATTCAGCCCATGAGGCCATTCTATCTGGCCCACGGGGCCCCTAAAAAGTGTAGAAAATTAATATTTCTCTGCCCTTGATTCCTGTCAAAAATGACAGGAACCAAGGGCAGTAGGACCCAGGGGAAGCCTGGCGGGCTCCAACAAAAAGAGAAGGCTGAGGGAGGATCTTGTGGCCTGTTACAAACTGGTCGGGGGGATCAGAAGGCATTGGGGGAGTCACTGTTCCCCCGAGCACAGCCAGGAGTGACCAGGAATAATGGTCACAAGCTGGCAGAGGCTAGGTTTAGGTTAGACATCAGGAGGCGCTATTTCACTGTCAGGGCAACTAGGATCTGGAACCAACTTCCAAGGGAGGTGGTGCAGGCTCCTACCCTGGGGGTTTTTAAGAAGAGGTTAGATGAACACCTTGCTGGGGTCGTTTGACCCCAGTACTCTTTCCTGCCATGGCAGGGGGTCGGACTAGATGATCTTCTCAGGTCCCTTCCGACCCTAGAAACTATGAAACTATGAAACAGAGGGACCTGCCCGGCTCCACCCCCCAGCCAGAAGCCCCAGCCACAGTTTCTGGGCTGGGAGCCCCTGGCTGCCCCAGTGTGGGAAGCTCAAGTAAGTGTGGGGGGGGAACCCCAGGCAGGGAAGTCGGGGGAAAGCAGCCCCTCCCCGCCCCACACCCGGTGCCTCACCTGCAGCTGCTCACAGCCCACATGGGGCTGCCTGTGCCCGCTCCAGACAGCCCCACGTGGGCTACAAGTGCCTGCAGGGCACCGGGCCATTTCCCCCCCCATGCTCAGTTTTTCCCTGGGCTCCTTCCCTGCGTGGAAAAATGCAGCCCCTCCCCACCCCATGGCTGGCACCCCACACTGCAGGCAAACTATGTCATTGGCCAGAACACATTACTTGTTTGGTATAGTTGCCCAGGGGGCTGAAAAGTAGGGGGACCACTCATTTAGGTATTTCTATGCTATTCCTCTGGAACTCCCAGGGGCACTGCTCTTGAATATATGTCCCCCTGCTCCAGCTCACCACAAACCAAATGAGAAGTGATGTAATAAAGCCATACTAGGGCAACTGTTTTTAATGCTCTCAAGCACACAAGAGATCTCAAACATGAAGAGAGGCTTTATTGCCTGATTTCTGGGCTGAGCATGTGTGAACCTGAATCAGATGGGTTTATCGTGGTTGAGAATGGCACCCCCGGGAGCTCTGGTAGAGCTGTATGCATATCGTTAGTCAGTTAAATGATGGCTAGTGTGCTGGCAACTTTTTGGATATGCCAATCACCATCAATGCAGAAAGTTTTGCAGAGCCCCCTAAGTAACCTGTAATGTTTTGTTAGAAAACTGCCCATTTCAAACTGAGACTAGCTGGCTTTGTGGTAGGAAGTTTTGTAGTCCTCACAGCTGAGCCAGAAATGTCAAGGTATCAGAAAAGTATTTTTGTAATAATAATAATAATAAAGTTTCTAACAATGTCATCTCCTGGAACTGACTTTTTTTTAAAAAAGCAATTGTTATTTTATGAGTTTTCTCTTTTTAAACTGGCATTTGTGAAATGGCAAAAAAGACATAAAGAAGTCTGTTTAATATGCATACCCTTGAAATATTTTCAAAGATGGAAAACCAGTCAAAAAACATGAACAAAAATGTGTCCACAGTTTATGCCTGAATGGGAAAGTTCACAAGAATAGAAATCAAAGAGATTTTTCAATTCTAGGTCTATGCTTCAAATGCAGCTGAAGTTGTCAGTGAACAAAAATGTTTGCCTCTTGAAGGCAGTTTGATGGCTGTATGAAGTAGTGTTGTATTTTTATATACTTCCTAGAGGGCAATCAGGACTGCCAACTTTATGGGCACTAATTGAATGCTTCATTGGCAGTTGCAGCAGTGAGGCAAGGACTAAAAGGATGTCCTCATCTATAGGTTCCACATAGATTAACTTCTCACACATTAGGAAACAAGTTTAAAACAACTTCTAGATATTCTTAACTTAAAATACTTATGCTGGCCATTGGGGACAAGGAATAACTTTGCATTATAAAACTGGCTTCTAAAATGTCCTTGAAACTAGATGGTATTATCCTATATCTACTGTATTCTTCGGCTGGGTAAACTGAAACTATGAAAGATTAAATGATTTACAGAGTAGCCTTGTGTTCAGTTCAATGACATTCTCTTCCTCAGATAGTTAAAGTGTTTGAATTTGTATGATTTCCACGCTTTTCACCTTTTCCTCTCAAGAACAAGAATATTTGTTTTTAAATAAGGCTTGGAAAAGAAAAACTGCGAGTGTAGTAGTTTCAGGACAGAAAGACTTTTTTTTCCCCCTTAAAACACATAAATAGCAAAAAATCAAGGCACAGACTTACCAGTCTCATAGGTTCCAGAGATCGGAGCTCACTTGCAAGTACTTTCCCTGCATCTGTGATCACATCAAAGTTTATCCGTACCTCTGCTCTGCCCAATGCTGATATGTGCCCTGTTCCACAGCAAACTCATAAATCTTTTGGTAAATCCACTGCTTCTGCCTCTTTTGTTGTAGTTGAATGCAACGTAGGATGTAATGACTATTTCCAAATCCTAAATTCATAGACTTGGAACAAACTGACAAAGCAACAAGGCCACATGGATTATAATACTGAATTCTCAAAGAAATATCAAGGGAAACAAGAGTCTTTTGGAGAAATTTGTGTAATAGCTGAATAGATATGTATCTTGAACAGAAAAAGTTGTTTGTGCACTTCACTCTTGTGAAACGCAAAATAAAAAATACAGAAATCATAATAGGCATCAGATTTATAAACCAAACTGAGGCATACTGAGAGGGAAGCAGAGACAAATAACTAAAGATTGAGAAAATGATTATAAATCACATTTCTAACTCTGAATGCTTTTTGTAAACAATACAATAAAAAGACAAATATTGTCTGCAGTTGCATATAATGAACTGCACGGTATAATGGGAACAGCTATAATCCCAGTCATGGATGAGTTCTTTCCCATGCTGTCAGAAGCTGGGAGCAACAGAGAGACAATATTGTTGTTTGGAGAGACTATAGCAACCAGTGCTGTCTGGAAGCAGAACTAGTAGGATCTTGACAGTGTTGCACCCTGTTCTTCTTGCTCATAGCACTGTAATCATGGAAAACTCAGGAAATACCTAGGAACCAATTATATACCCTGTCAGGTTAGAGGACATTAGGCAAAAATTGTGAAAGCAAATAGAAAATAGTTCCTCAGAATAAGGATTCAAGAAAATGAATCGTGACCTGGCATGGTAGCAATACCAATAAACATATGTCAATGAATGTGTATGACTAGGGGACCTAAGAAAACTCAGAAAAAGGAAAGGTTAAGTTGGAGAAGGAACATATAAGTATAAAAAGAGCAAGTCAAAATGTGTATAGCTATTACTTATTCTTTTTCTCACACAGTAAAAACCCCTTTTTTGGATTTGCCATTTTGAGCATGTTAGCTTTAAACTTAATACAAAACAGCTATTACCTATCTGAATGGAATCATATCATCAAGGGATACGTTGGATGTTTGTGAAAGTCAGAAGAGAATATAGTAGGGTTCACTCCGGTCTCTGAGTTGTAGAAATGAGAGTGAAATCTACTAAAGACAATGGGGTTACCCTGGTGTAAAAATGGTATAAGTAAGATTAGAGTCAGGGAAACTGCATAGCACTTCCAAACTAGGACCCCAGATCATCCTGCTTCAAGGAAGCTTCTTTTCTGTCTTATTGCCTTGTTCTGTTTTCACTTTCATTTCAAACTTCCCCCATTCCTGTATCATTTCACTGATTCACAAATTTTAAGCTCAGAAGGAACTATTAGATCATCTAGTAAAGTGGTTCTCAAGCTTTTCCTACCAGGACCCATTTGCAAAGGTCCATGGCCTGTCCTGACCGCCACCCCCTTGACCCTGCTGGTGCTTGGCCCCCAGACCCCCAGGCCCCTGCCCCTCTGGGCCATGCTGGTGTTCCTTACTCCTGACCCACAGCCCCCTTCTCCCCACAGTCTTGCCAAACAGTGATGCTGTTTCGACTCTGTTTTGACGTTTCGCTAGAACGGCCAGGGCCAGGGAGTCAGGCCAGCTGGACTGACTTCCCATCCCCATCACTATAGTTGAAACATTTCCACTTTTGAAACATTTTGACTAGCCTCGTTTTGTTTTGAGGCTGTTTCAAAGCCCTTTGTTTCATTTCGATTTTGCTGCTTTGACCTCAAAATGAGTCAAAACAGTGTTGAAATGAAAAGGCCGGCACAATTTCCAGCAGCCCTACTGGCCACCTTGCCCCCACAAGCACAGGCACTGGCCTAGTGCCACCAGCCCAGCCATGAAGCTCTCCCCCACCCCCTACCCCCGCTGGAAGGAGCAGGTGCCTTCCCACCACCCCTCTGCCCTGCCACAGCTAGCAAACCATTGAAATATTCTTGCAACCCACTTTTGAGAAACCCCAGGGGTTGAGAAACAGAGATCTAGTGTGACTTATGCCTCAATGACTAATCAAATTTCACCGTTATCCTGTATCATGTGAAGTAACTTGCATTTGGCTAAAATGTGTACTCCCAAAAGACATCCACTCTTGATTTCAAAACCAAGAGAAGGAAAATCCACTGCTTTTCATTCTCGCTGCTAAAAAATCTATGCTTAATTTGAACTGATCTGTCTTTAGATTCCAGCCATTGGTTCTTGTTATGCCTTTCTCTGCCACTGCAAAGACTCCTTGGTATCAGGTATTTGCTCCACCTGACAGCACTCAAATTTTTACTTTTTAAGAAGCTAAATGGTAAAGTATTTCCATATTTTGGAAATAAGATGATGTCCTTAAATGGGGTTGACTAACCCACGTTAGCAAACTTGAGTTAAAGTGAAGATAAGGCAATTTGGATCTTAGTTTGCATTGGCAGCTTAGGTTCAATGATAGATTCTCCTATAAACTTTACTCAAGCTGCAAACAAATGTTGTCTTATCTTCATCACTAATTTAAACTGAGTTAGGTCATTTGGATTAGCCAATCCACATTAAGAATACACTTTTTTATAATTTTAAAATGTCTTAATCTCTCACTTCCTTTACTTGCAAACTACTTAGAGTACCACTTATCCACTTTACTGAATCCATTTGAATGTATAATGTAATGTAATTTTGCTTTCACTGTAAAAAACATAAGTCCCATAATCCACACTTTAGTTCTAATACATACTTAAATTCTTTAGAAAAAATAATTAAACTAAAAGAGAGTTAAATATGTAAAACTACAAAAAACAGGCACTTCAGAATTAAGAGAGTTATTTTAACTTGAGGTTATAACTAAATTAAAGGATCAGCTTTAATGACAACCTCAAAGAAATTCCTGTGGGAAACCTCAAGCCATATGTTGAATATCCTTTAATGAGACTGGGAGTAACTTGTATTTCCACAAAGGGGAAAGCACCTGTATATCTCAACTGTCCTGTTGGAGGGCAGAATATGTCATGATAATAGCTTGATGAAGGAAAAATGGATAAGGACGCCGCTGTAGATCAAAGCCATACTCCTTTCTGCTTAGATGCATTAAGGAAATTCACAACACAAAAATAAAATTAAATTGACAGTGCTTGGGTAAAATATTTAAAGTCACCTTCCCAACCATATTGCAAATGTGATGAATTTAATCAGTTGTGAAATTACTTGAAATAAACATGAAATTTATTTTACTGAAAATTCTAAAGCCGGTTGAGTATGATCCAGTGAGGCTACTAATAAGGACTAACAGAACAGGACATAATCATTTTGCAGTTAATGCTATTAGCTTCAGTAGAGTTAGCTCAGGAATGAACCTGGCCCACATTGTTTGTAGATGATTTATATCCAGTTTGTGCATTAAACAGCTAACACTGCCAATTAATCCATTCAAAGAACAAAGGGAAATATCAGGCCTCAGAATGTACATAGTCCTAGCTGAGCCTTATACATTCTGAGGTACTAAAAGGATTAAAGAAATAAACCACTTAAAAGAACACATTATTTTTACTTTTAGATCATCCTACTGACAAGATTCCTGAAGATACTAGACTGTTCTTTCTGTTAGCTGTTTTTTTTCATGTTTTAAAACTCAAACAAGCAAGCACATTTTTTGTAAATAAAACACTTTAAAGGCTTTGTCAATACTTTAAGGAAGATTTATTCCAGTCTTCCCTAAAAATCTTGTTTCTTTTCCCATGACAGAAGCACAATTTTTCTACTGGGCATTTCCACACAATGTTTTGCTGTGGCCTTCATTCTTGGCCAGCTACTGCAGCTCTCACTAATCCTTATGACTGCTTTCACTGACAAGGATTAGATAGTCAGTACCATTAACCCACAGTCAAGGGCACTATGCCACTTATTAGAAGGGTTTTTTTTATCAGACACCTTTGATCCCAAGCAATGCTTCTTAGCTGACAGCTCACTGGGAATGCAATGCATATTAAGGAAAAACCACAGTGAATAGTTTGCCCCATGAGAAATACTGCCCAGCAGATTAGCTTGCCCTAAAAAAGGGTGGGGTACATGCAGAAAAAGCATAAAAAGGGTCAGAAATAGAAAAAGCAGACAGCAAAATAAATTAAATATGTTAAGATATACAGGGCTTGTCTAGACTATACTTGCAGTAGACTAATTAGCTGTACAGTAAATGTCACATGTCTACACATGTAAGCCTATTAGGCCAAAGTAAACTAATTTACTATGCAGCAGCTCACTTGCAGATGTCCCGACTGACTGGGACATGAGCATGCTTCAATGTGAGGGCTGCCTGCTGGCTAGCCCTGCACTAAAGCACCCTTGTGCTCTGGCCAGCCCCTCCACAGCACATTGAGCCATGGGAAGCAGTCCCAGGCCAGCAAGCTGTTCCCCAGGGCCCTCTGCCATCCAGAGCTGCTCTGACCTGATTCAACATGCTGCAGTCCCAGGTATATGTGAAGGCACGGTGTCTGGGAGCAATGAACTTGAGAGCAATAAGACCCAGAGTTTATTCATGCGCATTAACTGCATGGGTAGATGTGCCCACAGATCATAAAGGGAGATGAAGCCTGGAAAGAATACCCAAAGAGTAGAATTATATATTTTTAAAAATAGCATATAGACTAGTTTACTGAACAGTAAAGCATCACCATCTACACATTCACAGCATTTTACTATGAAGTAAATTAATCTACTCTGTGGTTGGCTACTACTTGTAGATATGGGTAGATTTACAGTGCAGTAAGTACTGCACAGTAGTGCACATATAGACAACTGACCAGGAGTAAATTGCTGCCAGTCAGCCCAAGCAACAGAGAGCAGGGGGAACTGTCCCCTCCCCTGGGCAGCTGTCTCCCAGCCCCTGCTGCAATAAGCCAATCTGAGTGAGAGCTGGGAAGCAAACAGCTTCCCAGGGGAGTGGAGGATGTCTCAGACCCCATTCCAACCTGCTGATTGGGGTGCAGGGCTGGGAGGCAGGCAACTGCCCATGGCAGGGAATTGTTTCCCAGCCCTGGGGCATGGGGCTGGGAGGCAGCTGCCCCAGAGGCAGGATAGCTCCCCTCATTCGCAAGAGCCCAGGCCTTACCCCAGTGCCCCCTACCAGCCAAGAGCTGGCACCCAGGGGGGCCTGGAGCTTCCCCTGGCTGCTGTAGGGGGACAGAGCAGGGCAGGCACTAAGCTGTTCCTGTCAGGAGCAAATTTGCTCTTGAGCGACATGCATATGTGTAGACATGCTCCCAGGGAAAGCTTACTGTGCCTTATTTTACAGCACAGTGAGCTTAAAGCACATTAATAGCACATGTAGACATGCCCCTTGTAACTCAAGTGGTAGTAGTATGAGCTGCTGTGTAAGAGGTTTAGCATTCAGCCTCCACTAAGGATATACGATGGGGGATTATTATGCTCCTGCATAACATTTTTAAAAACAGGCAACTAAATACTAAAAATAAATTAAATCTCTGTTAAAAGCAAGCCATCTAGGTTGCAAAAGTTAATCATTCAAATGGTACAAAATATGAAGTTTACAGTTGCCTAAGCAATCTTACTTCAGCCACCATTTATATATGCGTTGAGGTAAAAACCTTTGTAAACAACCACATTCTAGTATTTTTGCCAGCTTTGCAGCTGCACTCACTACGCTGCTTGGCTGCAGAATGCAGCTGAATTAAGGCAACAATCAATTTGGTGTTTCCTACCTGTGAGTACTTGACTTTGAAACCTAGGAATGTAGGACATAGGACTGAAAGGGAGCATTACATATAACATCTGTACAAGAAGGTATTAAGAACTGTTACAACACTAAACATTGTTCCAACAACAATGAATAAGATTCCCTTTCAGCACCCAATAAGAATCTGCACAAAATATTAATCATATATTGTATTTGCAAAACTTGCCAAAGTGAGTATTTGTGTTTATGGTTCTGCTTAGGTGGGAAAAAAATGTATATATTTTTGTAAGGCTCCAAATTACTATGTTGCTATAGATAGCTGCAAAATGCGAGCCAGATAAGAATCCAAATCTTCAATTACTACAGTTTAATTATAATTTATGTGTACCAAGTTAAATGTATGATTATCATGTTGTATTTACAAGAGACTGTGTAAAGAAACAGACACCGATGCTCAGTTCTTAATTACAAAATTCACTTTCATCATCAGGTGAAACTATTATGAGGACTAAACACTAAGAAGGTAAATATGGAACACAAGACCCAATTTCAAACCAAATGGCTGTTATCATGCAAGGCTTCACAGTAATGAACAGATGGGAGATGTTTATTAGCAAACTCCTATATCCGTTAAAAGAGGGGCACAAAGCAATGTTGTATTAACTAAAATATAACATACCTGTTGAAATATAGTAATCTATTAATTGCTACACAAAGCATTATTTCTGAAACAAAAGCTCAGAAGGAAATGAATGTTAAAATGTAACTCTTAAAGATCAGCAAAACTGAAAGAAGGAGGTAGACAAGGCAGGGTGCCACTTAGACACTAACTGGTTCAGAGTTATGAGCTTTCCTAGGCAACATCTAGTTCAGTGGTGAATAACCTCTGGCCCATGGGCCAAAAAGCTTGCAGAGCCATGGCATCTATCTCACATGGGTGAAATTCGGTGGTGGAGGTCAGTAGGAATTAATTCAGGCACGCTCCCCTGCTGCCAAATTCCCAAACCCCAAGCTTTGTGGTGAGCCAGAGCTGGGCCATTCCCCCAACCCAAGAGGCTTGGTTGGGGCCGGGCCATGCTCCTTTCCCCCAACAGGGCCAGGCCATGCCCCTTTCTCCCATGGGGTTAAGCTATGGCCCTTCCTTCCCCCCACTCCCCAGATTCAAGCTGTGTGAAGCCCCTTCATATCCAACTCTGGTACCATCACTGAAGTGCTACCAGGATTCATAGGAGCTACACTGAAACCATTTGTGACTTAGTAAGTTTGCCTGTACAGCTTATACACCACAAAGATCATACCTGGAGAGAAATATACCCAGCTCTTCCTCTCCTGGTTTTCAAACAACCTCCTATCTTGGCTGGTTCATCAGAAGTAAACTGCCTGGCTAGGGACAGACATTACACATAA
>NW_017729033.1:80472034-80474743 GCF_001723915.1 Gavialis gangeticus | reverse complement strand
ATGGGCTGGGTTGGAGCTGGGTTGCCCCCCCACCCCACTCTACAACCAGATGAAGCCCCATCATGCCTGCCCCAAGCACTGGATCTGGCTCACTGACAGAGAGGGCACCCCTCATCCAGCCCAACAGACAAAAAAGGTGGAGCATCGCTAATTTAGTTCATCAGATTCTAACTGGACATCTGCCTATGGAAGTGTATGCATCACTGAACCACTTAGTCTCTGGGTATGTGCAGATGCTACACAAAGGTTGACTTAACTAGGTTCAACCTCAATCTAAATGCCTTTCTGTGCAGACATTCCAATGGTTTAGATCAGGCCAAAAGTGGCAGGCTCATCTAAGTTAGTTCACATAAGTAAGTGAACTAAGGTAGAGAATGCATTAATAGAATACAACAAATATCTGCACACATCTGAAGTACAACCCCCAGATGAACAACCCACCCTCATGGACCCACTTGTCCTGGCCTACCTTCTCTCTGACTTCAAACTGACATGGCTAATTACCAAAAACTGAATCATTAAACTAAACTAGAAAGATACAGAATTCCACACAGCTAAGTTGGCACCATTTCTAAGGTATATTGAAAGCTAAAGATGTCTTGCCCAACTTTAAGATATGGCAGCAAACTATAAAGAGGTACTGGTAAGTGACTGGCAAGTGGCTGAGTACAATAAAATTATACTGCTGTCAGCCCCAGAGTTCCCACCCATCTCCCCTCATACTTGGGCATAAAACCTTTTGTTTTCAACTTGCTTTTTCAACTAGTCTACACTGGGGTCATCTACACAAGACACTTAATGCACAGGAGACTAATTGACTACGCATTACAGCATCATGGCGAAAACCATACTATTAGGTTAATGCACAGTAGTATTAGTCTAGTGCACATTAACCATCATGAAAAAAGCATGCAATCACGCTAATACACAGTAGGGCAGCCTACTGCACATTTATGTAGTACTTTCTTTTGCAAGTACTAAATTTAATGTGCAGTAGGCAGTGCATATTAATGAATGTGTAGACACACCCACTGGGTAGAAAAGTTGGCAGTAAAGCTATAATCCAGAAAACTGACTGACCTTCTGCGTGGCCAGTGATTATTTAGGATCAATTATCCAGTGACAGTAGAGCTCTGACAGATGCAGGCGAAAGAGGAAGAGCAAATGTTCCTTTATTTCACCTTTGCATTCTACCTCCACCCCTGGGGTCAACAGCAGCATAATTTACTTGAACTCAGCTATTTGCCAGTCAGTTTTCTGGTCTAGCTTTACTTCCAATTTTTCTAGCTAGTGTGGATGTACCCTTCCTTAATATGTCAAAGTGGCAGATTTAGGATTCCCTCATGTTAAGCAGTTTGAGCTGCGCGTTGAGATATTTGTTCTGCAGACCTCAGTCATTTTGCCCCTGGTTCCAAGCATGAAGGAAACCCATACCAGAAACAGGTCAGATGCCTCTTTGGTACCACAGTCTGTCCTGAATTGTGTACTCCTATACAATATGATATGTCAAAGATTTGCAGCCGTGAAGGAGGTGAGTTCAGTTGTAAAGAAATCTTGAGATCAAGGTATGTGCTTTATCCCTGCCAAAAATAAGTAAAACAAAAAACAAACCTGAGCTTTCATTACTTGTTCTGTATTTCCATTTTTTATGCTAATGCTTAGCCTAAAATAATCCTTACCCAAGGGACATCCCTCCTTCTTCTAAGGTAAAACTCAGTTGAGGAGAATCAGGTCAGAGGAGTCCATGAGGAGTCTCTTGTACAATACCTGCCCTTTCAATCTGTCAATACAGGAGACAAGGAAAAGTGAATTTACCCTTATTATCATGGAATAAGCCATAGATCACCCCAGAAACTCTATAGTCTTCATAGAAGTCAGACTATCTGGGTGAAGGACTTATACCCCTGTAGCAGATATGAAGCCCAGTTAGTCTACGCTGCCTCAAGCTACTTTATCTTTTTTCTCGGACTCTCCATGAGCTCAGGCAGAGGATGAGCTATAAGTCTCTCAACATTCTTAAGCCACTCTTTCCTCTCCCCTTCGACATACTCTTAAAACATGTAGCACCATCCACAACGGCCAAAGAAAAGAAGTGGGTGTATTGCAGGAACAGGTAATTTTGCCCCATAATTTGAACTTGATAGGTCCACTTGTGGAAGATTTCTCCACAAGCAAATTTTAGGGGACAATCCCACCCAAAATCATCGATCTGTGGTTTTTGTTTGGTTGTTTTTGTTGCTGTTGTTGTTTTGTCAACACTAGCAATTTTAAAGAGTTGTGTAACAACAGTAACACCAAAAGTGTCAATTGTGTCCCCTCAGTTGATCTCATTGAGGTGTTAATGGAAAAATTTACCATTTTTAATCAAATATAAGATGACCCCCCCAATAATTAGGTTCTATATATGGAAAATTTATAAATTTGTTATAATTTTCCAGGTATAGAATCTAAGTATTGGAGGGATATCTTGAATTTCCATCACCACACACACACACTGTCACACACACACACACACACACACACACACAATGGCAGGGATGGAATGACCCATTTCCCTGTGCCCCACCCACTTCTTCTGAAGCCTTCATGCCCACCCTGCTACCTGTAAAAACACAGTCAATGGCCTTCAGCTTTTGAGGAAGCCTCCTGACTACTGTGTCATCCTCTCAGATCATGAGGAGGCAGACCCACACAATGGAAGACTCAGAA
>NW_017729033.1:80458971-80467034 GCF_001723915.1 Gavialis gangeticus | reverse complement strand
CCCCCAACCCCAGCTCCCCACAGCCTCTGCCCTTCCCTCCACTCCCCCAGTCTCTGCTCTTTCCCCCAAAATCTCCCCATGCCTGCCTCTTCCCTTCCTTGCTCCCCTTAATCCCTGCCTCTCCCCCCATCCAATTTCTCAGCCTCTGCCTCTTCCCCTCCCCACCCCCTGCTGTCAGACACTGCTTGGGCTGCTCTATCCCAGAGCATAGCACTTGGCAAGCTGGCCCTTGACTGGCCATGATGCAGGGTCAACACTGCTGATTGGCTAGACAACCAATGCAGAAGTGTTGCTGATTGATTGAGCAGGGAAGAAGTTTCCATGTGTTTCATGCCCAGGAGAGACCCGAGTCTGATCCTGAATCAAGCTGGGCCTGACAATAAGGGGGAGGGAAGGGGATGGGCAGGTTGTTAGCATGGGTTTGACTATGGCCCTGACCTGGGCTCAAGACCAGTCAGAGCTACAGCAGCTGCCTGCTCCCCCCTCCACTTGATATGCAAAGATAAGACAAAGAGCTTTCTTCCCTGTATTGATTGGGGGCAGGAACCTCATCTGATATTCAAGTAAATACAGTATTGGGAACTATTTAAATATTAATATTACTAAGAAACATTTTCACAAAACTCAGCTAAAATAAAAGAGTTCTGTTCAGCCTCTTACAGCCACATAGTCTTGCCAGCAATTTTCAACAGTATATACCGTATATAGATTGTATATAACTGGTATTTTCTAGACAAACTTTATGCGCCCTTTCTGCATAAGAAGAGCTATTCAGCTGTTGCTAGGGATGGCATAACTTATAATGCTAGTTCTGAAATGTCAAAATGAGATGCATCAGACAGTGATAGAAGAAGGTTCATTAATTACATTTCAGCTTACTTGAACATGAGCATGGAAATTACCTAGAAAAGCTGAGGAGGCTAGTGGATGATAAACTATTCAAAAAGGCCCTACTGTACGATGGTCTGTATACCAATATGTGAATTCAGAACACAAGATACCCCATTAATACCCAGGTTACTATTTGTGAGTTTCAACATAAAATAGATAGCCCCTACCAGAAAGCTGCTACCCACCATCTCCAGTTGGTGGACAGGAGCAGGCAGAGCCTGGACTCTATTCCCAAGTGTGCCAGGCAGCAACAAAGGAAAGGAAAAAGTCTAGGACAGTTTATTTTTTCCTTTGAGCAAGTAGAAAATAGGAACTGAAAAGAACTGAAAATAGGAACTGAAAAGAATTCCTGTCTGTTTTTTGGAAGAGCACAACTACAAGCCATCCTCCCTCAAGTTACTGTTAGATGCCATTCCAGCCTCCGACAGACAAAGTTGCTTATTATTAGGTATGTATCTTAGATGCTCATCATGGTCTCCACTGAAATGGTTTAATTTGGGTTCCTATTAACATTTGCAAATCTAAAAGTTAAATGCAGCACAACCCTCTGCAGGCCCAAAGAAGACTGCTGCTTAGTGTAAGTACACAGGATCAGAACCTCTCTCACAGCACTCTCTGGTAACTTCCTCTCACTGACCAAAACAACTATGTTGATATGCTACAGAGGAAGCCTCTTCAAGTCCATCTCAGTTCAGGTTTGGACAGAATGTCACCAAACCCATGCATGCTGTAGAAATGATTTACCATTGCAGCAATATGAATATATTTACCATTGCAGCAATATGAATATATTCTACAGTGGTCTCCATAGAACACCTCCTAAGATAATACCAGTTTGCATGGCAACCTCGTGGTGAAACAGTATCCTGCTGTCATGAGAGATCTGCCTAAAGGAACATCTTTTTCATATGTTTTGAATATTACTCTTGTATGCAGCACTAAGCTAGAGCTGATGCTGGTTTTTTAACACGAGGAAGGGTGCAGTATTCTATACAAGTGCTCTTGAATTAATACTTACTGTTAGAGAAATTGCTGCATTTTGACTGTGTGTATGGGTACATGGTTAATTTAGTTGGTCATTAATAATGCAGCATTATTTTATCAGTTTATTAATTTATGCTTGCTTATGTTTTTTGCTTACTCACTCTGCTAAATTCAGACATTGAGGCATGGGTGCCATAAGTAATAAATGCATTGTAATATATTGATCAATTCAGTTTAGTATGTTATATCCAGCAAAAAACTACATCTTAAAAATATTCCATCTAAGGGGTGGTCTCTTAGCCAGCAACTACGGTGCCCACAGAGCATTCCTAGTGCTAGATGTAGCTAGATGAGAAGCTGTACTTTTGTGTTTGGATATAATTCTCTCTCTCCCGTTCCCGAGGGAAGCAAACCATACTAATTAAAAGGGCAATTTTGCTGAGATAACTGTGTCTGCACTTGGTGCTTCTGCTGGCTCATGTCAGTCAGGTAGTATGCCATTTCAGAGTTCTGCCCAACACAGTTATGCCAGCAGAAGTCTGTAACAGAAGTTTGTAGCAGAAACATACGTCATAACATAGCATCTTTTAGATGAGAATAATGAAGAAGGAAAACAAAGTTAAGGTGGGATAGAGCAGGTAAAGAAGTAGAAAGGCAAAAAACAAAATGAAAAATCAATTGTTCTGAACAACAAACCAGACACTGCTCATGTGAGGTTTAATCTAGCAAGACCTTTAGCACCTTCAAGTCCCCATAAGGTCAGTGAGAGTTGAGGTCTTTGATACCCTACAGGAGAACTTAGTGCTTTGTATGATGGGATCTAACAAGGTGTTGGCAGCTCTTCTGAAGAGCTGGGGCCTTAAAATCTTTTCAGTTTAAATCCTGTCAGTGGGAGTCAAAGGTTCTCAGAACCTTACAGGATTAGACATAATGAGCCATCAGAAATTATGCCATGGTCTTTACATCTCAGGTGTCTATGGTCTTTGTAAACATACTGTGAATTTCCTTTAACATATGTCTGAGTAAATGCAGTGGGTAAGGAAGTCATGAATACTGAGCTGTCAGGTTGTAAAAGCTGTACTAAAAATGTAAATGCAAAGCTTTTATGCTTGGTGTTTTTGACATAAATAGTAATCAGACTCAGCATCAAAGAATAAAAATGGATTTGAACAATATAATGATAGGCTATCAAAATAGTCATGGCCTTCCAAAAATGCCTTACAGATTTAAATATAAAAGCCAAAAGAGTAGATTAACGTGGATGTTTTTAATCCAAGTTCAGTGCTTTAATCCATATAGAAGCTCCATATTTATAAGTGAATCAGCCCTGGAGACGAAGGTTTATGATAGTCAGGGACTTACTTTACCTTTATGAGTAGGGATTCCAAAAGTGATGTTTTCATGCAAGGATAATTGTGCAGGTGACATAAATGAGCCAAATGCAAAAAGAGAGACCAAGTCTGATGAATGACAGCATTATTAAAAGATTAGTGAGGAAATGTCCTGTTCTGTAACAAGCTTGATGTTATCCCATGGCTTTGAAACATTTAGGACTGGCACGCTTCCCAGCTTTATAGACAGACAAGTCTTAAAGACAGAAAAGGGAAGAACCATACTACATGTACCACTTAACTGAGTTCAAAAAATGAAGGACATTATAGTTACTGTTGGACTTTTCGATTAAAAAAAATCCAGCTTAAAAATATGTTTAGGATGTCTATGAATTAAGCCCAAAAACTAAGGTAATCTATCACTTGCCCACATAATTTCCATAATACAGATGTATTCACTTTTATACTATAAAAAGCATTTTCACATCTTCATTGGCTCTTGCAAGGAGTGCTGTAGAATGACAAAAAATTAATGCACTGCAGTGGGCTGTTTTCACTTATTATAAATGAAATAAAATTCAATATGGGTTCACCAAGGGCAGACAATGCCAGAAGAACCTGACATCAATCAGATAAGCTAAATGATTTTTCTAGGCAAAGAAAATGCAGTAAATCTCATTTATCTGGTTTTCAGTAAGGCATTTAATATAATGTCACATGGGAAATTATTAGTAAATCTGGAGAATATGGGAATAATCCAAGATTTGCAAAGCTGGAGAGAAACTGGCTAAGAGACAACAATAGCCTGCATTGATGGATGGAAGGAGGTTACTAGCTGAGCTCTTACCTGATACTATTTCATATTAATATTCTCATTTTAATAGAACCTGATTCTATTTAATATTTTCATTAGTGACCTTGCACAAAAAGTGGTGACATGCTAATATAATATAATATAATATAATATAATATAATATAATATAATATAATGACACAAATTTGGGAAGCAGCGTCAACAATGAGGAGGACCAGACTATCATACAGGATGCACTGTATGACTTTGAGGACTGGAGTTGAAATTCTGTGCTGTAAGATGCAATGTCATGCACTAAGAGACTAATAACTAGACCTTGTGCTATAAGGTAACAATTTATCTTTTAGTAAATAGCTCTTCTCCATCCCTACAGTCCCCTCAGTGTAGTTACATGAAGCAGGAGCATTAAAGATACAGCCCTATCATCTGACCCATGAGGCTGTGCATGTCTTGGACTAGACCCCCATGCCACACCCAGGACATGGGAATGATCTTGTGCTGAACGCTGCATCCTGAATCCAGAGCACAAGGCTGGTCTGTGAGCCTGATCTGGCCCATAGATGATCCCTGGTCCATTCATCTATCCTGCAGGGCCTGGTGAGTTTGACACCCCTGCCAGAGCAATCACATCCCTCTTTATCTCCATCTTTCCTGATAGAAATCTTCAATCTGAGATGCTAGGTGAATATCCTTTGACCTGCAGCACTAAGGGGACTAACACTAAAGACAGAGAGACCTGACCCATTGCTGGCTGTCAAGAGTGGTTCAAAACCAGGGAAACTATTAAGTCCAGTTGAAATCAAATAAAGGCCCTGCTCCCTACAGGGCTGAAAAGGGTACTTTTTGTTTAAGATAGCCCTTGCCACAACAATGCAATACTCTTTTTCAAGACATAACCCTACAGCAAAAAGATGCTGGAGAAGGAGCTGAAAGGCAAGTGATAGAAGATGGCTGATTCATAAACCCCTGTTATCTATGCTTAACCCTTTCCTTCCCAAGACCCTATTTTCTTGTTTCCCATAAAGTTATATCCTCTTTGTTGTTCTCAATGTGCCCTACCTTTGTAGTGATATCTTGCTTAATTCATTGTCCCCTGTATACTGGGGTTCACAATCAAAAACAACAAGGAGTACCCATGCCTTGTTTTTTAAGGGATAGCCCTTATGTGGCAAGTAGGAGGAACAAGTCCCAAAAACAAACCCAGCACCTCATCCACATAAGGAAAAGGGAGAAGCCATTTCCGATATCAGTAACAGCATGCTCCAGGGAAAGAAAAGGGAGGAAGCATATGCCATACCTCAGGCAAAGAGTTAAAAATATGATGCCTGGGTTCCCTTATATTGGCCTCTCAAGTCACAGCTGAAGTGAAACAGAGACTAGTATTGCCAAAAGAAATCCTACTTGGAAGTTGACTCATCAATTTTGAAATACTGTGCAAGGGAAGGATTTCTTTCCTTTCACTTCAGTATCTGTAAAGCTTCAGTTAGCGGAATTAATCTAGGTCATACACAGCTTGTTAATTTAGACTTGCCTTTATCTGAATACAGCCAAATGCTTTTCACGCTGATGTATTTCCCTGCTGCCTAACAGGATAGATTACTCAGACCAGACTGGCACCACCTTTTGTGGCCGATCCACAGGGAAGAAGTGGGATATACTGTTTTCTATATTTCAGTTTTTACTCCCTTTCACTCAGAATTTCTGGAGGTGATCGTGGACTTGTTTCTAGATTTGGTTTAGGATTTTAACTCAAACCCTTCTTGACTGGTAAATCATAGCAAGGGGGTTCTGGGTAGATATGGTTAATGCCTGTCTTCTGAACTGACAACATTTTATTAAGTATAAACTTTTAGGCCCAAAGGAAGGGATCCATTTCTTAATTTTACCCCTTGCTTTCAAACCATCCCTATCTGGTGAAGATTATCAAAAAGAGTAATGATGTAATTTTGCCATTACCTACAGTGAAGTCTGATGGAGTTTGGTCTTCTTTTTAACCATACTTTCTATAGCTGGGAGAGACCATTTTTTTTACTGGTTATGATTCTGCTATGAAAGTGCACCAGTTTATATATATATATATTTTTAAATATAGACAATGAGATAAATGTTTTAAAAAGCGAGAATCAAAACTGGTTCTCTTGCCTCCGGCTAACAAGCTATTTGGATTGGCAAACAATTCAATAAAAATTTAGAAGGGATATTTACCAGCAGGAAATCCCCTGTCAAAAAACTACTTTAAGCAGACAATCCTCATGTCCAACTACTTCTATATTAAAAACAAATGTTTCATGGTATTGAAAGCATTTCATTACCCAGCTCATACACCTTATCCGAAGGTAATGTCTAACAGACTCCAGCCTATTTTGCAGACACAAGTTTCCAAGCACTCTCCTGCATGCCCCAAGAGACCGCTTCATAAGAACTAAAATCAGTTCAAACATGATTCATTTCTTCCATCACTTTACACCCTAGAAAACTGTTAGAGACTTATGCCGATGAAGTTTAATACAGAATACAGGTTTATGATGTGTAGCACTTCATTTCAAACATACACAGAACACGCTGCTATAGATTCTGATTTTTTTTCAAAGAACAATGGTAAAGTGCTATAGTCAAACTGTATAAAATAGTTCTTTGCATAACATAATGTTCACTAAAGGGAAATAAATTCAAATGATGCCAAAATATGGAATTTAGGAACCAACCAAAACAGACTGTTTCAGCAGCTTAATGTGTGTTACTTCCAAATATACTCAAATTAATAATTTACTAGTAATAATTGTAAATATAGGCAACAAATGATAGCTCCCCAAAATGTGGTGGAAAAGAGAGAACAAAGGGAGTCCTTTCATTTTCTTGTGCTGCAGAGACAGCCTCCATTCCTTTAGCAGAATAAGGTTGATAGCAATGCTGGATAGGCTCAATTTCCTAAGGATTTTTCACAAACTGTCCAATCCAAAGGAGAAAATGTTGTGTCCTTTTAGCCCCAAATCTAAAAAATGTAGTATTTAATTATTTGCTAATATTTTGAGTGTATCATGTGAAAGTAGGTGTATATACTTCCATATCTGAAAAACGGATAGGAAATATATATCAAGAATTTAAAATATGGGTGTTTAAAGTGAGTTTCCTTAGCCCATAGTTAGGATTTAACTTAAAATGAGTGGTCACATTTATAAAGTGTTGAATTTGTAGCAACTCCCAGTAAAGTTAATGAGGCTGCTACTTGCAAAGTAGCTATGAACATCAAGACAGTGATTTAGGAGCATAAAAATAATCTAGGAAGCACAACAATTTAATGTGCCTAGAACATGGTTACAACTTCTCCTGGCAACTAGGAAAAATTTTTTATACGCACATGGGTGACTGGTGCCTCCCGAGTCTGATGGGGCACCGGATTGTCAATGGGGTGGGGCCCAAGCAGTCAATCACTGACTGGCGGGGGGAAAGGTGGGTTCCCCAACAGCCAATCGAAAAGCCAGCAGCAAAAATACTGGCTCTTCCAGTTTCATGGCTGGTGTTTCCACGGGATGCCTGGCCGACCTCAGGGGGTGCACATGCACCCCCAACACATCGCTATTGTATACATACATACACACACACATATATATATGTGTGCATGTGTGTATTATAGTATTTCAGGCCACTTTTACACATGCTTGGGGAGAGGGGGGACTCTTTCATTAGAGCAGCTCCAAGAGCCACTCTAATTAAAACACTACAGTGTTTTGTGTATCAGCATCTCCATGCTTCAAAATGGCAGTGGGGGTGCTTGAACTAAAGCTCATCAAATGATGAGCACCACCTGCACCACCATTTTGAAGCATGGGGGCCCTAATACTCAAGGCTGGCTGGAGCACGGTAATTTCCATGCTGCTCTAACGCTCTGCAATGTGTTACAGCACATGAGAACAGACCAGAAGCACATCTATAGGCACCCTTTTGAAGACTTTAGAACTCCTATAGGCAGGGCTGTAGCGAAAATAGATACTTTTCTCTACACTTCTTTGTTCTTTGTTTTAGTATTAACCCCTGCATTCTGT
>NW_017729033.1:80449500-80458960 GCF_001723915.1 Gavialis gangeticus | reverse complement strand
AGCCTCCAGGGGATAAAATCAGCAATTTATGCAACAGGGCCATCCCTGGAGGGAGGGAATCAGGGTGACTGCCCCAGGCCCCACGCTTTTGGAGGCCCTGCAGACAGTGCCATACAGTCCCCGCCGTAGTTGCCGCATGCTGCTGGCTCCATGCTCTGGCCACTCGCCACCTGCTCCCTCCCCCCCACAGGCTGATATGCCCGGGGCCCCGCATACCCATAGGGATGACTCTGCCTATAGGACAGTTTCAGAAGATATCTTGCAGTATTTTCTTCATGTTTAGGAACCATTCATTCAAACTATGGTTAATGTACAGTACAAATGAGAGGTGGGACTAAATTGCAAAGTTTAGAATTGGATCCACTGTCCTACAGTAGCATTTTAAAAGGGATTTAGGTGCCTAAGCAGGTATATATATATCTCAGTCCATCATATAGGTACCACTGATATTTCTAAAGCTTTAGGTGCTTCCAACACCAATAGATGTTGAAGAACCATGGATAGAAGCAGCACACACACAAGTTATAGAAGATTTTGAAACATTTTCAGCTAATACTTCATGCAATGAGGGGTCAGATTTTCACCAGATTGGCCATTTTTTAAGCAGTCTGCAGCCATGCACTTGTGTTTGGTCACAACTACAAACTGCTTTCTGTGGCCAGATCAAGTGAAAATTATCACTTCTGTCCGCACTTCTAAGCTTTTGCCAGTCAATTTTCAAAGCATCCTGAGAATTCCCATCACCTCACAGCCTTGATCAGGCTTTTTAAAGTAGGCAGAGGAATCAGCTATCTTGCCAGCACAACTTGATCCCATAGGTATGCTTAAAGAATACCTGAACAGTTAGAGAATACAACAGGAAGTCTATATATTAATCTTTGGGGAAGTACAGTATGTTCAGCAAAGGACAGTCAGAGGCACAGGAAAATGTAGAGCAAGACTAAGTGAGGTATTGACTGTGAGCAAGAAACAGAGAGAATTTAGGATGCTAAGGCTTCCTGAACCACTGGATCTGGCTTAGCTGCTGAATTCAAGCAGAGAAAGGTGCTTACCTCTGGGTCACCAGTCAGGCATGCTGCATCAGCCATTTAAGATGTGTCTATAAGATCAGTGTAGTACAGTGCAAAGATAAAAAAAGCTCCTATGCTCAACCCATGTTAATATACCTTGTTTTTCATTTAGCTGATACATAAGTAGCTTGGACATAAAAAGCAGTACAGTGTCAACCCCATTTTAGTTAATTATCTCTGCTGAGAAACAGAGTATATTACCCAGGCAAAGATAAGGTGACCATACACTTTGTTTTCACTGGGACAGTCCCATGCACTCTGTTGGTTTGTTCAAATGAATGCTTTTGTTTTGTTTTCAGATGTTTTCCGACTGGAGTACTTCAGAATGCCTCAACTGAATGTAGTAGTGGCACTTCCCAAAGAAGACATGAGACTAGGGACATAATTGGGGGTGCTCCACTCCCTCCTTCCCCACTTGCCCCACCTCACACACACATGCACACTCTGGCACACTCAGCTAAGAACAAAGCTTGGAGACAGCTAAATGTGCCAAACAGGACAGAGGAAGGGAGCACTGGAGTGCTGTGGAATGATGGAAAACCTTTGAAAAGGAAGCCCTTAGGTAGTTCCCCCTTTTCCCCCTCACCAAGAGTGTTCAAATGTTGAGACTCAGGAAATATGGTCACCCTAGGTAAAGCAGCTAAGCTACTTGCTCAGAGCTAGCTCAGGTATTTTCTGCGTGACACTGCAGTGTGCTGGGGAATCTAAGCCTCTCCTCTTCTAAGCCTATCTAAGCCTCTCCTCTTCTCCATGGCCTTCCTCTACTCAGCTTTTCATGTCAGGTGAGCTTAGGTAGATCCCTGCATGCACACAGCATCTCTCACAGTATGTTATAAATGCATCAGTCCCTTGTCACTCTTTTTCCTTAGCCACCTAAATCTAATGTAACAAGGACAAAAGTATTCACCGACTATTATAGTAGTTTGTTTACAAACCAGAAAAATGTATTGATATCTTTGCCATTAGCTGAAAATGTTTCTATTTACTTATTATAATGCACATCTCCATGTTCTTATCTTTCATAGGAAAATTATGAGCAAATACAATTCAGTTGCTACACATTCAGTTGCTAGGTGATAAAGGTCCAGGAGCACAAAAGAACTTAGGTATGGGAATGCATAATGTCACCATATCTCATTTTTAGTTTCCCAGATCTATGAATGGAATTTCTAAATCTAAGTTAGGCACCTAAATTCTGCACGCTTAAGTTGATGACCCTAAAAGTTCAGAGTACTAGGTTCTGGTCCCAGCTCCAATGACTGCTTATGCATTTTGTGTTAAAAGAGACATTGCATAAAATACATAAACAATGTTGGGACCAAGGACCAGAATTTCCCATGCTTCGCTCTCTAGGGAGTGCCTTAATCACTGGGCTTCTCACTCTGACTCTTGCATTTTGAGTTTTTCTGTGACATGGCAAACAACAGGAGAGACAGAGAAAGCTCGTATTTCAGCCTTACATCTAACCCGGTCTGTAGAAGTGAAAGATACAGGCTTGAACTTCCTTATGCTAAGGATGGCACTGAACCCAGGTGTCCTACTTCCAAGGCAAATACTATAACCATTAGGCTATTATATAGTAAGACTGGCAGTACCATCACCACTACCTCCTCCACTAGTTTCGTTTCTAAGTAAAAGTTGATGTTGCTGCTGATGGCTACATGATAGCACCTGCAGGCATGCGCTAGATAAAATTGCAGCAGACTTATTAATTTTACTGCAAATATTTGGACATCTACAACCTCTCATTACCTAAGCAGTTAAGTAGAGTGTTTGGACTTGGACTTAAGCACCTCTAAATTCTACCTAAGCTGTACTTTAGCGGCTTACTTGGATCTCACCCAATATTTCTTTTATGGATCTACCCTGACTGGGGTACATCCATAAAAGAACTATATACTTGAGTGGGTATATACAGTAATTTGGTTTCAGTGTTTTCCTTTCAACAATTTTCCTTCATCATTTGAGAAAAGCAGATCAAAGTTAAAACTCCATTTTTGAAAAAAAATAACATTTCAAAGTTGTTTTCATCTCTATTTGAAACAGGCTCAATTTTTTTCAGCATTATTTGCTAAACTTCTTTACTGAAAACATTAGCATGTTATTGATTTTTTTCCAAAATTTATTAGTTCAATCATTTTTCTCATAAAATCACTAGAAAATGAAAAGTCTCAATAAAAAAGATTGCAACTATTGACATGTTTTCATTAACAAGATAACATATTTTTTTCTACTCAAAACCTTGACATTCAAAATTTTGATGCACACTAATTTTATTGAGTATCATTGGTCTCAGCTCTGCACATTGCTAGCCAAAACATTAGCAATGTAAGACAACTAGGCCCCACCAAGTTGAAGGGAATCTTTCCATTCTCAAAAATCATTGAGAATCAGGATGCTGTTGAGAGGCCAATGAGAGTGGAAAATGTTCAACAGGTCTTAAGCACCTCTTGACATCTGGCCATATGAATGAGGAATTTCTTTTGCATAAGAAAGCACCAAAAGAATATCAGAATGTAATACAGCAATATGTCATCAGTAATGACTGAATCACTTATGGTCAACTGTGAGTGCTCAGCACCCTGCAGGAACGGGCCATAATTTAACCAGGTACAGATGTTTACCTTGCAAGATAATTCTCTTTCAGTGATGATTGAGGGATTTACCCATGATTACTGTTTTTGGAATAATGTATTCTGTTTGAAATACTGCATTTGGCACCACATCACCAAATAACTGCCCAGCCATCAGATAATGATATGGAAGCTTCAGCTAAAAATACAACTTGCAGGTTCTTGAAGTTCATCTAGTATCTAATTATTTATGTGACATTTAATTATGAAAAAACAGTTAAAAGCTTTTAACAATTAAATGGTTTTAAACGTGCCTTAATAAAACCTGATTTTGTAGTACTAGTTTTCTAAAATCATAATGTGCTTAATGTTCTATTGTGTCACTGCATCGGTTTTACAAATGGAAAAATATTTTATTAATATGATACAGATAACATAATAATCTGGAATTTGATTTATACTTTTAAGAAAAATTACTTTTAAACTTGCTTTATTTCCTCGTGTATTTAGTCCACTCCTCTATGCTTTGGATTGTATTTTTGTGAGCCAAATTTCTGGTAGCTAAGAAAAGAAGAAAGGAAAGTTTGTAAAACCAAATAAGAGACAGGCAATAAAAACAAAGCTATTCAATAATGGCCAGTAATCCAAAGTGCTTTACATTTCAGGTCCTCAAATTAAAGCAGCAGCCAGCCCCTTAAAATTGGGTCTCTAAAGTGCCTCAAATTCAGTGTTGAAAAGTGCAGAGCAAAAAGTGATTAGCCACTGCTGTAAGTAATTCCTGTTTAACTAAAACATTAGAGCCCTACATTGTGACAATTAGTTTGTGTGTGTGGACTTTTGGACATTCTACGCAATCTATTAAATTCCCGTTTAGCTAAAATTTTCCCATGTGTCAATATTTCTATCGCTTACTAATTGTTTAATTTTGTCTTACCTGGTATCTAATTTAAATATAAAAGTAAGTGTACAACACAAGAAGCATATTTTAAAGTAGTGTATTGTTACATACACTATCTCCTTTGCTGCTAGATCAAGAAAACTCTCTGGACCTGTAAGCTGCACTGCAGGGTTCCATTCCATTTTAGCTGTCATTACTCCACACAACATGCAAGGGACAGTCGCAATTACCTTAATTTGAATTTTTGAGAGAATATTGGACTACTTACATTTTTGGAAGGTAACATGCTATTTGCATTGAACATCACAGCAGGATGTGGGTAATACTTCCAACCTCTGTGGATAATCTCATTTGTTGAATATTTCTGGTGTTGTTATAAGTATTCAAATGTTATTTTAAACATCCATTAAGTCAGATAAGATTTTTTTCCTGTCTGATTGCAGTCTCAGTAGGATGACAATGCAGAGTCTGGTTGGTATCTGAAGACTGTCTTAGTAACCAGAAGGAATAGAAGATGAATTACATTAACAAGAAAGCTTACGGGAACCTACAACTCTCCCCACTGCTGCTACAGGCATGAAGACAACATGCCCCTCCTCAACTGCTACTATCTGCCACTGCTGCCCCAGAGGCATCAACTGTCCCTGGGGCCCTTCAGCAACAACCATTTCTATGACCCAAGCATCAGCAGTCCTGCCACTGCCACAGTAGCTGCAGAAGTGGTCCTGCCACCACGCTAAGTAGAGCTGCTGCTTCACCATGAGCAGCACTGCAAACCATGCCCCTAGCTGCACTACAGCTCTGTTACCAGCAGGCTGTCAAGGAGCCAGCCATTATCCATCTCTCCCCTCTTAGAGTGGTAAGGGAGGGAGGGCAAAGCACTCTTCAATGCTGGGGGATCAAGAGACCCCTGTAGCACTACATGTACCTGGACGCACAATACACATGGTGCTTCAAAACACAGCATTCATGAGAAGTTCTTATTTCAAATAGCAACATTTCTGTAGTACTTGCTGTCATGTTGTAGAGCTACAAAACTGTGTATTCGTGTGCCCCCTCAACTTTTCAGCACATTTAATGTTACAAATGTTATGTCTGAAGAACCCAATTAAGTTTGTCTGTACTAGTAATATTACATTTTTTTCATGATATACTCTTGTCCCCTTATACCTCCATTTTCTGTGGATTGTTCAGGACATAACGTCATTCTTTACTGCAAATGCCATTATGTTGCTCAGCCAACAGTAGAATTATGAATAGCTACGGGGAAAAATGGTGGTTGTTGTTAATAGGGACATTTACATGAGATGCTTACTGCAGTTGCCTAATTAGCTCCACAGTAAAGCATCTCCATCTACATGTGAGGCGCTATTAGACCAGAGTCAATCAATAAACTCTGCAGTAGGTTAGTACTGCTCAACGCAAATACTATCCTATGGTGGAGTTATTTACTCTGCTTCAATGCACATGTAAATGGTGACTGGGGCTGGCTGTGGCACAAAGGTGCTACAGTATGGGGCTGCCTGCTGGCTAGCCCCATACTGTAGCACCCTCATGCCCCAGCCAGCCCGACTGCAGCACAATCCTGTCAGAGCAGCCCTGACCTGGCAGGCTGAACCTCTAGGTCCCCTGCCAGTCAGGGCTGCACTGCCACAGCTCAATATGCTGAGGTCCCAGGTGCACTTGTAAATGCTGTGCCCAGGAGCAAAAAACTCTGGTGCAACATGCACCAGAGTTTATTGGATCGTATTAATATTCATATGTAGACACACCCACAGAGTAGCAGAAAGTGTGTAAACTCACAGTTCCGCTAACACTTAGGAGCATGTTGGTAGAATGTAAGTGTACAAGGAGACTGATTTCACAGTAAAAATACACATGTGCTTAAGAATTGGAAAGATCGAGGCCTCCGGGTTGTCATGGTTGTTATTGTCCAATGTTCTATTGGATAACAGCACTGAGCTGAGTATTGTTAATCTCTTGCTAACTCAATTTCAATGCTATTTCAAGTGCAGATACCAATAAATATTTACATTTAAAGTTGTTTAAATTCTTCCTTTCATATTCAGATGTGTTCATTACTGCTTGCTATATACTCTTCTGTTGCCTTACTTTTTTCAAAGTTTTGGCAAGACACAACTCTTTGACTGATACACAATTTACATAATTACCAATTTTTATATATACAACTTTTTTAGAACAACTCTTCCCAATATAACATCCATCCACATTTTTATCTGCCTTGAACCATTTTTAAAATGAGTTTGCTTTGCTAATAAAAAAAATAAAAGAAAAGATAAAGTCAGTATTTTCCTTCATTACTTACAGCAGCTCAGAAAATGAATTGTAGTGTTTCACCTTTTTAGATGTGCAGTTAATGTTTTTCCCTCTGCAAAACTCTTTAGAGATAATAAAAATTACATGCTTGTTGCAGACATGCTAATTATGTGCAGTTACTGACAAGAAAAATTCAATCCCTTTTCTGAGGCACAGATGAACACTGCCTTTGGCAAGGAATCTGTGAATTTTATTTTAATTTTCTCAGCAGTAAATTAGAAATATGTTTGAAAACCATTAAATTTGAAAAAAAACCAATGAATCTGATTACTTAGATTGATAGTAGAGTTCCTCCATCTTTCTCTCTTGCAAATGAGGAGATGAAGATAATAATTTCTTTCCCTTGCATAATATGAGCTAATATTTATTATTTAATAATTATATAACAGTAGCACCTAGAGGCCCCCAGTCAAGATAGGAACCACATTGCAATAGAAGTTTTAGAAACATTTAAGCAGATGCAGCACAAAAAGAGCATTTTTTTTTCAGTTTTGCTACCCCAACAAGTTATCTGCCACTTTAGTAAGACAGTAAAGGGACTGACAAAGGGAAGGAAGTCATTGCCTAAGCACCCCTGTGCTCCGGCTACCCCCCAACTTCTGAAACACAAAAGAGAGAGATTGCTGGTCACAGTTCCAGAATTGATGCCTGGCTGGTTTTAGGTTAAGAAGTAACCAGGCAGTATTACAGTACTTTTTGTCCTTGGTCTCCCTGTGCTGAACTACAGCAGGACTTTTGGTCCCCAGCTCCCAGCTCCCAGCTCCCAGCTCTGGTTGTTTCATTGAATAATGGACTTTTACCTTGATTTCCTTAGTGCTGCAGGATTCACATCCCAAGAGAAAGTAGAAAGAATTCAAGACACTCACATACACAAATTCATGAAGGAATATTTAGTGTCACCTATTATTGGTATAATAATAATTTTTGTAGCAACTTGGAAACGTGATCTATGAGTACAGTTCATTTGTCCTCAGAATTCTAGCAACAGAAAACAAAAAAGATAGTCCCTGCCTAAAAGGTTTACAGTTTCCCCACAGTCTGCCTTTGCCAAGACCATCTCTCTATTGCAGAGCACAGTCCTTTTTTTGACCAAAAGAGCTTTGACAATGTATTCCAAACCAATTAATAGAATAAATAAATGCAGCTTCCCCCCTTCCCCAGCTTTAGGAGATCTAGCTCCAATCTTATTATATTATTTCTTTTGACTATTTTTTCTTAATACTACAATCTCTATGAAGCTATAAGATGCATTTCCTCCTCCAAGTGGATATCATAGCAAAATATGAATATATTAAAATATGAATATTTACTTTTAAAAAGCATGACTATACTTATCAAAGGTTGAAAAGCTTTTGGCCATGCTCCTACACTCCACAGTTGGGAAAATTGGCAAGAAAGGACAAGGACCTGGTCGCAGCCCTTCCCTCTTTAGAAAAGCCAGTGCCGGTAGCAATGCTCTGTTGGAGCAGTCTGTGCTGACACCAACTTTTAAGACTGAAATTGTGCCTGCCCAATATATACTGAGATGTACAAAAGAGAATGACCTTTCACAGCACCTTTTCTGTTTGCCTCTTGCATTCGATTCCTGCAGCTGAACTGGGCAGGGCTCAGATGCCTCTTTCCCCACTTCCTTGCCCCATTATTAAATACTTTGTTACAATCCTTTCCTTCTCTTCATCAAGTCATTTTTTTTTAAATGTCTGTAAGGAAGATCAGTAAATCTTTACAGAAAAAGACTTCATTTGCAATTGCCATTACAATATTCAAAAGCAACAACAAAACCTATAAGGATCTATCCATTTTTAATTGTACTTATTGTATAAACAGATTGCTGTTTGATATATGTCATTTAAATTACAAGAAAAGTAGAATGGAAAATCATTACCTAGTCAATATACAAAAATACAGTTTTTGCTATATTACTATAAACCACTTTTATCTACTGCAATAGTGTTGAAGGAAAGTCAATCTGCAATCTATTCAATTTCAAAATACAAATTAAATATTGCTGTCTCTATGTTCTCCTGTGGGTTTATAGTCATTTTTTTTCTAAAATGTTTTTCCCTCCCTGGTTGTTGTAAAACAAGCCAAATAATAAAAAAAAAAAAACCCTCAACGCACACATAGAAGGGAAGCTAACTCTGGCTATACAGAAGAAAAAATGAAATGATTATAATTCAAAGATAGTTCATATGCATAAAGAAAACACACAAGAAAAGAAAAACAGAATACACCTGTTCTCTACTCCTTTTAAGCTGCATTAATAAATCTGCAAAATATGTGATCAGGAGAGTGTTCTTTAAAGTAACTAAGCCCTGGTAAATTTCCATAGAATAAAGCTCTGAATACTAGAAACTCAACTATGCAGACATTTAGAGCCAAAACTAAGAAAGTAAGAAGAAAACAGAGTCTTCAGGCTCCCCCTCCCTCCTTTGGCTGCCATTTCCTGCCTCCACCCCAGGGGGATGGGGCATTGAGGCACAACGCGTATTGCTCAGGATAGGTCTGAGTGATGTGGTGGGGAGGAGGAGATTGAAGCCACATGGGGAGCAGACTGCTTCCCTCTGGGGTGGCAGTGTGGG
>NW_017729033.1:80436005-80444500 GCF_001723915.1 Gavialis gangeticus | reverse complement strand
GACTAAGAAAGTAAGAAGAAAACAGAGTCTTCAGGCTCCCCCTCCCTCCTTTGGCTGCCATTTCCTGCCTCCACCCCAGGGGGATGGGGCATTGAGGCACAACGCGTATTGCTCAGGATAGGTCTGAGTGATGTGGTGGGGAGGAGGAGATTGAAGCCACATGGGGAGCAGACTGCTTCCCTCTGGGGTGGCAGTGTGGGCTGCCCGCACACATGCACATTGCAGTAGGAGGTGACAGTTTGCTTGCAAGGTGCAGCTGTGTGCACCTTGCTGCACACAATGCAGCAATGGGGCCTGGTCCAGTGGTGGGAAGTGATGCCTACATGGGCACGTGGAGCAGAAGGTGGGTGAGTGTTCCCACAAATGGCAAACCAATGGCCTGTGGCTCATCTGGTGTGTTCAGATAGTGTGTGGCTCCTACTGGTATAGTCCCCAGGGGCTTAAAAGTTGGACATCCCTGAGATGAATAATCCCCCAGTACCTAGGAATTTATAATAATTATACTGGATTAGGTTATACTTGATCAGCTAAGAACATAGTCTAGTTTTGCATTTTAGGATCAACATCACCTTGAATCTAATATATTCAATGGACAGCCCACATACGCAGTCAGGCATAGGCCATCCCATCCTTACATATTCATATATAATCCAAGATAGCCAACCATGTCTAGAATAAAAATGCAATAGCATATTTAATATAGGCTAAGTCTATACAAGCTCTGGAGTAAGCACCACGAGCATCTTTGCTTGAAAATCAGACAGTGTAGTTCAGTACTATCAACTATGCTTAAACCTGAGCAGCACTAAGCATGTGCACCAGAACTATACTCAGGCTTTTTACGTATAGAGCCTCAGGACTGCTCTAAAGACGTTGTTACACCACTTAAAACAGCTCCAGTTAAAGCATGAAGGCTTGTGCTAAGTGCCTCTGAATATCTCAAAGGTACACCACTTTGGGCAAGGATTATCTTTAAGTCACGTTTCCTAGCTCATGCTATAGTAACATCAGAGATAAAACAGCCAATTTACAGTCCTCCAGCATCCCAGAAAGCACCCTTCTCAGCCTCCCTCACTCCTGCTCCATCCAGCCTTTGCCTCTCTGCACTGCTACAGCCCCCCCTGCGGAGCAGAGACATCCTGACTCCTAGCCACACCCTGCTCACTGGCCCTCCAGGGACAAGTTAGAGTTGTGCAGATCAGAACTGGTGATAAGCTTTAACATGTAACTGAAGTCTGAAGAAAACTAGATCAGGGCAGATTTGCAGTGTCACACTGCAAGCTAAGGATTTCAAAAATGAGTGGAGAATATAAAAATTCTGCTAATAAATTATATGCATTTACAAATCTCTTTAAAGACTTTTGCAGCTAAATAAGCCAAGGGATATGTTTTTGTTTCAAAACCATTCTGAAACAAGATGATGAAGTCCAGACAAAAGAGCTGTATCAAGTTCCTCTGATTTGCTACATATTTATGGACTAGTGAGAAAGTAGATGATAAAGAGAATTAATTCCTAATTTACATATTCTGCTAATAAAGTAGCAAGGTCTTATGGAACAAACACAACAGCTGCAAATTATGTAATTATGTATCTATATGCAAATTTGCAGACATCTCATAAATGTTGGAATAGTATTTGCAATGCTAATTAAGTGCCTTTTATTGGTGCTGCATAATTCCTACATGTGATTCTGTGCCAGATGTCATTGTAGTTTCTGAAACCTTTATTGTCAGGTTAGCTGAGGTAGCACACATTAACATTGTTCATAAAAACTCTAATTTTAATTAAATTACCTGCAGTTTCTCAATGATTTTTCATTGTCATCTTCCTGTCCAAGCCAGGTTTTTTTGTTGGTTTTTCCTTTTTGCAGTTGTAGAAATGAACCACAACTTCTTCATCCACAAAAATCTCCGTCTTTCCATCGCAAGTGAGACAAAAATCAAGCTGGGTTTCATCTCTAGAAAGCAAGAACAGTTTTTCAATAAATGGAACCTAGAAGAAAATAAAGAATTGAGCCAAAGTAAATAACTAATACTAGTCGTGAGAAATTGGTTAGTCTTTCAGGGAAAAAAGACAATTTAGAGAGTGAATTTGTGATCAACCTCCTGCAAACAGTACATACAATATTTACAGAAGTGCTAATTATGTCCAGCTTTCCTTCTTCAGTCCTTTCAATAAAAAGTAGGCACTGTTGTTTCAGTTTAAGCAATATCTTCAACAGGCATTCCTGTTCACTAACCATATGCATAGGTGGGAATGGCAAGGAAGGGTTAATAGTTGAGAGAAATAAAAAGAAAGCTTGCTTATCTCAAATGAAATAATACACATTGTTAATTTATATTTTTGTTTTGTTTTGGGGTTTTTTTGCATGTATAAAAGATTCAGGCAAGGCAAAGCCAAACCCAACCAACAAAACAAGGATTTCCCTTCTAATAATGGCTCATGGAAGGAATAAACACTAGAAAAATTCATGAGGTCCTTACATCAGGACCCTAGGTTAGAGCTCCATATCTGAGAATCAAGAGAAAAAGATCAGTTTACAGATGCTCTAATCCCCTCTCTTTCCCATTTAGCTTTCTAATCCCACTTAAATAGCCCAGGCCCAAGGCAGGGCAATGGCTTCTTTGATTATACCCAGCCTGTTTTGGTTCTAAATTCTAGCCTGCCCCTTAAAGAAGCAGTAACCTCCTTCACATACTCCTCACTTTTAACAGACTCAACTCTTCAATACCCCTCAGAGTACAGTGCTTCTTCAGTTTAAGAGAATAAATCTGCATTCTGATGGTCCTTTACAGAATTATATCCTATACAGAACTGAGTTGACTTCAATGCTACGTACCATAGAGTGACATGGGCATTTGAATTTTCACTACATAGAGCCAAAGCAGAACTACATGATCACAATCCAAAAAAAAAAAAAAAGCACACCCAACAGGTTGCATCTTAGGCTCACATACAAATATACTTTAGAGACACCTCCACTTAGGTGCTACAACAACTAAAGTAGGCACTTTCCTTCAAAAGGCAATTCAAACAGTGGTTGGGGTCTCAGGCATGCTATTCCTAAACTATCCAAGTCAAACCAACCTCCTCTTGAAAACTTCTAATGATGGAGATTCAACTTCCCTTGGCAGTGTATTCCACTGCCTCACTGTTCTAACATTAAGGAAGTGTTACCTAGGTTTTGCTTGAGATCTAATCTAAATCTACTTTTCTACAATTAAATAATATGACACCTAAGTACAAATGATATGCCTCCTTAGTAAGGCCGGACACTAAACACACTGTCCAAGTGCTTCCTTCATAGCAAACTAGAGACATTACCCATACATGAGTAATAAAATAAGGCTCCTAGTTATACTCAGCTTCCTGGAGATAGGGACATCAAAGGTGAAGCTCGCCACTGAGCCGTGTTTCTTCCTCCACAATCTTCTGGGTAAGTGACTTTTCCCAGGTCTACCTGAATTGTGCTATCTGAAGGAATTGCTGAACAATCAGCTTCAGTTTCTGAAAGTGGCACTTTAGGTTGTTCTCTGCCTGTTCATTTTTCGAATAGCCGAAGGATCATCTCTGCAAGAAGGAAGGGATCCAGACAACTGCTCTGCCAATCCCTAAACCATTTTAAATTAGAGGAAGCCAAACTCATGAAACAACTGTATCCTATTAATATGGTTCCAGACTCTCATTCAGTACTTTCAATCTAAGCAAACAAAAATTTCTGAGTCCAGTCAGGAACGAAAGCGAGGTGGCGGGGAGGAATAGTACACCAGAACAACCAACCACTTTTCATTTTCCTATTCATTTTCCTTTTCCAGTTTAAATAAAATATGATACTAAAGTAGTGGGGAGCAGGAGTGGGAGATGCCCTATATTACACTCAAGGTGTTTTGGCTGCCCCTTAAACTTCTTCACAGATCTAGGGGCACCTACCTGCATCTATTAAACAACAGCGTCCTTTATGTCAGTAGCTATACAATCAGGCAGTAGGACAATCCTGAAGTCTTTACAGTATTTAGTATGTCAAGAAGTCAGTAGTATAGGAGACAAATAAATGTTAAGAGAAAAGGGAAAGACAAAATAATAGAGAAGCAAGCAATTTGCCACATATTCAGTGGAGGTGTCTCACCTAGTTGGTCTCCGAAATCTCAACTCTTCCTCCTTCAGACAAGGAGGAATCTGTACCTAACACAGGTAAAATAATAAAATCCAGATCAGAATTTTCAAAACGGCTCAGCACCCACAGGTGAAACCAGATTTTCAGATAGGCTTAGTTCCCATGTAGGCAGGCAAATATGAGGCCAGATTTCCCAAGAAGACCAGAATGGTGGATCTTAAGTGCATTTAAAAATCTGGTGATGCCTGATTTACATGGATCTTTGCTTGGATCTTTCTAAAAACTGATCTTTCTATTAAGTATAATGAAAGCTGAACTTTTTTTGAAAATGGCTCCAACTATAGGTGCTGAACATGGCAAAGTCTGGTCCTGAGTTTTTTTAAAGAATCTGGCCCATGCTGGGGCATGCAAGAAAAAGAGAAGGCTACTGGAATGAGCAGAAAGTATTTCCTCTGGAGTAATTCCAACTCTTTCTGATGGAAAGATAGACATTTAGAAACTCCCATCACAATATCAAATACAGATCTCTAGCAGAGTGGTGCTAATTACTATCAGTGGACCAGTAGGTCAGAAAAGTCCAAGAATAAATCATTTGAGTCAAAAACCAACTTGAATTTAAATTTGATTGTTTTTGTATAACAGTTGCATAGTTTTGCTATACAAAAAGTCTATGCAAGACAAAAAATGTTAAAAATATGCGTATATCAGATGCAAATAACTGCATGTCACAGACATGTGTCCTTGAAATTCAAGATATTGTCTTTGCAACATCCATCTGTATTCTTGTGTTTTCTCATTTTTCTAGTGTAACTTTTTGATTATTCAACCAGACTAGCAATGGCTTGAGCTGCAGCATAAGACATTTTGAAAAATTACATGATGCAGGGAAAAACACAACCTACGATTTTCAACCTCTGTCTTTGGTCCTCTCCTTAGCTCTCTCTACATTTTTCTCTGGACAATCTTATTCACAAGGCCAAATTCAATATATTTTAGGCTTTTAATTCTCAGGGTGTTGTTATATATTTACTTAAACACATGTTAAGGACCCTTAAAGCAGGAGTATTAACACATTAGGGCAGGAAAAAGCATGCTAAGGGCCATCTGAGTGGCTCAGGAATCATCTTTTTCCACTGAGAATTGCCTCTAACCGGTTTTAAGCAATTCGTGTATTCACTGCTGCACAGGCCCAAAACCAGTTGGGAACAGTCCTCCAGCATCCCAGGAGGCACCACTCCCAATCACTCTATCTTCCCCCAAATGAGAGCAGAGGAGCACCTAAAGGTAAAAATCCCCACCCCCTTCCAGGCTCTAACTTGCCCCTGGGGTTCTTCAGCCTCTTTTAATGATGTCCCTTATGAATACCCAGCCATCAGTAAAAACTCATCTGTCCAAAAATAGTTTCTAGGGACAGTTTGTATTCCAACTATTAGGCATCCAAATGTGATCCTATTCCATCCTGCTCAAGTCCCTTAAAAACAGTAACATAAAAAGTACATGGGTCATCCTCCTGTTCATGGCTTTTTGTAACTTAATTTTCAGTCCAAGATGAAGAAGGTATTTTACAATATTTGTTTTACTAACATTTTTTCAGGGACTTGAGTAGGGTGCCCTATTAGACTTCCCTAAAAGCCTTTTCCTACACCCACACATTTATCAGTCACTGAATACTGCCACCATTCTCCCTATCATACAAACACATAACCTGAGCAGGATCTTCAGTTTGACACCACATCCTCATATGCAGGGTCCATCTAATTCATGCTTCTTCAACCTGCATAGCATCCCTAAGATATGGCTTGTCTCACCATCCATACAGCTAAATCCATAGGTTCTCATCCTTTTCAGTTGTGACTGATACAATTTTCTCTCTTTGTAACCTTGACAAATGCAAACTTGTGTCATGCAGCCACTGAAAGAGCATGTTTGGTTGCTTTAGCCACAACTATCCCTTAATTGAGTTCTTCCTCCAGCTTCCCATTCTCCACCGCATCAAAAACAAGCAATTCATCTTCACTCCAAAAGGCCTTCATAACCTAACTCCATATTCCTTGTCATCTCTTAAATGCTATGAAAATGCAATGCCCACTTCCTCACTGACAATGGTGCCATCCTACTCCCCATCAAACAAGCATCTTTGCAACTTCTCCATCCCATCTTCATGCACATGCAAATAATATGTAAAATAAGCCATTATAAATCATAATACTTAGGTACCCAAAGTTGCACGTCTAAGTACATTCTTAAGCAATTCAATAAATAATGTAATTTCAAAGAAATGCCAACAGCATTTGCATATACCCAGCACTCCTGTAAATCAGGCCACTTACTTGAAAGCCTATATATTGATTTAAATACCTAATTTTAAGCAATCAAGTTTGAAACTCCAGGCCATCTGTAATAAATATTTCCACTCTAGTATACAAGTCATTCCTTGATGTTGGTCCAATTTTAGTAGTTATTTCTAATGTGATCCTATCAATCATTTTGCTTCATTGCTAAAAGATCAATTACAAATTGTAAACTGTTGCATTAATATCCTGCTTATTTACTTTCCCTTGTTTGTTCATCATTTATCAGAATGCTTGTCTTACTATGTTTTTTGAGCTTTGGCTGTTGCGTGGATATTATTTTGTTCTAGGATGCTGATTGCACCTAACTTTTTCTTTCTCCCAAGACACCTTATATGAAAGGTAAAATATACAACATACAGGCTGCATACAGACATTCGGGGGATTGGGAGAGGTTAAGTTGTGTTAAAAATGGCCACCCAGTCTAATTTAGTTTGCCCAGATACAGGCCTTACACTTTGAGCCCTAATTAGGTCCATCTAAGTGAGAACTGTACAGAAGTTCCAAGAAACTTAGATCAGTCTAAAAAAGGCCAACCTGAATGAATTTACCTCTACCCAGTCTAAATTAGATCAGGTTGGCCATTTTAGACCAATCTGACTATCTTAAACTTCTGCACAGTACTCAGTGCAACTCAAGGGTTGGAACATCCCCCAGGGCTGCGTTTTTCCTACCTGCCCCCCTGGCACCAGACTATTTTAGCCCTCCTGGCTATTGCCCCAGTTCCAGGAAGACAACCACCACTCCAGAACAGCAAGCCAGCACCTCCTCTCTTCCCCCGACCCCCACCATAGCCCACCAAATCTCTCATCCCACAAGAAGCTCCTGGCAATGCTTTTACAAGCATTTGCCAATGCAAGGAGCCAAGGAAGTAAGCTGGGGTTGGGGGAGGGGTGGGTAGAATGGAGGTGTAGGTTCACTGTGGGGGGTTGTTTGTCTAGGGGTAGGGGGAGTTGGGGGATGAAAAATAGCCCCTGGTCCTGGGGCAGGGACCTTTTCCTCAAGCTCCCCCACATATGCCACCTGCCTCCATGATTCCACCAAACCTTCCCAGACCCCAGCAACCACCCTAAAACCTTGTCTTCCCCCTCCCCAATTCCCTGAGCCTCCCTGTGGAGCCTTCTATCTCCCCCACACCCTTCCACGGACTCCACCTGCCCCCCATGTTCCCTTGATCATTCACACAGATCCTGCTTGCTCCTCCGATCCCTTGTTCCCCCCAAAGACTCCGCCTGCCCCGCTGATCCCCCTAAAGACCCTCCAATATCCCAAACCACTTCCCCTCCCCATTTCCCCCAGCCCCCCCCACTAGCCTCCTTTATCCTGATTTACCTTAGATCAGGCGGCCGTTTCTAACTCAAGTTAACCTCTCCCTACCCTCCCCAAATGTCTGTATGCGGCTACAAAATACACTGCCCTAATGTTTCTTTTCCATAGAGAAGCAATATTTACAAGTTAGGTTTTTGAAAGGAACCTGAAGAATTTAAATACTCAACTCTAGACTAGTATGAATATTTGTTCTGGTTCTCTGGCTACAGAACAGCAACAAAAGAAAAAAAAGGAAAAGGTTTGGGTAGAATGAAGGGCCTTTTCTGAGATTTTCCCCTTTTTAAAAATATTTTTCCAGATTTTGAAATAAAAACTATTTTGAAACAAAACCAAATATTTCATTTTTAAAAAGCTGAAATGAAAAATTTCCTTTTTTGATTGTTTCTTTTCTTGGCAAAAGGTTTTGATATATTTGGCTCAAATTCTCAATACCTCAGCTTGGATAGACACTTGTGGGGTGATGGGGTGGCTGTCTGAAAAAATATCAAACAGGTCATGTAAATTCCAGTTGAAAATCAATGGGATTTGGGCAACAATAATGCGTATTATATGATTATTCTAAATACATCCCAATAGTTTTTCTGAATTATTTAGAGGCAAATCTCAGGGCATGCACCCCCCAGGAAAAGCCTAAAATATTCCCCCAGCCCACACCCCTACAAGGGGGCACATAACAACAAGAGCTGCACCTCCCCCACCC
>NW_017729033.1:80407151-80431005 GCF_001723915.1 Gavialis gangeticus | reverse complement strand
ATCTCAAAAAACAAAATTAATCAAAAGACTGTACAAGCAACTGGAGCATGCAATTCTCAACAGGGAATCTTATGCGAATGACCTTTCTTGCAGCAATATTTTAGCACTTCTACTTCTAATAATGGGAAAAAAATATTCAGGTATTTTCACATCTGAAAAAAAAGATTTGGATTTGAAACAAATTGGCAGTGTTTTCCTGACATACCCTTCTCTTTTCAGAAGTGTTGATTCTAGTGGGAAATAGTAAGCTGGTTAACAATTCACTTGGTCAAGTAACTTATTACCCCACTTCAATGTACAGGAGGTAAGAATGGCTCCTTAGAAGGTAAGGATCTAGTGTGTGAGCTGAGCAGAACAGAGAGAGAGACTCTAGGGAGAGACGTGCCTAGCAGAGAGCTAGATGCACTATGTTACTTATTTTTAGTTTCTATATTAGAAAAAGAAAAATCAAACTTAAGAAGTGAGTTAGTTGCTGAACTTTGCTTGAGAGCAGTTGGGAAAGAGATCTGCTTAGAGATGTCAACTGAAGTTTTGGATAAAACTTTTCAAGAAGGGAGCTTTCATGTTATCATATTGGTGCATAAAAATCTGTGAAAGAATGAAACAGAAGATCATGATCTGTAATCAGGTCAAAATATCTACAATTCCTGAGCACCTCAGAAAGGTATATTATCATTTATTTTTAGCATAGACAAATAAGCAAAACAGAGAGTCCTTGCCCTAAAGTCTTATCATCCACAACTAAATATTAAAAATAAGAAGCTTAGCATATAGTCATATATAGTGTGAATTTTTTTAAAGCATGAAGCCAGGGTATAAATGTTTAATTCTCCAGAGGAAGTTTGAAAATTTATGAATGCCAAGAGAAATATAAAGGGTCATTTTCAAAGAGGCTGAGCACAATTTGAACTTTTTGAACTCTTTCATGCATAATTATTAGTGCTGCTACCTGGCCATTTTTATCATCTCAGAGAAGTAGCTGATAGATTAGATACATAGATATTTTACATGAAAATCAGTTAAGTCTAAGCAAAATCCAGTGTTTCTAAAATATTTAATAAATACAAATGAAGACATAGAACTGTGTATGACTAAAAGTGAAGGAAAGTCCCCTGCTGTTTTTAAAAGCTTCCAAAAATAAATTGCAGTCTCAGTCAGGTTAATAGGGCCAGCAAAAAGCAGTAATGCCAATGGGATTGGAGAATGGCGTTGTAGTTCTCTTGTTCAAATAATGACTTGTCTTCTTGGATTTTTTCAAAATGCCACACACCCAGTTCTGCAGCTGTTACTCATGCTTACTCAGAATTGAAGCCCCACTGATGTTCATAGCACCGGTCACATGGGTACAACTCAATAGAAGGTTTGCAGAAGTGCAACCTTTCTGAATATTATTGTATAGCCATTTCTCTTTTCCCTGCCAACATTGTCTTCCCCACAATACTCAATGGAAAGAGATGTCGCATTTGTGCTGCCATAAAATATTTTATGGAGACACAAAGGCCAATCAAACAGATGTCCATACTTCTTACTGCACCACAGCCTAAAATTTGTGGCTGTGACATTGGTGGTATGAATTTGTGCCACTATTTTACTGCTGATTGTTAAGGTAGCTTGTCATATTTTATTCTTTAAAGTTGTACCTGTTTATAGAGTGCTGAATTATAGTATTGTCTAAAGTTTTCTTTTATATTCAGTCTAAAGTTCTGTATAGCCTCATTGTTATCTGAACTTTTCATTTTGCTGGTGTTTGCAATATTAGCTGGCCTTGCCTCTTGCAAGCGGCTTATGGCCTTGGAGTTTGCTCACATGATGTTTCCTCCCTTTTCTATCACTGTGAGAAGTGTTTATAACACAACATAGTAATAGTTGTGTTACTAGCTCAAATTAACTGAACTTGGCACTAACTGGCTGAATAAAAGTTTAAAATGGCAGAAGCCGCACTTGGCCTCTGGCTCTGGAGCAAGACACATGGGCAGACATCTGTTGTGCCCCCGTGAGCCCCAGGACCCCCCAACAAGAAACCCAGGACCCCCTGTGACCCCCAGCCTAGCTGGAGGTAAGCAGGGACCTGTGGTAGGAGGGACTTAGCCCAGCTGCAGGCAGACAGCTGAGAGGAGCCAAGGAGGGCCACAACCCCCCAGCTCCTACTTTGCCCAGCCCCCCAGGGAGACACGTGACCGGACCCTTATAAACAAGACGCACAAACAGGTGTGCTTCTCGGTCCAGAACATGAGTTAGCATGGGAGTTTGCACAGGAGGGTGCACAGAAAGGGCCCAAGTCCCTAGGCAAAGAATCTCAAGGGTCTGGTTGGCACAGTAGTAGCCTAACTACTACCGACGCAATGCTGGGTAGGACACGTTGCACCCTGAGGTTCCCCACTGCAGCTGAATCCCTCCCCTCTGGTACTTCTGAGGCCTCCATCCAGACAGAACCCATGGTTCTGGCCTCCATTCAGACAGAGCCTCTGGCTCTCAGCTGTGGGGCTGACTGACACAACTCCAGGCACATGGGATCAGGAGCATTTCAACATCCTCTTGTGAGGTTTGCTCCATATAGGAGTCTCTGGAATCCCAGATAGTGGAGCTCCAGACCACAGTGCAGAGGCTGTGACCCATCAGGGATGGTGAACAGGAGACTGACTCCTACTGCTAGGCCCTTCACTCCAGGACGGAAGAGTGACCTAGGTCCCCTGCCAGGACCAGGAAGGCCAAGAGGCACTCCCATATTGTCCAGTCAGGGAGCTAGCCTTCTTATCTGGCCTTCTGACCACTACCCTATGCTCCTTATCCACATGGGCACAAATGGCATGGCTCAGAGCCATCCCAGCCGGGTCATGAGTGGCCACAGGGCTCTTGGAGCAGGGCTCCAGGGGGTTGGGGGCGCAGGTGCTTTTTTTCTTGATAAAGGTGGGGGTGTAGCTCTCTATGTAAAGGAGAACTACACATCCCTACAAGCCGAGATTGACACCCAAGGAGGATGACTACAAACCCTTTGGGTTAGAATATGAGGGGAACATAGTGAAGGGAATACAATAGTAGGAGTCTACTACAGACCTCCAAACCAGGAACAAGTGCTTGATCAAGAATTCACCAGGGAACTGGACAAGGCTGCATGCTCTTGGTGAATGGTCATCATGGGAGACTTCAGCTACCCAGACATCTCATGGGCTGAGCACTCGGCCAAATCCAATTGGTCACAAAGCTTCCTTACATGTGTCAATGAGCTCTACCTGTCCCAAGAAGTTTATGGACCAACAAGGGGCAAGGCACTGCTGGACCTGGTACTGACCAAAGGGGATGAGTTAATCAGCAACCTTAGAATTGAAGGGAAGCTGGGCGACAGTCACCACAAGTTGATCACTTTTACAATCTACTGCAAAGCTGACAAGTCAGCGAGCAATGGAGTAGTCCTTTACTTTATGAAAACTGACTTTCATAAGCTCAGGCTTGTTCTTGAGGCCCTGAGAGCCATGATTTCACAGGGAGGGGAGTTCATGATGAGTGGTTGCTCCTTAAGGAAGCAATCCTAGAAGCACAGGGGGAGTCCGTCCCCACCTGTAGGAAAGGTGGTAAAAGGGCTCAACAACACCCTTGGCTCAACAGGGAACTCATGGACCTCCTATATCTAAAAAGAGAGGTGTATAATGCGTGGAGGAGAGATAGCACCACTAAGGAGGAGTATACTGCACTGGTCTGCACCTGCAGGGAGTGAACTAGAAAAGCCAAGGCTGCAACTGAACTCCATCTAGCTACATAAATCAAGGACAATAAATAGTCCTTCTTCAGATATGTGGGGAGTCAAAAGAAAAAGAAGGACAACATTGGAGCCCTGCTAAACCAGCTGGGGCAGCTGACTACTGACATCCAGGAAAAAGCCAATCTGCTTAATGATTACTTTGCATCAGTTTTTCACCAGCCCAAAGGGACCACCCTGCCTAACAAGATGTGGGATGACCAGGGCGAAGATGACTATATGCCCACCATTGGCATAGATCCTGTGAGAGAGCATCTTGAGAGGCTGGACCCCCATAAATCAGTTGGTCCAGATAAATTGCACCCCAGAGTGCTAAAGGAACTGGCAGACACCATAGTGCAACCATTGGCAAGGATATTCGAGAACTCATGGTGCTCAGAGAAAGTACCTGAAGATTGGAAGAGAGCCAATGTGGTACCCATCTTCAAGAAAGGGAGGAAGGAAGACCCAGGAAACTACAGGCCAATCAATTTAACCTCAATCCCTGGGAAGATTTTGGAAACAATTATCAAAGAAACCATTCTTGACAGGCTAACAGAAGTCAACATGCTGAGGGATAGCCAACACGGGTTTGTTGCAGGTAGGTCTTACTTGATCAATCTCATTTCCTTCTATGGCCAAGTGACGTATCACCTAGACAAGAGGGAAGAGGTTGATGTCATATATTTGGACTTTTAAAAAGCCTTTGACCTGATGTTCCATGATGTCCTCATGGAAAAATTGGGAAACTGTGGCCTTGACTACTCCACAGTCTGATGGCTGGAGAACTGGCTCTGAGGTCAGACCCAGAGAGTGGTAGCTGATGGAACCGAATCAACATGGCACTCAGTGACTAGTGGTGTCCCCCAAGGCTCTGTTCTTGGACCTGTAATCTTTAATGTCTTCATTAACAATCTGGACACTGGTGTCAAAAGCAGACTGGCCAAGTTTTCTGATGACACCAAGCTTTGGGGAAGAGTCTCCACACTTGAAGATAGGCTGGTGATCCAGGCCAACCTCGATAGGCTTCCAAGGTGGGCAGATGAAAACCTGATGGCATTCAATACGGAAAAATGCAAGGTGCTCCACCTCGGAAACAAAAACCTGCATCATACTTATAGGCTCAGCAATGCTACACTTGCTAGCACCATGACCGAAAGAGACTTCGGGGTCATGATTGGCCACAAGATGAATATGAGCCACCAATACAGTACCACACCTAGCAAAGCGAACAAAACTCTGGCTTGCACCTACCGATGCATCTTGACCAAGACCCAGGATGTCATCCTCCCACTGTATACGGCCTTGGTGAGGCCACAGCTGGAGTAATGCATCCAATTCTGGGCTCCACAACTTAAGAAGGATGTGAAGAAGCTTGAAAGATTCCAGAAGACAGCCACTTGCATGATCAGAGGGCAAGAGAACAGGCCTTATGAAAAGAGACTGCAAGCTATGGGACTCTTCAGCCTAGAGAAGCGCAGGCTCAGGGATGACTTGTTGGCAGCCTATAAGAACATAAGAGTCATGCATCAGGATCTGGGGGAACACCTGTTCACCAAAGCACTCCAGGGGATGACAAAGTCCAACAGTCACAAACTCCTGCAAGACTGTTTTAGGGTGGACATAAGGAAAAACTTCTTTATTGTCTGAGCCGAGGCCCTAGAACAAACTCCCCCCAGAGGTGGTACAAACACTTACTCTGGACTCTTTCAAGAAACATTTGGATATTTATCTTGCTGGGATCCTTTGACCCTAGCTGACTTACTGCCCCTTGGGCATGAGGCGGGACCCGGTGATCTTACGAGGTCCCTTCGATCTCTAGTGTCTATCAAATCTATGAATCAGAGGGATGAAATGATTGGATACAGTAACAAAAGGTGATAGAGGAGACCAATGGACAATGCCCAAAGTAAGACACCAAAAAAGGACAAATTAAGTGGTGTGCCCGTGATGGGTCTGTTAAACAAAGGAATATGATGACAGGATAAAATATGGACAGTATGCTTCCTGCAAAGAAACCAAGCTGAAAGCAAGGAGTCATCAAAGGATTCCAATTAAAGAAAATCATAAAACAGGAGAGCAAGAAAGTTAAGTGTGTGTCATCACTGTCATCATTGTTATCATGAATCCATCCTTCAACACCTGTCTGGACCATCCCAGCCAACAAAGCACCCTTTGCTTCAGGAACTCAGTGGGTGTCTTTTCTGTTAAGCAAAGTAACATCTGGGATCAGGTGAGATCATTGTACTAAGCATGTTTTCTCTCTCTAAATATGGAAACTGCTAGGATAATACTTTTTGTACTCATACAGTTAGACTTTCATTTTAGGACACTGAGCTGTCTGTGTTTGTATTTCAAGTTCCATTTAAGGGTTAATTGTGCTTTAGCAATCCCTAAGCACTATCTGCTGAACAGTGGTGCTAACAGGACACCTGTTGGCTCTACCGTGGGAGAGCACAGGCAGCACAGAGCTTCCTCCATTCTCCAGCCACCCCAGGCAGGTGATTTTGGGGCTTCATAACCCTGATTCTGCATGCCCTGGGAATTTCCATTTCTGGGGTGCACAAGATCAGGCACCTAAAGTCCCAGGAGCACCTCCCCAGTTTTTTCTTTTTGGAGAGATGTGTGCTCAGGGGGCAGAGGGGATTTGACTTGGGGCGTGTCTCTGCAAATTGGGAAACCCTGGGTTTCCACAGTTGCAGAGGTGTTCCCACCCACGGATTCTCCAGCACTCCTCTGCTATCCAGGAAACCCAGGATTCCCCTGTTTGCAGAGGCATGCCCTAAGTATTACCCCACAAGATCAGGCTGCAGCCACTTCCAGAAGTAGTAGGGGCAGGACCCTGTGGCACAATAGGCAATTTCTAGTTCAGCTAATGAAGGGGATCAGTTGTGCTGAGACACATCCCAGTACAGCTGATCCATTTCATTTGGTGATGTCTGTTTATACCTCCTTTTATAATTAAGAGGCAGTTGCAGAGATTTGGCAAGGTGGTACTTCTGTGACAGAAAATCACGTGTCTTCCCAGTTCTGTTGCAAGAAGTTTATTTGAATTACTGTTTTTCATAAATGTGATATTACTATCAATGTGTTTTTCATCTGTTTCATTTTTGCTTATCTGTGGTGCATAAAAAAGCAAGATCTTTCAGAATGATGACAGTTCCTGGAAGATGGCACATGAACATTTTAACGTGTTAAAGTCTAAATTCTCTAAAACATACAGGAAAAACAAAACCAACAAAAATGAAGCTTGATCTAATTTTGGATTCATTTCTTTACCATCCTTACCTTTTACAGAGTCCTCCATTCCATTCAGATTGCTATTAACTCACAAAAGCAAATGTAAAAGTATCAGGTATGCATATCATTGAAGTCAAAATAAAATATAACAAAATATATTTGTTTGTAATAGGGCTATGCAAAGATTTAGTAGCCGATTCAATTTGGAGGAGATTTGGCCCGATTTGGCAGCCAAATCTCCAAATCTGAATAAAATCAGGAGACCCATTAACAGGTCTGAACTGAATTGGAGGCCTCCAAATCTATTCATAGAGATTCAGAAGGCTTGCAGTTTTTTTGATATGGTATTTGCTTTCAACAGTTTGAGGTGCACTTTCACAGAAACCCCTGTACCTATGTCCTTGAAACTTGACAAGCCTCATGCCCTCAGAAGGGGCTACCATCCCTGCTGTTTTCATCTGAATCTCCAAAAAAATGACAAAGTTATGGGTATTTTAGTGATTTCCCGTTATAGTCAAATCAAATCACTGTCCCTCCAAATCAGCCAAATCCTTAGTGAATACATGCTGCTTTGCACAGGCCTAGTTTGTAAATGTATTTGATTGATTGTTAATGTAAAAGTGCATTTAGACCTAAAATGAGAGCAAACTTGGAAAGGATTTAGTACTAACCATTTAAGAAACAAATGCTTCCCACTAGATCAGTTATGTGGAAAAGATGTTATTATGCAACCTTCAATCACCTGAGTGAAATAAGTTCATAAATTCATTTCATTTTATTCATTGACAAGTGCCCACGTCATAAAAGCAGAACTTCAGATGTCACATTTCGGTAGCTTCACTATCTTCAATAAGGGACAGTTCAGAAAAGGAAATTACCCTCTCATACCAGCAAACAGTCCCTTCAGGGATGAAAAGTTTGCTGTGCTACTACATTTTCTGTACCTCTTTTTGCTGTAAAACAGAGCTCTATAGTCTAATCTCTAACACTAATTTCTAACACTAACACTTCACAAGAACTGAATTCATTTACATAGCAAAAAGGCTGAGTATGTTATTGGTGTAGTGAATATGCAGCTATTGCCAGAATTATTTACCAGAGAGTTTCAAGTCAGGTACTGGTATACATTGCAATTTAGTCCAAACTTTCTAATACCAAGAGTATAGTTTCTCTTAACTTCAAAATGCTTATCTTAATTATGCATTTCTGCATGGAATAAGGAGATCTGACTTCCTTTTTCTACAGCCCAAGACCAGATAATGTGGGCATCTAAGCCCTTTGTCTCATCAATTAAACGTTGTATAGAAGTTGAATCCATTACCAAATACACTTTGAGATGGATGTTTATTCTGTTGTGTCCTTTGCCTGTATCCTTCCTCATTTAATTTTGGTGACTTCTTGAACCATCTGAGCACGTGACTGAGAACACTAAATAGCCAAATTACATTGTTTATTGGTGAGTAATAGCTCATACACTGTATATATTAATGTTCTAATCTTCATTATGCCCAACACTCATGGAAATAAAAATCAATAAAACAACCTCAAAATGAATAGACTTTGCAATGCTTCCTTGCAATGAAAAAGTCACAGATGCCTGCAGGGGAAGTATGTACTACAGTAGCACATCTGTTACCTTTTACAGGTGTTTAGCATTTGATCCCCCTGGCATCCAGCCAGCCCAGTAATATTTTATTCATTAAGAATTAGAGTCTGATTCCTTATTCACATTAAAAGGCACCTTACTCTGTTGGATTTGCTTTCTTTCTTATTTCAGCCCTTAACCCAATTTAACTATAGGTTCTGACACAGTTCTAATTAGTGGTATCTTTTGTTCTTATTCGCAGTTTATTCATGTCTTTTCTGATTGCCTTCTTCCATTTCAGTCTTTCTTTTTTTCTTTCCCTTCAATTTTCATCTCCTGTACTTTTCTTACTATATTTCCTTCTTCATGATTCAGGATATACCCTAACCACTTCTTTGTGATATCCCTGTCTTTCTCAACAAAGTCCCATACAACCAGTTGCTTTTTGATGTCTTCATTGTTTTAGCTATAACAGTGAAATGCACACTATTCATTTTAGCAACCTAATCTCAGTTTTATCACATGCTGTTTCATCATTACTTCTAACCCTTCCCCCATGTTTCCTCTTTCTACAAGTAATACCAGCCTCACCAGTGGGAGTAAAGTGTTTGCTAGTGTAGCCCAAAAGACAATAAAGGAAATAGTCCCATGAATTTTTCCAACTATTGCTGTGTATTATTTTGCATGTGGGTTACACTGTCTCTTCCCTTGTCGTATACACATATGTTTGGCTATGTACAGAAAGGATATGATTCAAAGCCCATGAAGTCAATGGATGTTTTTCTGTTGATTTCAATAGCTTAGACCACATCCAAATAAACTAAGGAAGATTTTGCATTCTTGAGAATTCAACAAAGAGTATATGCCATTGCAGAGACTATTGCTGAAGCACTGCAAACTTCCAGAAGCCCTGGCTATATCATCATATAATTGAGTGATCTTGATATTCTGGCTTCTTATAACTGTTTTCATCTAATGCAAATGACCTGTCTTAAAATTTAGCTCATTGGTAGGGGCAAAAGACTGACAGCTGGTGAATGAATTCAACACTAGTATATTTTTATAACTGGAAAATAAATTTCAGACATCCTGGTGGTCTACAGATTGTTTCCAGGTCTTTTTTGTTCTAATGAACGATAAAATATGACTTAGATTCAAGTTCAGGCAATTTAATTTTAGCTGAATTGTGGAGAAAAGTGAGTGCCAGATCTTATTCTAAACCTTAACCTTCTGAGACATTGAGACATTTGTCCTATGCACAAATTATTGCAATAATAACAATACTTTCTGGTTTACAACTGATTTACCAGGAAATTAATATTTGGTTTTATGAACACATTAAGCAGATGGTACCTATTGTTGAAATTATCCTGTAAAACTACATATATTTGGGCCTGGCTACACTGCAATGCATTAGATTCTCATAAAGAGGCTTTTTTTATTTATATTTTTAATGGCCCATTTAAGATTATGGCACGCAACCTTGGAACTAAGTATGAAGGTTCCACAGCTACAGTAATTTAAAAAAGATTAATTTAATCACCTTCTTTCATAATGATGAAAGAATTAGCACATTAATGTAAATATCCTATTTAGCTGTTACAATTTAAGTCTATCATTAATTTAGTCCAAATCAGTGATAACCTGAAAATGATGATTATACTGAATTGTCTCCCGTATCCATCATATAGTAGTTTCTAACCTAACTTCGGTAGGAAAGTTAAGTAACTGAGAGTAAATTTTGGCCTAACTGAAGTCAATAGAGAAGTTCCCATTAATCTCTGTGGAGCTAGGATGTCACCATGGGACATTAAAATATTAGGCTAGCCAATTATATGGCTGATGTTGCAAGCCACTTAAGAGTTTTCTGCTGCCATTTCGCTGTATGTAATTATCTTACTTCTATACCACCAGTTTTTGGCCAAATTTTCCAGTTTAATATTGAAGCCAGGTACAGACATTACACTTTTATAATTGTTCAGAAACTCATCTATACCCATAACAGAGCACTTGTCCAGCACACAAAACCAGTCTATACCCATAAAAAGACAGGGACACTTGTACACATGAGGAAATTGCCTTTTTTAGCACTTGAATTGTCATTTTAGAACAGTTTAATGGAATCACATGTTCCACATGAGGTGGGGTATTTCAATTTAATTTTGTCACGTTGTACACATGTATTGGCGTGTTGTGCTGTAAATGACTTTGTTACATAGCAAACTAAGAAACCTCCCAATGTATTTTAGTTTCCTGCCTAACAAACTGCAATGATACACCCATCCCCAAGCCCTCCTGCTGGTCTTGTAGCGCCCTGTGCACTGTCCCCGCCACCTTCTCTGGCCGCCAGCACACCCAGCTTTCCCTGGGGCAGCACAAGGAGGCAACAGGAGAGTGGCTGGATGGGCAGCATCTAAGCTGCGGGAGGCCCCAGTCCTTCCTTCTGTGGCAGCAGCACTTCCCAGAGACACCCGGGAGGGCTGCTAGTGAGCCAGGTGCTGGCTCTAAGCAGCTCAGGGTCCCCTGGCAGCTCACCCTCTGGCTGTGGACAGGCTCTGCCAAAAAAAAAAGGATCAGGCCCCTTGCCATAACAAAGAGGGTGCCCCTAAATTGAAACAATGGATTTTTAATTGTCACAATTAAAAAATGCACCAATTAGAAACCCACCATTTCAATTTAAGAGAACTAAACCCCTGTCACGTGTTTAAGCAGCCCAGAAGTTCAGCGCACATAGACTGATTTAAAAATGCTGAAACCCAGTCTATGATTTGTACTTCCCCCATCCCCCCCAAAGGACAAATGTGTTCTGTTCACTACTGATCTAAACTAAGCCACTTACAGAAAACTATGTCACTTAGAATGATTCCACCTTGGCCTTTCTGAATGTCTGTACCTGGCCTTGAGACATTTCTCTATGGAGATAACTACGATTCTCTTTGCAATCTCTCTTGCAAGCTGGAATTGCATCTCAAAGTGTTCCCACTTTGTCTCTAAAGATACATGTAGATACCAGAGTTGCCAGGTGTGTAATGTAAGTTTCTATTCCCACTTCTGCTGCTGAGTTTCAGGTAACAAAGCAGCATCTCTCTGAAGTCTCATTCCATCTGGAAGCACAATATTCATCTAACACTTTCAGCAGCTAATTCAGTGTTCAGGTATTATTCCTACCAACCATGTCTCATTCACTTCAGTATATCCCCTCCTCCCACTTTGAGAAAGTAAAAAAGCATTACCTTAATTTTCTTTAACTTTATCCCCAGTGGTCATCTCTGTAAGTAGACTCAATTCTTGTCTATATATTTGTGCAAGGTTTTTGTCTAGCAGTTGTTAATTCTGGATAGCTTGAGTCCCTCCTTTTTTTGCCCATTTGTTCCATTTCTAGGTGCTGTTTTGTATTCCAGTTGATCACACTTTCCTCTTTGCTGTGGGTCTCACTAGACTTCTCCTACCTAGTTTCAAGTACAGCGTGCTGCATAATCATATGAAAGCCTCCAAATAAACTGGCTTTTTTGTTAAGAGAACTGTTTACAAACTGGAGCTGGAATTACAGACATAGACAGACCTCCTGGAGCTCCTTTCAGAATTTTCTCCTCCTGCAATCTGTTCTGGTGTCTCAAAGTTTCAAACAGATCACTATACTACACTGCAGAGTTTTATATTTATAAGAAAGATTAGATAATCTTACAATGTCTCAGAAATTCATTTGGTGGGAGAAGGCAAGGAGGGATGGGTTAGCCCATGAATAACAGTATGTTATAGTTTTGTATTTCAGCATTGAAAGGCATGACAAGGCTGTTAATTTATTTCTACAAGCTTTATCAGCATTTTAATATTCAATTCAATGCCTTTGGAGGAGAAGCACCAAAAAGTAGCTGTATCTTATATAATAAAAGAACAGGAATAAAAGAACAGGGAGTTTTAGTTCCTTATTATCACTGAGTTCTTCTTCTATTAAGAGAATTAAAAAGACATGTTGCAATGTATGCCTACACATTTAAAAAAATCTATATCCACAAAAGGAGATGCCTCCTTTTTTTAAGAAAAAGATGAACATCCAAATGTCATATCTACACGAGGAAGTGCTGATGCTACTGTAATGCAACAATGCAAAAATAAGTTGCTTAATTAAGAACTCTACCCCATATCTGAACAAAAAGCTCTTAGGAACTTCAAAACATAATTTACCAAAGTCCTGTGGTAAATTCAGCTTAGGTGTAAATTCTGCCTTCCTAAATATTACTCATATATTTATAAATTGGTAAATTTAATCTATACTGCATCTCCCCAAACCTGTTAAGTATTGCTGCAAGTGCAAAGTAGTTGCCCCAAGCCAAGTTGGGGGAGGATGAATGAACCTTAGATTGTGGTTTGCAAAGTAATTTGGGGAAAATGCTATGAATAATATGACTCCTCCAATGATACTTTTTTTCTCCTTGCAAGATACTAGTATTCTACAACCTCTACTGAGAACACCTCAGATGTAATTCTGTCCCAGAGGAAGTCAATGAGGAAGTCATAGGGAGTCTTTCCATTGTCTGAGTTATAAGCCGATTTTTCTTCTTGAAAGTTATTCCTGACACCGGTGAAATCAATGGCAAAATTTCCTTTGATTCCAATGCTGCCACTATCTAAACCTTAAAAAAAAACAAAAAATGGTTGAGTCTTTAGTAGTGTCTGGCTACTGTAATAAACAGAAAAGGAAATATATCTGTATAGCATAGTCCACCCTCAATTCCAGGGGGACAGGTCCTTTAGCAAGGGTAATTTAGCTCTGAAAATGCATTGTCTTCTCATGGTATGATCTTCACCATCTGTTTCATGCAATAAAATAAAGTTGTTGATTTGAAGCTGTACCTTCCATGTTTGCATAAAGGCCAGCTCCAATTTGCATCACACAGCAAGAACTAAGGTGATTATAAATTACAATGAAAAAGCACATGCTTTTTCACATTCTAATGAAGCAAAAGGAGCTGCACCTGATTACAGCTCCAATCCAACTCTGGTCATGTTGGTTGGATTTTTCAAAAGTCCCAAAAAGTAAGAGCATAGCAGGAAAGTGTAGTAAGCACTCTAATGAGGCTCCCCATCCACAATTTTATCTTTCAACCAGTACAAAGATCACACAAATAAAATAAATAATGAATCAGATAATTCAGTGCACTCTTATTAAATAAAATGGTCCTGGACTGCTCTGCAGAAATGCCAGTTCAACCGAATATAAATATTTTTCTCAGTTAATTAAGAAAGAAAAACACTTTCTGTTATAGGATGCCTGGGAACTTTATACGCCATTTTATAGGAATGAGAAGCACTCTAAAAATAATTCTCCCCTTTATGCTAAAGGTTTCTGTTTTCCAGTTTTATTTCAGCTTCAAATCCCATGTTTTAATGGTTCAGAATCCATGTTATTCCTGGGAATTTGCTGGCAGCTCAACAGGCATATCATTTTAATGTTCTCCTTTATTTCCTGTGCTAAAGGAGAATGTTAAAATGATTTGCCTGTTGTTTAAATTTCTTGCAAAAATTCTAGCAACTATTCAATCAAAATGCATCATGTATTGTTTAAAATGAAAATGCAGAAGTACTTTTCCTAAAGCTATCATTTTTCTTTATAATTAATTTCCTTGAGAACAGAAGAACAGCCACCAACATCAAAATAAAATTATCTATGAAGTATAGCCCAAAACCTAACAAGAGTCTTTGTCACAAAAACCCTTTAAAATAAATAAACAAATATAAGTTTCAAAGGTGTTTTGAAGAGTTTCAAAACTGCATTGATCATGGAAGTGTAAATGAAGTCCTTTTTTGGATTCAGTCCGTCAAAGTGCTGACATCCTAGCCCAAATCAAGTAAATTCAACTGGGCTACCCACATAAAGTTAAGTATATACTTAACTGGTTTTGCTGGATCAAGGTCAAAGCACTCAGTGCCTTCAAGGTGATGGCTAGAAAATTATATTTAGAGGTTAGTTTTAGAGGGAATTGGCTTATAGATAAAGTAATATATACATTAAAACAATGATCCAGGGGAATGGCAAGGGTTAATTGATTTCTAAAATCCTGTTTGTGATAAAGTTTCCTTCAAGGCCCACTGTGTCTGAAGACAGCAGACACACAGGCTGGGAAACTGAAGACATGCACCACACTGTTCCACAACATGAGATAAGGTGGCAGTAGGTGAACTGCAGAGCCTTTGGAATTTTCAGCTTTGGTGAACAGACCAAATTAGGAGGCCCAGTAAATAACCAAATTAGGATGTGTGCATGTGATGGGTTTGTGAAACAAAGGCATATGCTGACAGGACAAGACATGGATAGTATGACGACTACAGGGAAATCAATCAATGATGCCCAGAGATAAAGAGTCATCAGAGGAGAGAAATAATACAAAAGGAGGGATTTCAGAGCAGCAAAGTGTCCCCAAGAGGGGAACCTGAGGCCACCATGAACAGAGGGCACCCCACCAGCCCATCTCATGCACCCCACTGTGAGGGGAGGGGATGGGCCTCAGCCCTTGAGCTCCAGGCTGATAACATCTGACATGCAAGAAAGAACCTCAGTGTGAAGCTCATGACAGCTTTAAAACAGTCTCAGGACTGGTAGGTATAGAATTGTTCACATTATCCTTATCTGTTATCACTGTTCACATTATCCTTATCTGTTATCACTGTGTATCAATAAAATTTGCCTTTTATCAAATGGAGAGGTTGTGGTCCACCTGAAGGTTTGAGTCTCCCTAGAACAAGGTACCTGGATCATAAATCCAGCGCCAACAGAAGCATTGAAGCCCTTGTCACCAGGACAGGTGTAGCAGATGGAGTGGCCAACCTGCCTCAGAACTCTGACTTACAAGGTAAGCTGCAGTATGTAAAATGGTAGGTCATTTACTATCACCATTTTCTCTTTGGTTTTTCTGCTGCATTTATTGATTAGGATAATCAACTGGGATAGTAATCTGTGTGTTTTAGAGGCTTGTGGAATAAATTTATACTGAGACTGTGCCAACTAGCTTCACAAGAAACTCATATTAAAGTTGTATGCACTTTTGAAAGATGCAAAGTAAAATACCAGTTAAATTATATAAATATAATAAATCTTAAAATAGGAAAATCTTTATCCAATGTGTTAGGGTGACAATAATTTGGATTTTTGGGAGCATTCAATTTGCAGCTGAATACAAAGGCTTGTTCCTGTGTCTCAGCAAAATTGCTAGCTAGCCACAAGGCAGGATAATATGTTAAGACTAATCTTGCAAATGCTTAGGCAAACAGTTTTCTAAACAAAGTCATAGTGCTAGGGCCCATTGTGTAAGAAGAACAAGGTGCAGCCCACCAGCTATCATCAGGAGATAAAGCAGAAGCAAGACCTTGGAGCTGAAGAAGGAGTCAGCAAGAAACCAGAAAGAACCAGCAAGTGCCTGAGAGTACCTGAGTTCATGGCCTTATGCATGCGCTCTTAGCAGAGAGGCATGTAAATGAATGAAATGCATAGACAATTCTATGCTAATGAAGTAAACAGTAAACTGAGGAGGAGCTTGAGATGGGAGGAGAAATGGGTGGAACCAAAAGAGGGACATAGGTGGAGTGAATGTTAATATGTATGAACCAAGGTTTATAAATGTGAAAAAAACTATTGTTCAGGGTAGGTCCCCAATTTGCTGTTTTTTTGGGACCTGACCCAATTCTGTCTCCGTTTTGAATAAAGCTGTTGCGATCAATGTGTGATGGTGTTTGCTCCCTATCTGCTCTGGCTAATGAGTACCAGGACCCATGAGCAATTGGACCATTATCTCCATAGTCATTGGACGCTGCATGGAGTCAGGGTCTAACACAATGATACAGTTATTAACTATTGTATACAGGTTCTTCCTTCTATAATTATTGACTGCAATTCCCCTTGACTATAGTAGGCCATTAATATTAATATAAACCAACAAATTAAATATTCAGATTGATACAAGACTTTTAAGTAATTAACAATGTAACAATGTCAGATGGGATTCTCAAAGGGATTAAAAGGATTTAGGCAACCAACTCATTCAGAGTAATTGAAAATGAAAGCCAAATCAATACACTCCCCGCAACTTCCCTCTCAAGGGAAAATAGCAGGACTGGCTGAGTTAAGAAGAACCATGTTTATTAATACAACTTCTATACAAGCAAATGAGCCTAGGAAGGAATGTAGGAGAGTATAAACTGCTGATGGGTGAACTCTCAGTGAACTCCCAAAAGGTTCAGAAGTTTGGATAAGCATACAAAATTTTGATCCTTATCTAAACTTTTTGTCCTTTGTCTTTCTTGTTCCATCAGGAGGTTCTGGTTCTTCCTTTTCAAATGCAGTCCACTCTCATCTTATCATCCTACTTTGTCTCCTTTAATCTGTGACATTCTCTAAACCATCCCGTCAAGGAGAGAGGGCTGATTAGGCAACCTACCCTCAACATCAACCCTTCAGCGGATGGTCTTTTCTTGTGGGACTCAGTGAGGTAGGCCATTTTCTTTATTGCATTCTTCCTCCATACTTTTGTAGCAAGTCAAAATAACTAAACTCCATTGACTTTAGACCTTTAGATTTAGAAGCAATTTTGAACTTCAAACAATTTGAGCACCGAATGCTTCACAAACTTGAAAGGAAAAGTATGCATATCTCCTATTTCCTTTCATATTAAATCAATGACAGAGTATGAATGAAAAAAAAAACCCACATGCCTATTTCCTAAACCTACCCATTCAATCTTATCACTGACACAGGATTGGCACATTAAATCTACAGATAGTCTCATAAATAGAGCAAAGCCCAAGGTGTCTGACCCTCCTCCAGATTTCAAATCCCTCTCTTCATCTCCCTCCATAATTTTGATTTGGACTCATCTCTAGAATGATGATAATGATGGTAGATACTATTACAGTAGGCAAAATGTGCTATGCACTGTAAAAAGATCAGAAGATATAGCCCCTGCCTCAAATAGTTTCCTCTCTAAAAAATCGTCCTGTTAGTGGTCTAAAGCCATTCAGATACAATTCAATTCCTTTCCATCTCTTTACCCTTTCAGGCAGTAATCCCACAGAGTCAGCATACATCATGAAAATGCAAAATTCCACATCATTCCACAGCAGACCACTTTTCTAGTACCAGAAATCCCAATGAAGTAGAATATATTTTTCTATATATCATATTATGGTAAAAAAAAAGGAAAGTCAGGACATAAGGCTCTATTCCTGGACATATCCACCACCCTAAAAAATTATTTCAATGTTCCAGCCCTCCGTTTCCCCATCTGTAAAATGGAAACAATAATCCTTAACAAAACATAAAGGTATTTTTTTCCCTGTGGATTAAAATGTTACAAAATTGCTAATTTTCACTGTTGCCTATTGGGAAAAATAATTCAATTCCTTTATAGTTCTTTTTTAATTTTGAGATACATTTTTGTGCTGCTTATGTGATTGATTTATTGTATGCATTTATTTATTTCATTTTATAAATGCATAAATGGACCACCTATCCAGGAAGTGGGGCAACTGAAGCACCAGGCCCAGTGCCAACTTGGGAAGGAGTTGAGGCGGGGGGCAGGGACAACACAAAAATAGTGGCTGCTGTGATGCTAGCTTGGCAACCAGTGACATCACTAGCAGCCCAGGTGCAGCTCTGTGACTGCCACTGTCACCCAGGATGCAGAACTGCCCAGTTACACTTCAGCAACCATTCATGCCTTACGAGTTCTTAAGACTGTTAGATTTCATAGCATTTCATGTTTCTGTGATACTAATGCTAATAAAAATAGACACTAGAACATAAAATTAAATGTTCTCCACCATAAACACAAATCTCCTCCAGTCTTTAGTCCAGCCTTCCCCAAATATGGAGGAGTAAAGAGGGTGTTGTATGATGTAAATATTAAAAGATCTGGGTACTGCTTGATCATTGTTAGTTTATGGGAAAATTCTGAAGTCGAGAATCCCTTATGCAATACTTATCTTGGAGCCCTCTGTCTCAGGAGGTTGCCTGTTTGGTTCAAGTTTGGAACAAATTGGTTCAAATTTCCCCATTAACTTGCTGCTAGTTCATCTTAGTCTTGACCTGTGTCATCTTTACTATTCCAGTCATGGATTTCTTATTAGCACAGACAGGAAAACAATTGCACTTCCAAAAATGCCTCTTCAGAGAAGTAAATTAACACATGAGGCATTTGGCATGCTTTTGGTATGACCTACAGCCATATAAGAAAGAAAAAATTAAAACAATCTCTTTGGGAAACAATTAAAGAAATGTTACACAGAGTCAGAAAAAGAATGAAGGCACAGGCTGTTCTGAAGGCAGTAACATGCAGTTGCAACCCCAGCTGTGATAACAGCAGCAAAATGACCCATGACTACATCCTAAGTGAACTGCAGATCATGATCTTGATCATTATGTAGAAAAAGGTGCTGAACCAGAAAAAGGAAGGAAGATCAGTGAAGAAGGAAATATTTTAAAGCAAACCCAAACTAAATGACAAATAAAATGCCTGTCAACCCAGCTACTATCTGTTTCTGTCAGATCTGTCAGTCAGCAAACTAGGATGAGAAATTGGAACCAATTGTGTGTGTTGTGAAATTGTCTGCTCATAGAAGCCCACAGAAATGTTGTCACCTAATAAAGAGGTGTATTCTGTGCATACAAAAAATATACAAAAATACAATCTCCAAACACTGAAAATTCATTGTTTTACCATTTTTTAATTATTATTTTTGAAGAAGGGTCATTATGAGGACTTCCCTCTAGAATTAGGTAAATTAAAAGGATACCAACTTGATTGTGGTGGAAATGCTCTGAAAAAAACTTCCTGCATATAGCTACACTTGAGCTAGTAGATAGCTATGACAAGGAGTATAAACTAGTCCTTGGCATAAGTTGCTCATCAGAGACATGCCAGGAGCTAGGCTAGAATATGTTCTACTATGGTAGTTCTCTGCTTCCCAATACTGATAGAGGACTGTGGGAAGCGAAATGTAAGTTAATGCACCTATGAAACTGTTCTAAGTTATGCTAGAGACTTGACAGGCCACTACATGAATTCAGAATATAAGCACCCTGGTATCTTAAAGCTCCCCTTACAAGGAAGGGGCAAGAGAGAGCTGAGTCACAGTTTCCAAAAGACTGTAATGTGGGGAGATTTATTTTGTGGGTCTTCTGCAGCAACCTTCTAAAACCCAGACGGTTTAAGGTGTAAAAATTAAGGCTCCTCTCAACCTATATGCAGGAAGTTTTTTTCAGAGCATTGTTTCCACCACAATCAAGGTTTCCACTTTATCCTGCTAAATGAACATAGGACATTACAGTTTTGGAAAAAAAACACCATTCAGATCAGGTACGGTGACTTGCTGTATCAGTCAGGGGTGTACGGCTTGAGCATCACTCCAGACTCAGATTCAAGGCTACCCCTGCCTCTCAACAGAGCTGTAAATGCATACTTCATTATTTGGGTTGGGAAATCAGAGGCAAGCAGATATGGTGCTAACTACTAGCTCCACTTGTTATGGAAACTAGCATGCACTAACCTAACCACTATGAGTTACTAAGGTCAGAAGCACCCTTGACCTAAGTGGCTTTGGAGCCCAAGTTCCATGTTCAAAAGTGACTTCAGAACTTAGAAGCCAAAATCTCATTGCAAGTCACTGGAACCGAGCCTAGGAGCTTGATTTTCAAAGGCATTTTGGCACTTAAAAATGCAGATGGATGCCTAATGGGACTGTCAGAACTATTTGAGCAGCTTAGACTCTGTTCACATGCTCTGACTGATTCAGAGCAAAACCTTGAACCAGGTCACACATACCTCTGATGGCTGCCCTAACCACCAACTTATTGACTATTCAACAGTGGTGTATATTCTCTTGCTCTCTCTCTAAGATATATATTAAAAAGTGTCCTTCCCATTCTGATGCAGAACAATCCAGATTGCAAAACTTTTAAATCTTTTATAAAATAGACTTCTTGGTTTCCAGATAGCTCCATTTCTAACGCACTCCATGTAAGGACTCTCATAATCTTCAGTCTGCTTTGGCTCAGGACCTTTCCACATGTGCAACTCTGTCAATTTTAAGAGAATTCCATGGGATGTGAATCAGCTCAGAGTCTGGGCTTCCATGACTTGGACAAATATTTCATTATCAAAGCTATGTTATTTAAATGTAAAATGCCACGTAAGTCATCAATAACATGAGAAGTATCCTGACCATCTTCTCATTCTCCTGAATGTTTAAACCAAGAGCAATGTCTCACTTCTATTTCTTTGGGAAAAGGAATGGCTTATAAAGATCATTACATATTTTACAGGGGGATTCCCACAAATTAAAAGGTGATCTGCAAAGGATTTTAAGGCAGTTCTTGCCACAAACCACCTATATGTTTGTAAAGGGCCTGCTGGGCCTCTATATAGGACTATAATATATATGTGAAAAATAATATTGGAAAAATCAGGTTAGGAACTTTTTTCTTCCTTATGATTTAGAAATGCAAAACTGTGGGAGAAGGGGGTGGGGTGGGAAGCACTTGTCTTTTTTTTCTACCTAAGAGGTGAAATTTGGGCCCCAGTAAAGGCAATGTCAGCACTCTTCTTCACATCAGAGGAGCCAGAATTTCAACCCAGATGTAGCCTTTACTGATTTTTCTGGAGATCTTGATTTGCTATCCTGCATGTACTATAAACTCTTAACTGAAGAACATAAGTGTTTTAAAGAATTATAATTTTTTTGCTACAATATTAACTAGTCATTGAAGTTAAACAATGGTAACTATGGTCAAACTTGACCCAGGCTGAGTCACCCTATTCTCTGAGCTAAAGAATGATTTGTGTGGCATATAGCTTTCGTGTGGTACACCCAAACAAGTGTCAGGAGACAGAGCAGCAGGCAGACTAAATTGCAACCAGCTGGCTCTGGTTACCTAACTGAACCTAGCTGCCAGCAGGCTAACTACTTACAGCTGGCCCCAATTGCCTGCATGGAATGGCTCCCTACTTGGAAGTAGCAGCTTTCTCAGTAACCAACAGGCTACTCAACAGGACAGATGTCTCCTTATCCAGCCCTGAGTTAATGACCTCTTATTCTGGGTTCTCCTTGTTGGTTCCTAGTTTACTGTTTCCTAGGTTCTGCTTTTTCGTTCATGACTCCCATCTTCTGACAGCTATTTCCTGGACGATAGTTTTAGTTCGGCAATCATTCACATCCTTGTCCCAGCAAACTGGTTGCCCAAAGTGTAGGCCAGGGCTTGTGGTTCATAAGAATTTACTGGAGTGGAAACAACCAAGGTCAGAGTCTGGTATCAAGATGTCTGGGACAGCTACAAAAATTACCAGAGACTAGGCAAGGCAGTTCTAGGTAGCAGCACCCAATAATGCTGGGACAGAACTTTGCAGTGTTGGGAGGGTTTTATAGCCCTCCAGTTGTGACTCTCAAGGGTCCACACAAGTCACCTGTTCCCCTACCTGGGTCTGAGAACAAGGATGAATTTATCTCAAAGTCATCCCAGCAAAATGAGAAAGTTTAAATGAGCTAAAATACTACTTTGTGGACTGGATACCCTCAGCCCCTCAGTAGTATTTTACTTCAAAAGAAGTCCAAGTGTTTTCAGTGGGATCAGAATGAAACCCCTTATATTCAATATCCTTTTATTTTGTAGGTTATCAGACAAGAAGGAACTAGAGAGATCCTTTAATTTTATCCCCTGCTTTGCACAAGCTGTAGCACTTCCCTGAGTTAATTCCTGTTCAAAAAGAAGCATATTATTTAGAAAACAAAATCCAGTCGTGATTGGATTGCCGGTGATGGAGAAGTGCCATACCATTAGGACAATTTTAGTGAGATTACTCTTGCTATAAAATGCTATTCCATGTGAACAAGGCTTTAGCATTATGGCTCAATGGAAGTAAGCATGGCAGGAGGGCAGCAGTGTAGCTAACAGGGGAAGCAGCAGCCCTAGGGACCAACTTGCAGAAGGATGGGGACACAAAAATAACAGCTGTAGCCACTGCCAACTAGCTGCACAGGACTGGCCAGGAGCCAGTCCTGCCCCCTGTACTACCATTGTCCAGGGTATAGAGCTTCCATGTTATGCATCTACAAGAAGGGAACCCACAAAATTATCAAAAGACTTATTAAGATGCATTTCTTTGTTGATGAATTACTGAGTCAAGTCTACTTATTTTTAATATATACACCTAAAAAGAAGTCATTCACCACACACTTAAAATTACTTAGGGGTATATAAACATACAGTATTTCAAAAAAACTATAAGAACCTTCTAGACTTGGTTAGTATTATAAGTACCAAGTGGCCATGCTGAAAGTTATAACAGGAAACAGAATGCAAAAGAACAGCCAAAAAAAGCTACTGTGTTACACTGCTTTTTTTTACTGTAGCAGAGCAGGTTTTTATTTGCTGTTTGAACTGTGGATGAACAGACAAGAAAATACAGACCCACATCCCTTTAAAAGAAAAGCAAACATGCCTAACACCTGCTTTCAATACTTTTACCCTTTTACTATCATTTCCACCCAACCAGCTGCTTTAGGAATGATATTGCAGTTTTCATCAATTTGAAGATGGTCTGTGGGATTACTGCCGATCTGCAGCCAACTGAAGCTTGGAGTATCTAATTGTTTAACTGGCAACTGCATAAAAGTAAACCAAATGAATGAACTCATTAGCAGTTGAAGGGCATGCAACAAAAAAACCAAAGAAATCACTTTCTATAGGGTTTTTTTCTGAGCTCTCGTTGATGTCAAACTGTTTCTTAAATCAACCTGTCTTTGGCTGTGAGGTTTGGGAAACCCTAAAAAGATTATCAGCTATTGTTATATTAATAAATTTACAGGACTTTTCCCAGGTTATGAACAAGACAATTCATCTCACACCCTTGCAAAGATTTTACTTTTCTAAAGTATTCATCAAAGATAGGCTTTTGCTTATGACATGTCTCCTCTTGCTGGCAGCCAAAAACAGAAACAGATAATGAAGCATATAGATAACACACTTGTACATTAAAAATTGCCTAAACTGGGATGCACAATACTTGCAGTGAGAAATGTTATGTCATATGTAAGGATCTGAAGAAAAGATCTGTGTTGTTTCGCTGATACCTTTAAGTTCCTCTTTTAAAGACAGAAGACTAAAAGCACTACAGGTTTCAGCTAAGGTTAATGAAAAAAGTAATGGTGAAGCAGAAAGGCAATACACGCATATTGTCCACCAAAGAGTGACAGAGCTAATGAAGAGTCCCATAGTTTCATAGTTTCTAGGGTCAGAAGGGACCTGATCA
>NW_017729033.1:80406186-80407140 GCF_001723915.1 Gavialis gangeticus | reverse complement strand
TAGCTCGTTGAAGTTCGCCCTTCTAAAATCTAGGGCCACTAGAGTCATTCCAATATATTATCTGAAGATCCAAAACATGCCCCCACACTAAGGAAGGGGAACATTTTCCTGCTTCTGCAGACTGCAGATTTGAAATAACCAATTTTGCCAGTGCTTTAAATAGGAAGAAGAGGCAGCCTTGGGACTTACCAGCGGTACTGACAAAATACACAAAATAACGAATGTGCAGTTAGAAATTTCAGGAGCTGAATCAGCAGCTGCAGATTGATGTGAAAAAAGAAGAGGATGGTGGTCTTGTAAATAAAACACTGGTCTAGGCGTGAGGCAATTAAGAGGCATTTCCCAGCTTCACCACAGACTCTTGCTAATCATTTCATTTCAGCATCCCATCTACAAAGGGCAAATAATATTATTTACCTATCCCAAGTTCTTTTTGGAAGGTACTATTACTATGTGTGCTATGCTCAAGAAGCAGCAGATCTAGCTTGGAACACATTTGCTCTACAATAATTTTATTAATACCATGTTTGAAGTTTGGAAATAGAATATACCAGTACTTCCACACAGGGTAACTAAAATAGCACACCAGCTGCAAGGCACCAAGCTCCTTTACTAATCTCATTTTCTATGGAAAAACATAAGATGGCTGCTACAAGTCTAAAATATGCTAGAGTAATAAAACATCCATAATGGAGAGGGAAAGGTAGTTACAGTAAATGTGCCCACAAGACAGAGACAAGGAAAAATGAATGACTAACAGTGTTTGGCAGCAACCAGCTGGCATCTGTCTAAACAGTTTCTGAATATAAAATTTGTTATTTATTTAAAATATTTATATGGCACTTACTAGCATCAGAACATGGCTTAGAGTGAAACAAATACAATTCCCATAAAAAGAGAGGTAATATTCCACTGTACCTTCACCACTATGACTTCAGAAAGACAAAGATGATG
>NW_017729033.1:80391324-80401186 GCF_001723915.1 Gavialis gangeticus | reverse complement strand
GCCACACAGATTGCATGTATACAGCAATATTTGTGTTCTGTGTACTTCATTCATCCACACAAGACAGTAATTCAAATGACTCTGCAACTGCAGTAATAAGACCAAATGCATATGTGAGATACAATATACTGTTGAATCAGTATTTTGACTGAATTAATTTTCTAATATGCTGTAGATTTAATGGTTGAATGCACAGTCAATATTTGGGTGATGAGTGCAGTGTAAGAATCCTTCCAGATAGAAGAAAATAGAATAGAATATTTTGTTGTGTGTAGGCCAGGGAAGCGAAGAAGTGATTTTACATAAAGTTCATTGGTAAGACTAGCCCAGTGGTTTACAGAACTACATTATATATAAGAAATGATTAGGGAATCATTCGTTTCCTAAATAAAAGTGCAATAAGTATTTAAACATACCTTTGTAAATCATGAAGTTCAAGGGTAAATTTATGGTTGCCCTATTTTGCAGTGCAACAACAGGGGCTCAGAAGTAAATTGAAAGGCCTCCCTCAGGAATAACTATGCTAGAGGCTTCCTTGGTGGGAGCTCCCAGTCCAGAGGATGGAAGAGAGGAGGTGTAGTGAGCATGATCCCAGGCCATTCCCTGCTCTTGCATTGCCACAGGGGTTACTCACAAGTCAGTGCTAGTGTAGCCTTCAAGGTCCCATTCATTGCCCTCTTGTTGGATGTTGGGGATGCATGTTGATTCCACCTCTGTTGTGATCTAGGCTGAGCACTAGTGCAGGAATGCAGCTTATATGCATGAACATGCATGACTAAGGTCAGAAACAAGTCTCTGGATATTAAGATTACCCCTCCAGTCGTGCATTCTATCAGTCAATAAGAAGCCAATAAACCAGAAAGTAAATATGATTCCACTGGTCTTAGCACCTTCATCTCCCCATCTGGCTGCTATTAATTTGAAGGATATTTTCCTAAGGGAGGAAGTATCCTTTGTGACAAGGATTGAGTCTTTAAACTGGAGAAGGGCTCTTGAGAACATAGAGTGAAGAAAAATATCCTTCCTCAGAAGAGGACTAGGTTAAATAGCCCAAGAGTTCTTCCCCATCTCTTATTGCTATGTTCACATGAAGTCCAAGGTAAAGTAAATGCAAATAGCACTGGGTTTCAGTATTATTTAGTCTTAGATGAATATTCTTAAACATTTCTAAAGGAATGCAAGACTATTTCAAAATTTTAAGCTTACGTGCAAATGCGGGAAGGTCATGAGCTCAGGATCCAAGCAAATCAGGCCTGCTATTAGGAATTTTTCAATCAAAATTGTTCATCCTTCTTCCCCATCAGTAAGTTAAAACAAAGAGCTACAGCTACTTGATACATAAGAAGTTGTTAAACAAGCGGTAAAGCAGCTCACCACATGAAATGTTATGTGGATTGATTCTTAGCTGCCATATCAAGTGTCTATAAGCTTGTGAAAGGAAGTTAGTCAAGTGTTTTTTGCCTGTAGCTATATCCAACTGGAAGGAATCTGGAGAGGTTGGCTGAATAGAGACCTCAGTAAGAATCTTTCATGTGTAAGTTAAAGGCACTGTACTAATCCCTTTTGATTTCCTTTGCTATAGGAAGGAATTTATGGACCAACCTGCAGATTCCAATTTGTAATTCAGTTATTATTATACTCATACTAAATTATTGACAGTAATTGCAAAAGTAGATTCTTAAAAATTAATCCGTTTTCCAGGAACCGACTAGTTAAAGCACTTTGCTTTATAAAATCTTTACTTTCTTTTCTTTCCTTTTTTTAAAAAAAGTTGTGGAATTGAAAACTTTAACTTAATTATTTTTCTGCATGAGAATGAAAGGCTCACTGAGGCATGCCTGCAAATGTTTTGTTTAAGTTTTTTTTCCCCATTTTAACTGGATAGTTAATGGAGGTTTTATAATACTTCCCACTGCTTCCCATCTCAGCTCTTTCTCTTGAGCTATAGTACTATTGAAAAATTAATCCAACTTCATCCAAAGATATACAGAGCTTTCTGAATATAAACTAGCATGCTGGTCTCTGCCAGTGTTTAAGGAACTGGAAAACAAAAGAAAGCCACAGGGATCTTCACATACTCTTTGTTGAATAGATGACCAAAGGTGTAACTACTGGGGTCTGTGCCCTAGGTGGCAACAGGAGTCAGGCTGCCAGTGGCGGTGCCTGCAGCTGTGCCTGCAGCAGCAACCGCTACCATTCTTGCACCCCTCTCTAAGTAGAAAACTGGAGCTCATGTCCCAGACACCCTCTCCCACCCCATCCTTACTACTCTACTGGACATGACTTCAGGAACCTGGCTTTCAAAAGCCTGGGTTCATTGTTTGTACATTTGTTTGTAGGCATGGAGAAAGGTTTCAGTATCTAAAGATTTCAATATTGTTTAAAGTGAGATGCAAATGATGCCGTAAGATTTCATTTTACCTCTTTGCTGTGGCTGCTACCTTTAATCCACCAGAGTTTTGGCAATTATAGAAGAAATGAAGAAGTCATCTTTATGGGACTTGTTCAGATTTTATTTATTCATTTGCTTAATAACCAGAGCTGAACAGAATTTTCCCCCCATCTCATGAAATATTTAGAAATTTAATAAATCTTTCCAATTCTGCAAAACAAAAACTCCTTGGGCACATCTACACATTCAGTAATGCACCATAATTATGAAACATTAAGTTTAGTACCTGTAATGACAGGTACTAACTTAATGTGCCATAACTGGTGCTCCTGTGCATTAGCACAGATGAACAGTTTTTTAGTGATGTTAATGCGCATTTGTGAAGAGGTGAGAAAAGCCCCTTTTAAATCCACAGCTGCCGAGTGAGCCCACTCACCTGCCCCACCAGAGTCAGTGACAACAAGAGACTGGAAGCTGCTGTGGGAGACCTGTTTTATCGGCAGCTGTTCAGTCCGGATTGGAGTTCAGAGGGGTTCCTGTAGCCTAAGACACCAGCGCCAAGCCAGTAGTGCCAAGAATGGTGAGGGAAGCTGACTGGAAGCCACGCTGGGAGGCAAAATAGCCGCAGGCAAGCTAGCAGCGCTTTAATCAGGGTTTTTCATTGTTGTTCTTTTTACTTGCACTTTCAATGGGGGCATCTTATTTAGCCGAGTCCCCACCATTGGGAGGAGGGAGAGGGAGAAGCCAGTGCCAGGCTGGGGCCAGGAGGACACTGTGCAAAAGCTGGGCTCCCTTCCTTGGGAAACAGATAGTTAAGGAAGGGCTGGCAAAGGCCCACCTCTCAATAGGAATAAACTTCTGCCATGGAGGTGCAGGGGAACCGACGCCAAAGCATCTGGAATCAAGATAATCACCCAAACTTTGAGGTGAAATTGACCAGGATTTTTTCTATGTTCTTCTGTGTTGCCAAAAGGCTTACATGAGGTCCAGGTCTTTGTTTTGTGTTGTTCTTCATTTTTCTCCTATTTGACAAGCCTTGACAGGATGACTGTCATACCAACAAGGCTGTCATTTCCTGGAGACAGGCCCAAGACAACCACGGGCCTACAGGTGAAGAAAAGAAAGAGAACTCCAGCTGAGAGTCAAGGATGAGGCAGACATATTAACAACTGAGTAGCACTTGGCCAGGGTCTAGGGGACATAGAAGCCCCAAAGAAGAATCAGCCCTGGTGCATCCAGGTCAACACACAGCAAAGCAAACCACCTCCTGACAAGTAAACCTTCAACATCAAAACATGGCAGGCAGGAATCAGGTGACCTTTGCTGAGTGCCTGGGCTGGGTGAGTCCTCTTCCTCACAGCTCAGTCCAGCTTGCCACAGAGCTGCCAGGGCCCATGGCACTACCCTGTACTGCACCGACAGCATTAGACTAAATCTACTGCACATTAGCACAGGTTTTTCCCTCTGTGCTAATGCACAGTAGAAGTAGTCTTCAGTTCATTAAGCATCTTGTGTAGATGTACCTTTCCTGAAAATAAGAATGAGAGTGATCCCAAAATAAACAGCAGCCCAGCAGCCCAGGAGACTGCATGAGCCACAGGGAAGTCAGGTTCAAGTTGAAATCATAAGCCAGGTACAGACATTACACTTTTACCAGTACAAGCCATCAGAAACCAGTCTATGCCCATAACAGAATGGAAGTTTGGCTTACATAGACTGGTTTAAAAATGGCAGAACCTGGTGTAAGATTTGCATTCCCCACCAAAGGGCAAATGTGCATTCAGTTCTCTACCGATCTATACATCGCTTACAGAAAACCATATAACCTAGATGGATTCTGCATCAGGCCTTTTAAAAGTCTGTACTTAGCCATGTGATGCAGAAACTTAAACATGGTTTCCAAAACAGTTAGTTATTCTGTTTCTCACACTGTTTGGCTTTTACCAGAAACTCTATTCTGCATTTGAGAACCCCTTTCCAATGAAAGCTCGTTGTAATTGATATGTTCCTATAAAGTTCTGGCTCTGATGAACTGGCATTTCCCAACAAGAAGCTACTTTGTAAAAAAAACAAAAAAAATCCTGACTAGGTCTAGTAAATGCATCACCATGGCTGTAGTAGTCACATGGCCCCAAATACCACATCATTTCCCTACTGGTGCTATGAAAACAATATCTTGGTATGTAAACAATAAAAACTAGAAAGTTACAAAAGCAAATCAAATACTATAAAGTTGTTCAATTACTGCTCCAAGGAATGTTTAAAATGCACTCTCATTAGAGTAAATGATGCTAAATAGCTACTGCCTAGGACTTCCACCCATGATTGCTTGAAGCTAATTCTCCCAGTCTACCTATCATTACTCACATTCTTTGTTCTAGCTGTTCCTGTATGATGATGGCTTTGACAATTCTACTTTTGTTTGTTATACCTACTGTAATGTTATGGCAGCTGTAATTCACATGTACACCCCTGACTCAATTTGTGACCTCTAGTAACTTATGCATACCTCTGCCTTAGTTCTCTCTAGCTTTGAAATGGAGATAGCAACATTTTACATTTATAACGAGCTTAACAACAATCACTGGAAACATGTTGTATAAGTAGCTGGTGGCACTAATGTTGCATGACTCTACCACAAATAAACCCAATACAAACATACCTCTCTCTAAAAAAAATCATTATTGCCTGCCTGTGGTTCTTGCTATTTTTCCATCAGTGCAGTTAAAACTGAGAGCATTTCTATTTAATATAGTCCAGTGAAAGGTGAATGTAGGAGGACTGCATATTACTAATAGGACATCTGGGCTGGAATGGACCTTAACAATCATCTAATCCAAAGCTTTACATGAATGCAAGATGCACTATTCCTAAACCATCCCAAAAAAATGCTTATCACTCTCTTCTTAAAAACCTATAATGAAGGAGATTTTACAATTTCCCTGGGCAGCTTACTCACTGTCCAACTGTTCTGAGTGAGGGAGTTCTTTCTGAGACTTAATGTAAATCTGCTTTGCTGCAGCTTAAACCCATTATCTTTAATAGGAACAGATTTGTATGGATAGAGAGCATGCTGACATCTGAAAATGAGTAAGCAAAACTGTTATAAAAGTATGCTTACAGCCAATTTGCTGTTGCAGATACAAAACAAATAGTATGGGACTCCATATCAAGAAACATCACTACTAAAGGCCTTTGTGAAAAACTAAAAGCAAGTCTCCATCTCTATCTCTTTTCACTTCCCTTCCTACCTAAACCTCTATTCTACACATAAGCAAAAGCCTGATGGTTTTGCATGAGGTTTTGAAACCTACAGCATTTAGCTTTTACACATTTCCTTTTTTTTTAAGACAGGGAGGTTTTACATCTGTAGGGTATGAATAACTAGTATGTGGTCACATCTACACAAGATGCTACTGCGCAGTAGCATTGCCAGGCACTAACCGTGATGAGATGCTACAGCACAGTAGTAATGAACGACTGTGAAGTATATCTTTGCTACTGCCCAGTAGCATTGGAAAAAAAATTGTGCAGGGAGCGTACCATGCAGTCTGCAACGGGGCTTCCTGAGCTGCCCAGAGTTGCATCAGCTCCCAGATGGAACAGTAGTGTCTCATTGTAATAGATTGCCTACCACCCCTTCAATGTTATGGGAGATATGCCTAGACACTACTGGGAGGCAACTGAGAATGCTTATGGACTCAAAACATCTGCGGCTCTTCACAGGGCTCCACTATTCCCACACCCTGATGTTCCAGGTGCTGTTGATTGCCTCTAAAGTTTGTTACCATCTTTGCTTGAAGGATTTTGACTAGGGTCCTTGCCTAAGTGGCTGCTTGCCCCGTTTTTCTCTGCATGAGTCCCAAGACAGCTACCTCTCTCTGGTTCTCCCCTCATCACTCTCTTGTGACTGGGGTCCTCTCTCTGTTCTTCTTCCCCTTCTGGGAGAGTAAGGTCAACTTTTCCTTCTTCCAGGTTCCTGGAGTGGTTCCCTTCACCCCACCCCATAATCGGACTCACTTGTTACTCAAGCTTCTTTGTCGGCTCCAGTTCTTGGCTGGACCTCATCTGGTAAGTAGCAAGGTCGGAGCTTATCCTTTGGTCCTCTACTCGTTCGCCTTCCCTCACCTGCTCTCTCCTTTTCTCTCCTTATCTCCTCTGCTTTCTTTCTTCTTCCCTCTCTCCCAGGACACTCCCTCAGCATCCCTTAAATCTCCCTCTCTTCAGCTGGGTCCACCATGGCAGTTCCCTATTGGCTGCCTGCCTGACCCAACGGTTCCTTCTTTTCTTGCTGGTGTGGTACTTCTGTCTTTCTCTTTGTTCTTTTCCCATGCCAGTCTTTTTTGTCCATGCTTGGATTCCAGCAGCTGGGTCTGCCATGGCAGCCTTTGATCTGCCACGGCCCCAGCTGGCTTCTCCACTCATCCAGGTTACGTTGAGGTTCGCCGCGGCTCCTCTGGCTCCATGAGGTAGGTTTCTCTCTTTTAGCCTTTCCTAATTCTGCTAGTGGTAGGGTGCTTCAGGCACCCTGTCACGCAGTCATTTAGTACTCTATGTAGTAACAACTGCGCATTCCACCTCTCATGTAAACGTAGCCTGTATGTAGAAGTTACTTGTGTTCCTCTTGGCTGTTTATCTAAACTTTTTTATTAAATAAGTCATGTGCAAAATACCTGTGTTACTTCATTTGAGGGCAAAGGTTTTGTTTGTTTGTTTTTAGGATAAAAATTAGAAGGAGTGTTATACTGAGTGAAGTTTGAGTAGGAGTGTTCCAGTGATTGGAAATATTCAACATGAGTATGGGTTACATAATATGGTTCTATAACATTAATACTTACTGCATATACAACTCACTGTTTTCCATTACTCTGAGTTATTTTTAAAAAAATCTAATTAAGCATCATTCTTATATGTGGGGGGAAATGGAGACACAGAGAGATAAAAGAGATTTGTACCACATTAACTCTGAGCCAATGGCAGGATCAGGAAAATGTCCACATCCCAAATCTTGTGTTTTTACCACAGGCTTACAGCTACTGTTATGTTACAACCTATGTAGCAGAGAATCAAGTCAGTAGAATGCAGCTATCAGACTCAAAAATATTGTACAAATTGTATGTGCTACAAGTGTGTATCTCAATATGCAGCCTCTGAGTTTTAGACACAATGTAGGCCTTAGTTTTCCTTTGCTCATTTTTTCTTCATCATATACTGTGAAAAATTACTAATACTAACCAACCTCAGAAAGCATTTTAGGTCTATGAGAAAGAAATGTTACAAAAGTACAAAATATTATTTATAATCACAGCCAAGGATTCTGTCTATGGGAGTGAGCAAATCAAAATGGAAATTTCTGAGACTGTAAAGGACAGAATACTTATTTATATTACAGGATTTTTTTTAGAATAACTAGGTTGGTTCTGTCTTCCTTATGTTCATGAATGGTCCCACAGACTTCTATAGAAATATTCAAATGAGAAAGTGTTTGATTATTGGAACCAATAACCATATTCTGTTTCTTGTACCAGTATTGCAACTGTTGAAGGCAATCCTAAAATCAAAGGGGCTATAAAGAACCTCAAGGGGTCAAGTAAAGACATCAAAATCTAGTCCAACTCCCTACACAGGGAGAATTTGTTCATCCTAAATCATCCCAGATAAATACCTATCCAGACTCTCCTTGATAACCTCCCTAGAGGAAATACCACAATTTCCCCAGACAGCTTTTTTCATTCAGTATGGAATTTTCTCCGATATTTGCTCCAGGTCCCTTTTGTTATAGTTTATACCCATTGCCTCATGTTCTGCCATTTCAGGAGAGAGAAAAATTTTATCCATCTTTTTTATGCCTATCTTTCAAATATTTGAAAACTCCTATCATGTCCCTAATTAATCTTCACTTGCCCATGGTAAGCATATCTACTTCTTTCAACCTTTCTTCATATGCCTTTTTTGTCAGCTTGTTTATTATCAGTCACTTGTACAATCTCTCCAGTTTCTCCACATCTTAAATACTAACACACCTCAGAGGTTTCAAAGTCTAGAAAGCAAATGAGTGTCTCATCCCCTCCTTAGGAGACAGGCTCTGATTACCACCATCCCCATCCTTACGGACCATGACTTCTGGCTCCTGAGTAATGAGGGCTGATTTTGATCTCTTCCATTCAGTTGATTCATCTAAGACATTGTCAGCAGTAGTACTCAAGCTGAAAAGATTACAGTGATTGCTTACTTCATGTGTGTCCTTTGTACTCTGATTTTCCTCCTTCTTTGCTACAAGTATCTTCCTTGTTTTTTGATTTCTCCTTCATATCCTTTCTAATTGTTTGGCTTGATATGTCTTCTATAGCGATTCATAAGTCCTATCTAGGAAGTTATCATTTTCTCTGATGTCATACAAGGCTAATAGCTACACTTCCATTTTCTTTCAGTATAGCCACCAAGTTCCATTTCATGCAAACAAACTCTTTTCTTTCCTTATTGAGGAAAGCAAATGTGGCATGTTCCAAGAAGGTCATGAAAACAATGGAGTTAAACACTTGGTAATGGACAGAAGAATTTGACAAAATGTTTGCAAAACATTTGGAACACAAAAAAGGCTATAAAAGTGCTGAAGCTAAAGTATTAACTGTCTGCCATGTGAACCAAATTAAACAATGAGTTAACAGACCACACCTCTTTCAAGAATCAGCAGAGTTGTAGCTGACTGTCAGAATTGAATTTAGCAATAATGTACCAGACACATGGCTCATCCATGTAACTTATGCTGACAACCATTTCAATACTTGAGCTCTAATGTTTATTTAAAATATTTTTTAAATGTCTAATTAACTCTATCTATAAGGATCTAATCCTGATCTCACAGGGTGCAGTTACACAAGATGCTTTACTGCAGACTAAATTGCTGCACAGTAAAGCCTCACTGTCTACATGTATGCAGCAACTACAGCGCAGTAGACTAATGTACTGCACTGCCAGATAGTCCTGTCAGACACAAGTGGTAATCAGCAGCGCAGTAAATTACTGTCCTTAAACAGACATGTAAATGCTGAGGTCAGGATTAGTTTAATGTGGCTCAAATTGAGCCAGAGTACAGTCAGTCACATCAATTGCACATGTAGTTATGCCCACAGTGATTTAGGTCAAGGCTTATTCCCATAGGTGGAGTGAGAAAAAATTATTTCAGGGGGCTGAGCATGCATGTACATGCACAGACGTGTGCTCCCTGCCCCCCCCATGGGGGAAGGGGGAGAGGGGGAGGGGAAGGGCCATGTGTGTTCCACCGCTGGGCTGCACCATGCCCTCTGCCCACCCAGCAGGGGGCACACATGGTGTTGCACCACTACTGGGGCAGCTGCAGTAGAGCACAAAGTGCAGCAGCAGCCACCTCCGCTCCACGCACAGATCCAGAGGGCATGTGCCCCTGGGGCCTTCCCCAGGTTGTGCACAGCAGCAGGAACCCCCCCCCCA
>NW_017729033.1:80371937-80386324 GCF_001723915.1 Gavialis gangeticus | reverse complement strand
TTTGAAGATGGAAACCATGTTGGCCCTCTTCCAGTCCTCTGGCACCACACCAGAGCATCATGAGTGCTTGTCACCCCCAAGCCATCACGCACCTTTAGATTCCACTGCCACCTCAATCTCTACTCCCCCCACCCATCACCTTCCTCCAGCACCTGGCCCAGCCAGGGCCCCATTCACCCCAGCCCCTGCCCCTACCTGTGCCCCACTCCCTCCCTAACTGCAGGGGCATTGATCTGCCCCCACTCCCCATCCCTTCCCCTTCACAGAGTAGACTGGTACTTGCCTGCCACTCTAGGTAGCCAGTCATCCACATGCTGGGCTACGAGTCTGGCTGCGTGTGTGCCCCTCCCCACCACTGCTGCAGCCTCCCAGAGCCCACAGCAGGGCTGCCTTCCAGCCCTACCCACTGCCCCACATTTGGGAGGGCTCAGCCCTGTTAGCCCTGGCCTTCTGCTACCTATGGTTATTCAACTGAAGCCAAATAAATTGATCTAAGCCAGTAGAAATTATATCAGAATCAGGCCCATAGAATTTTTCCTTTTTGTTGGAAGTCTTATGACATCTTATCTGTCCTTGCTGCTTCTAATAACAGCTTAAGGCTTTTGCAATGACATCATTCCTCAGATTTATACCTTTACTCAACCCTCAGCATAATCCTCGATTGAGCACTTGATGAGGAACAATAGTTTAGTGAAATAAAACTAACTATGATGTATATTCTGAGCCACCTAGTTCCTGAGAAATTATAAATCAGTCTACTTAGGAGGCAAAATTAATACTTTAGCAGATGGCATTTTTTTTGTATAAGCAATGCTAATAAACTTGAGATCTTAAAAAGTAGAAGGAAGGAAATCCTCTTCATCTGTTCCTGCCTTGTTGTAAGAAATAAGCCTGTTTGTGTTCCGGGGAGCCTTCTATTGTTATACATTTATTATTATTTTGCCCAGTTGAATGGACACATTTAAAGCAGTATTGTGTGGACATTTATTACTTCAGGAGTGGGTTTTTCCGGCTACCTAAATTGCCACCTTACAATCTATAATAAATGGAGCCCTTGAGACACCCTAACTCCAGTCAGAAGTCAAGTCTGTGGTTATTTCCATACTAAAAGTTATTAGTGAATACACTTTTTCATTAGTTGGAAGAAGGAATCAACATTACCTGGGAGGCCCAATTTAGAGATTTCCAAATGAAATTAAGACAGGGATATAGTCTGGTGACTGAAGTTCCTAGTGTTGAAGTGGAAAATAAATCTGTTTAGATTATGGGAGTTCTTTGTTACTGGCATCATGTAATGTTTTGTTCACTTGCATAAATGTAACCTGCTTTTCTTAAAAATGACTCAGTGGTTCACACAGAACACAATTCACAATGAATCAAGGATGTCAAAAGACACCCTCCAAAAGAACTTTCTAATGACTCCTGATAAGATTGAGTTCTGTTTACAAATTAGTCTAAATCAGTGGTAGTAGTGGGCATTTTTGCAAATGCATGCACTGCAGCACCACGTGCTTTCAAAAGTGCTTAGCGCTGTGATGCGTGTAGTTGTATAAGCAGCAAAACGCACATCAGCACACAGCAAATGGTGGCAGTCTGCTTTTCAAAAGTGCACCACCTCCATTTTCTCCACACTGACATGCATTTCACCATTTATACAACTGCAAGCAACACAGTGCAGTGCAGTGCGCATCAGCTCGCATGCAGAGCAGACTTGATTAATCAACTCGATTAATCAAGTTTGCTCCAATGCACCTGATCTCCAGCTCATTCCAGCATGAAAAAGTATGTGTATAAATGCCCAGTGTGTTTGCCACATGAGTGGAATCACAGGCCCCACTGAAGCTGAACTGTCACATCATTAGTCCAGTCCTGAAGTAGGGCTGTAAGTAGTCATGAGCCAACTGGAAGCTGGGTCACAAGACTGAAAATGTGGTTGCTGACATAACCCAGAAATACCTTATCTCATTTGTGTCACTCATCAGCCAGGTGAGCACATGCCCTCTCAGTGTATTTTGTCCACTTATCTGAGGTTTCTCTTCTAAAAACCTCTTATACCTAGAAAGATCCACAACAATTAACACTAAGTTTAATAGTGGTCATGAAAGATCATCTAAGGAATGGTCTCCTGGAATTACGGGTAAAATTCTGTAGTCCTTATTCAAGTATGGAAATCAGTTAGAAATAAAAACTTTTTGCCACTTATTTTGAGATGTGTTTAACGAGTGAAAATGCAAAGCAAAGTAGCATAGACAGCTTATCAATCTAGAAAGAACTTAAGGGGTAACATGCCAAAAAGTGGCCTCTACTTGTGAAAATACAACTTTGTATTCATGCAGACACCTGCATATGAAACTTTGGAGTAATTCATATTCACAGTGTATGCAGGGATCAGAGGCTATTCATTACATACAGGTATTAAGGCCTGATCCAAAGAATATTACAATTGATGAGAATCTTTTAATTAATTTAAATGAATCCATTAATGCTCAAATGCACACATGCTATAGTCTGTAAATTATACACATGTATTTACAGAACGTGTTTGCATATAAATATATGTACATAAATGTGTGTATATGGGTAGGTGGGCCTACATGGGAAATTAATGTGACTGAATATACTCAATTTGAGCCAAAGTAAACTACTCCTAATGTCACCATCTACACATGCATTTAAGTACAGTAATTTACCGTGCTGCCAGATACCACTTGTATCTGATAGGACTATCCAGCAGCACAGTAAATAAGTCTACAGTGCTGTAATTGCCACGCACATGTAGACTGTGATGCTTTACTGCGCAGCAAATTATTCTGCTGCACAGTAAACCATCTCATGTAGATGTGCCCTGTGTATGTTCAGTTGTAGTTATCTTCTCTAACAGTTTTGATACCTTTAAAATAGAATCTTCAAAGTGGGACCAGACAACATCAGCATCACTATTCCATCACTATATCATATATAGTCCAAAAAGAAGCAACCCATTATAATTGGGTTAGAGTAAGTTATTAGCATTTTGCATTTTAACAGCGGTCTTCATATTGTGCTGTTTCTGTTCTCATTACACTCTTCGTCACAAGCAGGAGATACCGGAATTTTAATGCCTAACAAATTTTGTGAACTATAGTAGACTGATGCAATGTTGAACCTTTAGACAACCAATGTATTTTGACTGGCTGCCATTTCTAAGCATTTCTCACAGGTGTGACAGACTACAGAAGAAAGAGTGGAATGATGACAGCCAATCAAAATAATACATAAAAGGAACAATCTTACAACACATCACTGTAATTCTCAGAGTTGTGGAGACATTCAGATTCTGATCTTCCATCGTTCTGACAACTGAGAATCAAAAGCACAGCTCTCCCCACCCCCAAGCAATCATTGCAGTAAAAAGATACTCTTTTACCATGTATTCAAAAGTACTGAACTCACGAAACATAGCAGCAGATTGCTATCTTGTTAGATACCCTAACTGAAATTCTGTGCTGGCCTATACCTGGTGCAAACTCATTGAGTCTACAGGTTAGCTGAGCTATAAATCAAACCAGAATTTGGTCCTGTGGCAACTATCTTCCTGTAATCATGCAATAACTTAACTGAGCACAACTCAGATCCTCAGGTAGTATAAGGCATTCAGAATAATTACCTTATTTCCTTTAACATAATGGATCCTAAGTCTCTGCACTTCTATTTACAGAGACAAAATTAATTCAAAAGTCTACCTTTGATCCAGAAAATGTCATTCCTTTAAGTCCATGAATGCTCAGAGAGGTTTGTATAAATCATTGAGTATGCTGTTTTAATGTAAAACACAACTGATGCTACATGCCTCCCTGCAATACAGTAGCATCAGCCAAAAACACAAAAATGCTCATTTAAAGAGGGGGAAAAATAAGACTTTTTAATGCAGTTTCAAGCCATCACCATTTTCCTCTGCAGTCCACAATAGCATGGAATGGGAAACATTTCTTGATTTTATTGTAGATCTTTCCCTACATCAAGTCTATGATCTGCCATTGGTGAAGGATACACAAGCTGGAGAAGATAATGCAAATACTGAGATGTTGTCAGTTAAGATGTTTGAGAGTGCTTGCTTTGGGATGATGAAAAAGCCTCTCTTGTATTGAAACTTAAGTGGTAACATTCTAACTGGGGCAACAATATTTTTAATCCTCACTTGAAAGATCAAATTAAATCTGCCACAGTCAGCCTTGCTGCTGCTATATCTATCACAGGCATTTTTATGAGGAACCTAGAAGGCCCAGAAATTTTGACTTGTCATCTCTCTGCCTTTTTGCAGAAATTCAGGGAGCTAGGACAAGCTGTTCTTACTCAAGAGAATATCCCCAGGTCCTAAGAAAGTGCAGAAAAAAGAAGACCTTTTGATCTATGCTCTAAGACTGTCCTGAATACAATCAGATTTCAATGACAAAATTTCAAACTTGACTCAGTCACAGACTTGATTTGCTTTTTTTATATCATGATAAGGGGGCCACACATTGTGTTAGAGCTTATAGCTATAGCTGTGTCTCATCACCATGGTAGTTCAGGAATAGTGGCAGTTTCCATTAAAAAATCTATTTTCCAGGAGTTAAATCTTGAGTGTTTTGAATCCCATCAGCCTACGACTTATCTTACAAGTTGTCAGCCCAAACGCAATATCTATTTTCCACAAAATTAAATGTAAATCAGTTTAGCCATTTTTAATAAGAGCTATAGACTATAGAGGAGTACAAAATGCACTTTTGACAGTTTGAAAAGAAATGCATGTTCTAAACAAAGATAAATAAACTTTAGTATTCGTTTCACAGCCTACTAGTTAATAATGTTTACTGTAAAGGTCTTTTAACAATATTAGAGAAAACATATTCAAATAGCAAAAATATTTACTTTACATAACAATAACAAAGAAATCAGACTCAGTTAAAAACTGGTTTGATATTCATGTTATGTGATACATGATGCACATGAGATGGCAAACGTTTGTTTTCAATAGGAATTTTGATTTTAACAGGCTCATACAGCTTCAGGCCATGCGTACATGAAACAGGGGCCCTAAATTGAAGTGGTGGGTTTTAAAAAACACCACTTCAATTTAGGGCTGATTAAACCCCTGTGTCGTACACACAACCTGCTGACTTACCTGCCTCTCTGGCAGGGAAGGGAGGGCGAGCTGCTGGTGGGCACAGCAGTCCCTGGGCTGTGGCAGGGGGGAGGCAGGGGCCGGTGCTTCCTTCCACGGTGCGCCCCCCACCCCAGGCAGCACCCGCCTGCAGGCACCTCCCTCAGGTGGTCCAGGGGGGCACTGCAGCTGCAGAGGGAAGCACCAGGCCCCCATGTAGCTCAGGCAGGAAGGAAGACTCCAGGGTGTCGGGGAACAGGGCCCCAAGGTCGCGGTGGGTTGAGGGTGGCGTTGGAACACGGACAGGTGGGATTTGTGGGGATGAGTCTGAGTGGCATGGGACACGCGTATGGTTTCAAAATTGTATGAGATTTATTCACTTACGCTTAGTTGCGTAGGTGGAGCTGCTTTCTTCAGTTACAGTATTAACAAACGTACAAACGACAAAAGGGGTCTGTTGGCCCACGGGGTTCTCGAGTGAGCCCTTGCTTTCTAGCCAGAGCTAGGTGCAGCTGCCCAACTCGATAGTCTCAGGGCTAGTCAACAGCTCATAAATCGGGATACGAATAACAGAACTGTAACATGTAGAATGTCGTGACGCCAGTGTGGTCATTGAGATGCCAAAGTCAACGTGGAGGTCAAAGTTATGATGTCATAACCAGTGGTCAAGTTGCGGGATCGTGGTCGAGGTCGAAGCCGGAAATTAGTTCGTTAGCCAGAAATCAATATGGAATAATCAGATCAAGATGAATCGAATAAATCGCAAAATCATAGCTGTGAGGAGACCAGTGGGCCCAAAGCCCTCCTGAGGAGCAGTCCCTGCAGCCGCAGCCTCTGCTCTCAGGATCGGTTTGATCTTTTCCTGTGGGACAGTCTCTGCTAAGGCAGTATCTGTTCGCAGGTCAAGCGTGGTCTCCCTCCTGAGGACCAGTCCCTGCATTAGCAGCCACTGCTCTCAGGGTTCAGACAGGAGACCAGTGGGCTTAAAGTCCTCCTGACGAGCAGTCCCTGTCAGGCCAGCCTCTGCTCTCAGGACGAATCTTCCCTGTCAGCACCGCTGTCAGAACCTCCCAAAACTCTCTCTCATTCTCTCTTTCGCTAACTCCCCCTGTCTCCTTCGTCTCCCCAGTCTCCCCCAAAAGGAGGGGCCCCCAAGTCTTTATGACAACCAGGTAGCCAATCAGGTTGTCTTCTCTAAAGAAATTTCTAGTCTGATTACATCATGCAGTCTGTAGACTGAGCATGCGTCTGGTCAGATTACTTCATCTGCTGAGCATGCGTGTTCTTACAAAACTAGGTCAGCTTTGATTGACAAGCCAAGGGTCGCATAGGGGGCACATGCTGGGCATGCTGTGGAATTTTCCATAGGCCTTGTCTGCTTGTCTGTGCATGATCAAACTTAACCCTTGTGTTGCCAGCATACATCTAAAATTTGGTCTGGACACAGGGCAGGAATAAAAAAAGATCAGGCTCACCGCTTTTTTTTTTTTTCCTCTTGGGTGGAGCCTGCCTTCCCGGGCTGCTGCCAGGCTGCCTGCATGGGCTCCTGCAGAGCCCCTGAGCTGCACAGAGCCCAGTGCTTTGCTCCGTGGCTGTAGGGCAGCAAACTAAAAGTCCCAGTAGTAATCCGGGGGGCTGGGGGAGCAAGCAGAGGTGGAGCATGTGGGCCCTGCAAGGGGGTAGCCCCTGTGGAGGCCACGTGGTCGCTTTTGGGAGAGCTATAACCCTGTTGGGAGGCTTTAGCCCTGTGGGGGGCAGTCCATGAGTTGTGCAGGGGGGCTGCACCCTGCAGGGGGCAGGGGACCCACCCCTCCTGAGCAGCCCCCCACACAGTCCCCCCACAATCCACCCACACCTACCCACACACCCCACGGCCCCCACATTCTCCCACCCCCCATCCACCTCCGCTCCTGCAAGTCCCACATTCTCCCAGCACACACTCTATGTGCCCAGCTGCCAAACAGGATGAGATCTGCAGCAGGAGCTGTGGCTTCAGGGGCAGCTGTCCCCACATCCTGCCTAGTCAAGGGGTTGCAAGGAGTTCTAACTGCTCTATGGTAAGAAAACCAAAGGCAAACAGCAAAACATATAGGTATTTAGAAGTCATTTTATTATGATGATAGAGACATAGGTAGGCTTACAAATTCCTTTAACACTGTAGATATATCAATAAAACATTGCCCAACTGATTGCTGTCTCTCTGTGTCTCACTATCTCTCTCTCTCTCTATATATATATAGTGGTCTTTTTTTTTAATTGTGGAGGAAAATGTATTTTGGGGTATTTTACAGAGTGACTTTGGGATATTTTTATCAGGGATTTTTCAGTTTTCAAATAGGGAACACCAGAATTCCTGCTAGAGAGGCAAGTGGCAGAACCCAGACAGAGGAGCCTACTCAGAGCTGGCACCTTGGACCCAGCTAGAGGTGGCTGACCTCCTGGCCAATTGGGGTCAGAGGAACATGCATTGACAGTTCAAAGCAGGCCACCACACCCGGAACATATTCTGGGCAATAGCTGCCCAGATGGTCGAGCAGGGGGCACACATGGTCATAGTACCACACAAAGGCCAAGCCTGCAGCCACAGCCCACTGGCAGCTGGCCCAGAGGGGCAGATGCCTCTAGATTTTCATAGATTTCATAGACGTTAGGGCTGGAAGGGACCTCGAAGATCATCAAGTCCAGCCCCTGCCCCAGGGGCAGGAAGTCAGCTAGAGTCAAAAGACTCCAGCAAGATAAGCATCCAAGCATTTCTTGAATAAGTCCAGAATGGGTGCCTGCACCACATCTGAAGGGAGTCTATTACAGGTCTTGGGGGCCCGGATAGTAAAGGAATTTTTTCTTATGTCTAGCCTAAAATGGTCTTGTAGGAGTTTATGACCGTTGGTCCTTGTTTTTCCTTGGGGCACTCTGGTGAACAGACATTCTCCCAGATCTTGATGAATACCCCTTGTGTAGGTTCATAGGTAGCCACCAGGTTCCCCCTGAGCCTGCACTTTTCCTGACTGAAGAATTCCATGGCTCTCAGCCTCTCTTCATACAGCCTATTCTCTTCCCCTCTGATCATGCATATGGCTCTCCTCTGAACTCTCTCGAGCTTCTCCACATCCTTCTTGAATTCCGGAGCCCAGAACTGGATGCAGTACTCCAGCTGCGGCCTCACCAAGGCCGAGTACAGTGGGAGGATGACATCTTGAGATTTACTTGAGAAGCATCTATATATGCAAGCGGGGGGGGGGGGGTTGACTTACCAGCTGTGACATCACATTGTGGCTCATGTTCATCTTGTGGTCAGTCATGAACCCCAAGTCTTTTTCAGCAGTGGTGCTAGCAAGCGTAGCACTGCCAAGCCTATAAGTATGCTACAGGTTCTTTTTCCCGAGGTAGAGTGGAGTAACTTGCATTTATCAGTATAGAACATCATCAAGTTTGTGTCCACCCACTCACTAAGCTTATCCAAGTCAGCTTGGATTACTAGCCTGTCCTCAGGTGTGGATGCTATGCCCCAAAGTTTAGTGTCATCGGGAAACTTAGCCAGTGCACTTCTGATACCAACATCCACATTGTTGATAAAGATGTTGAAGAGAACTGGTCTGAGGACAGAGCCTTGGGGGATGCCACTGGTTACGGAGTGCCATAATGACTCACTGCCATCAACCACTACCCTCTGGGTCTGAACTCAGGGCCAATTTCCCAGCCATCACACTGTGGTGTACCGAGGCCAACCACAGTTGGCCAATTTTTTCATGAGGAGGTCATGGGACACCAGATCAAAGGCTTTTTTAAAGTCCAGGTATATGACATCAATCTCTTCTCCCTTACCTGGTCATAGAAGATGAGATTGGTCAAACAAGACCTACCCATGACAAACCCTTGCTGGCTATCCTTCAGGATGTTGCCCTCAGCCAGCTTGTCCAGAAGGGTCTCCTTGATAATTTTCTCAAGAACCTTGCCAGGGGTTGAGGTCAAGCTAATTGGCCTGAAATTCCCAGGATCTACTTTCCACCCTTTCTTGAAGATGGGTATCACATTGGCCTTCTTCCAGTCTTCAGGTATTTACCTGAGTGCCATAAATTTTTTAATATTTTTGCCAATGGTTGAGCTATAACACCTGACAGCTCCTTGAGTACCCGAGGGTGTAATCTGTCAGGACCAGCTGACTTGAAGGTGTCCAGCCTCACAAGGTGATCCTTTACTAGATCAACACTGATGCTGAGTATAAATATGCCCTCATTCTGGCTGTCCCACATCTTCCTAGGCAGGGCAGTCCCATTGGACTGATGAAAGACCAACACAAAGTACCCATTAACCAGGTTGGTCTTTTCCTGGATATTGATTATCAGCTGTCCCATTTGGTTCAGCAGGGGTTGAACGTTACCCTTGCTTTTTTTCTGACTCCCTACATATCTGAAAAAGGACTTTTTGTTATCCTTGATATGTGAAGCCAGATGGAGCTCAGTTTCAGCCTTGGCTTTCCTGATCTGCTCCCTTCAGGTACAGGCCAGTTCTGAGTACTCCTCCTTGGTCGTAATTCCAACCTTCCATCCTTTATAAGACTCTCTTTTGAGGCATAGTAGGTTCTTGACTTCCCTTCTGAGCCACGGGGGTTGCTGTGCCCTTTTGCTACCCTTCCTCCGAGATAGGATGACCATCCCTTCTGCTGTCAGGATTGCTCCCTTGAGGAGTAACCACTCCTCTTGGACTCCTCTTCCAGTCAAGTTGTGGTCCCTTAGGGCCTCAACAACAAGCCTCCTGAGCTTGTCAGAGTCAGCTTTCATGAAGTCAAGGACTTCTGCTTTGCTGACTGACTTGCCAGCTTTGCAATGGATAGTAAAGGTATTCAACTTGTGGTCACTATCACTCAGATTTCCATCAATTCTTAAGTCACTATGTCATCCTCTTTGGCCAGTACCAGGCCCAACAATGCTTTGCCTCTCATCAGCCCATAGACTTCTTGAGTCAGGTACAGCTCATCCACGCACAAGGAAGCTTTGCAACCGATCAGATTTGGTTGAGTGCTCTTTGCATGAGATGTCCAGGTAGTTAAAGTCTCCCATGGCAACCATGCACTGAAAGTGTGCTGCCTCAACCAGTTCCCTAGTGAATTCCTGGTCCAGCTTTTGTTTCTGGTTAGGAGGTCTGTAGTAGACTCCTACCATGATGTCCCCTGAGCCACGTCCCCCACATATTTTGACTCAGAGAGACTCCAATTGTCCCTCCTGGGTGCCAATGTCAATTTGGAGGGACGTGTAGCTGTCCTTGACATAGAGGGCTACAGCCCCACCCCTTTTATCTGCTCAATCACTCCTGTACAGGGCATAGCCATCTATACATATGGCCCAGTCATAGGTGGAGTCCCACCAGGTATCTGTTATCCCTATGAGGTCATAGTTATTCTTGCTTAGCAGGAGGACCAGTTCATCCTCTTTATTCCCCAAGCTCCTGGCACTGGTGTACAGGCAGGCAAGTGTCCCACTGGGGTCCCTTGCCTTCCCCACAGATCATTCCAGGGCGAGGGTAGGGGTGGGTTCCCTTAAGTGCCTTAGTCTGCTGGATTTACAAGGGTTGCCCAGTGGGTTAGCAGTGGCAATAATCCTCCCAACCCCCCGGCGGGCTTAGTTTAAAGCCCGGTCAAACAGGTCAACCAGTCTGGCTGAGAAGAGCCTCCTCCCCAGAAGAGTGAGGTGGAGGCCATCTCTTCCAAGCAGACCACGGCCTCCCTCACCAAAGAACGGACTGTGATCATGAAAGCCAAAGCCTTCACGATGACACCAGAGCCACAGTCTTTGTTTGACTACCTCAACACATCTCTCCCTCCTCAGGCCATGACCCACAACTGGGAGGAGCAAGGAAAAGACCACTTACACCCCCAACCCCCTAAGCCCCACTCCCAGAGCCCTATAGACTCTCATGACCCAGCTGGGATTGCTCGGAGCCATGTCATTTGTGCCTACATGGATAAGGAGCATAGGGTAGTAGTTGGAGGGCCAGATAATCTTTGGTATCCTCTCTTCTATGTCCTTGATGTGGGCACCCGGGAAGTAGCAGTCCTCCTGGGCTAGAGGGTCGGGGTGGCAGATTGCCCCCTCAGTGCCCCCCAGGAGGGAGTCTCCCATGAGGACCACTCTGCGTTTGGAGGGAGAGGAGGGGTGGGTGATCCTCCCTTGTCTGCAGAAGCTGGCATCTCTGCAGGCTCAATTGGGGCTGCAAGAGGTTGCAGAGCCCCAGAGGGGAGGGGACCTTGGTGTGGCAGGCCTTGGGGCCCATGACCACCTTGGTCAAATGCCCTAGCTGGACAGCATGGGAGATCCCTGAGTCCTCCCTTGTCCTGGAAGGTGACCTTGGCAGGCTGGTGCTCATTGGGGGTCCTGGGGTCTCTCCTGGGGGGTCCCTGTGCTCACAGGGGTACAGCAGGCTTTCACCCATGCATCTCTACTGGCTGTGTAGTCCCCATCCATGTCTGGCAGGTGTGCAGCAGGTCACAGCCAGGCAGCAGCCCCCACTGCCAGACTGCTGCAGTGAGTAAAGGGCGCAGAGAACTCTTAGGGATGCTTCAGCCATTCAGCTGGCACAAGGGGTAGTGTACCAACTGGCTGGGACCCAGAAGCTCCTGAGAGCAAGTAATCCTGAGCTACTTGCCAGGGCAGCTTTTTGTACTGATGGGAGAGGACAGGGCAGATTTTTATACTGCTGGGGTGCTGACCCCTGGCTCTAGCTCCCCCTGGCTGCAGATCCAGGAGGAGCCAGTCAGGGTTATTTTGCCCCATGTGGCACAATTTACCCCATACCAAAGTGCATGTTCAAGTATGTGCGCTGAAGCAAAAATCCCCATCTCAAATTTGCACCCCTTCTATTTGAGCTGCTGCAAGCAGACATACCTGCATGTGTGGATGTGCCCTGTTTCATCTGCACACAGCCTTATGTTCTCATATCAGCATTAGAACTGCATCAGGAAAACCATTGCTATCTCAAAGTAAGTACCTACAGTGTCCAGGGGAGGTGATTTCTCAATTTCTTTTCATTTTTATATAGTATTTGTTTTTAAAAAGGAAATTTAACAAAACATTTCTTAAAACACATAGTACTTGATAAGAAGAAGGTGGTTCAAAGTACAGAATAAAGGAATACATGAGAATCAGAAAACCTAGTGATATATCTATGTTATTCTCCTTCATATAAAAAGATATAAAGCTATTATTGTACCACATGCCATATAGCAATTAACATTTACAGCTTAGTCAGAAACTGTGCTATATCTAATATGTGAGTAATTTGGGCCATCAAGTAATGGGATAAGTTCAACCTGAGAGCATTGTTAGTCATCCTAAATCCTGTACTTGCTTTCTTTTCACCCTCTCCCCAACTTCACTGGCAATCAAAGACCTGCATCAAAATTCCTTTGAACATTGAAACATTTGAAAATCTCTCTGGATATGGAGCCCATCCCTAATTTCAGTACTTCCAGTACTATCAATCCATCACTAAAATGTGTAGAAAGATGCTAATAGAACCCAAAATGACCAAAATTTGGGAGAACAGAATAGATAACGGGGAATGGATCTACATTTCAGATAAACTGCACATATTTCACTGAAATAACATCCGAATAGAAAGCTTCAATGAGCAGCTTAACTATAACATGAATGGTTAATTTGCTGTATTGCAAAATTAATTAATATAAAATAGATTGCTATACTGGTAATTAAGAACAGTAGTTAGCTACAACATCTTGATTCCCACCATGGGAATTATGCTTCTACTACACTGCTTTCCTTGGAAGCTATTTCCAAGATCAAGAATGCAATGCCCTGAACAGTAATAGAACAAGAAAGGAGAAAGAGAGGGAAGTTTCACTGACTCCTCACACAAAAGGTTGTCAAAAGCCCAGGAAAGCTAAGTCTGTGTAGGCTATTAAATCACTACTGGGTGACTGAACAATATTATAAATGCTATAAAGCACAGACAGTAAAGTCATTCAGTTCACATTTAACTAATTTTTTATGCATTCCAGGTGAAACAATGATTGCCATAGAGAGGCTTCATGCTTTAGTAAAGGTATATAGCCTAAGCAATCCAGCTGAGGAAAGTTAACTAAAGGGCTGTTACAGCAATGCAAAAATAATCACCACCTACCCTCTGGGCAGGGACCTGTAATCAAAGTAGCCTTGAAAAGTAGTAAGAGCTCTCTGGAAAGATGGCTGGATGGGACATCTGGAGGATGACCTGACTGTGGTGTCCAAAAAAAGAAAATCATAAATAACAAAAATCTTTTTGTGGGGCTCCTGATAAGTATTCCTTCATCATACATATTCATATCTCTTTCTTAATTCATTGCACTGTAGAGGCCTGAATCAAAGACCATTGAAATCTAACTGAAAGACTCCCACTGGCTTCAACAGGAATTAAATCAAGTCCTTAAATCCCCAACCCCACCATACAGTGAAGAGGAATGTACTCTCTTACTGCATACAGAGGCAGCATAATTATCATCCATTCTAGATGTCTAAAAATTCTTCCACTATACCATAGATGAGTAAAATGAAGAGGCAAATTAATCCAGTTACCTCCCAACAAATCAACAGCAGTTAGAAATATAACTCAGGAATAGCATCATTTTTCCTTCCTCATCACTTGTGACTATCACCTCATTTATGACATATAATGGCAAATATATTTGCTGTGTATTTTCTAGCAATATTGGGAAATACATTTTCTGACAGGGGACTGTTAAGTAAAATCTAGAGACCTGGATTTTCTTCCTGGCTCTGCTGCTGACTGCATGTCTTTGGTTTAATCATATAACCCCTCCAAGGATAAGAAACCCAACCTCCCAGGCTGTTGCACTGCTTAATTTATAATTGTAAAATATTTTGAAATCTTTGGATGAGAGGCATTAGGGATGTGTAAAGAATCATGTGTTGTTTTTCTGATTATTACTATTGGGAGACAAAACAATTATTAGCTACCATATCAAGCCAGGACGGGGAGTATGTGTGCACATACATTTTACTTCAGCTTTCACTGCTTTGAGATTCAATTTGGTTCCCATTTATCAGGTTTCAACTTGTAAACAACATTATCCTTATGGGATAATAACAAGTCGATAAAAATAAATAGTTTATAATTATTATGGGAGGGGGGAAGAATTTCTCCTTTTGGTAAATTATATCCCTGTAGAGAGAAAGAAAGCAACATTCCACAGCTATTTAGTTTAGTTTATTCAGGGAGTTTAGGGAGAAGTCTTAGGTGTTTAATTGAAGCCATG
>NW_017729033.1:80362783-80366937 GCF_001723915.1 Gavialis gangeticus | reverse complement strand
AGAATTTCTCCTTTTGGTAAATTATATCCCTGTAGAGAGAAAGAAAGCAACATTCCACAGCTATTTAGTTTAGTTTATTCAGGGAGTTTAGGGAGAAGTCTTAGGTGTTTAATTGAAGCCATGGTCATGCAGTTGCCATCTTAAGTCCTTAAAAAACAGAGTGGGGGGGAAGACGACAACTTAGGAAATGACAATTTAAATGTAATCAAATATTTCCTTATGTTTCTAAGCCAAGAGATTGCAGAAGTTTATTTCTCTTTTTTTCGCCGAAGTGAGTGTACAACTCAGACACACTGACAAGAATGGTAGAGTAATCAGTCAGAAAGAACAAATAAATTTTGTGTCTGACTCTGTTAGTAGGGAAAATAATTGAAAGCACAAGTACTTATGTGGTTCCTCTAAAACTTCAAAAGTGTACATAATCACAGAAAAGGGAATGCCATCTGTTTGTTGTTAGGGTCATGTCTTTTAGTTGCCTGCTTATACTCCCAGTGAAACCAATAAGTAGTTTTCAGCTCCTTCATAAATGACAATTATATAACTTTGTATTTTTCTGATACTTAGGTTGGTGAAGAATAGGGGAAATGTCTTACTCTCCACCTACCTAATTGAGTTTGAGTGTTTGTTTGTCATCTCTCCTAAATGTGCATGACCCAGAGAATGCAGAAACAGCACAAATAATCACTAATTAGAGCAGAAGGAATGTGACATTAAGGAAAAATAGTGGACCTCCCTCAGGTCTGAACATTTGGGGTGAGGATATTATTAAAAGCAAAGCCACTACAATAATGCAAAATGACCCCTTTCCATAATGAGGGCAACATGTAACAATGTGTTGGTGAAGAGGACATCTTTGAAGCAGCTGCAGCCCAGTCTCTGTAATAATATCAAGGTAAATATGCTGGTCATGGCAAGCATGCTTTCTCTAACTTCAACTATTCATCTCCAGGGGCACTTTACAAGGTGATAAAAGGTTCCAAGCTGCAAAAGGTACTTTAGGCTGTTAAAAAGGAGCTTTTTATTATTATTTCTTCTGTACAGTACATGTTGTTTCATTAATCAAATGCTTATTCCATTAGAAACACCAAATCTTTTTGATGGTGGGACAACAAGTTTTACTACCATGAAATGGCATGAAAAGCCACAAATTTCCCAGCTAAGCCTCTGTAATGTTTCTAACACAGCCCAAGTGTTGCTATATACAGTAAAATGGAGAAATAATATGTCTATCCACCTTTACCTCTCAGTGAACTCAGGCAACCATATTTCAGTTTACAGCCATATCACCTTCTCCAAGCAAGAATGAATGCAAACTACAAAAATATGCACCACATCACTGAAAACCAGTCTGTTCGCATCAAATCTGATTTTGAACATAAGCAGTATGCAGTGAGCATGGCTTCAATGTGGGGAGAAAGCTCTGCACAGGAAAAAAATAACTCAGAAGCTGTAAAATGATTAGTATTTATGCCTTTTGAAGACAGGCTCTTATGAACTGGGTGAGTAACTGATTTGGAGGGGTCAATGGCTGAGCCATAAAAAGAAACAAAATCATATCAGTAAACATAAGACCAACATATCAGCATTTCTATTATGCTAAGCAGTAAGGCAAAGGGAAGGAGCAGACAGCATTATTTAAAAAAATCAATCGTTACTATTATGTTTTTGTATATCACTTCCAAAGTGATCAAAGAGACAGTTAAGCCTAGATCTGTGTTTCGAAGAGCGCATTATATTTAAAAAGACAACATGTTAACAAAGCAGAAATGAAGAATGACAAAATCGATGCAACTGAGCATGTGACATTTATCTGAACCCCATTGAGTTTACTTGAAGATAAACCAAATGAGCCAATTCTCATGGTTAAACATATGCATCTACAGTGTTAAATGAATCAGTGCCTCATTGCCTCTCTCTTGAATGTAATCAGTTAACTTTTTAAGACAGACCAATGTCACTGGATTCCTCCCAGAAGTATTTATGTTATTTCAAGGGAATAACTCATGGATAGGTCCATATTGATATTTATTCATACGTATTTTAATATTTATATAATGTAACATCCTTTAAAAAATGATTGGAAAGGAGAATCTAAAGCTACCTGGACTCCAAAAATAAACTTTCAGATGCTCAAGTAAATCGAGGGTGGAATTTTGCTAATAATGTAATTGTAATGACTAGAACAGATGAAATTCTACTAAATATCTACAGGTATGTTGTTGCTACTTTTTTAACCTGAAGAGCATTGCATAAATATTTTGTGAACTGGACTAAGACTCTTCTCATCCATATGTTTTGAAAGTTGATATTATTATAACAAACCTAAACTAAAGAAAGGTGTGGAAAACATTGGCAGTGTCAGTGTAACAAACACGCATTTAAGCAAACATTTATTTCATGTGTTTCCCAGGTATTCATTATTATTTCTGATTGTACATGCATGAAATTCTAAAAGGCTTGCCTCAAAAACAAAAGATAAAGGTAAAAATGTGCAGATGGATGCGTCTCACAGAGTGGCTTAAAACCGAGTTTCCCAAACTTTTGATACCCGAGGCACACTTTTTTTCTGGATTAAAACTGGTGACAAACTTCACGCATACACCTGAAAGAGAGTGAGTGTGTGTGTGTGGCCTTGAAGCTAAAAAAACTGGAGAATCACTAGTGGTGTCACTAGCTGATGTCACTTATGGGCAGATGAGCAGGACCTCACCCTGCTGTGTCCTCCTCTTTCCACTGTCTATCCCCTCACAACCTCAGGTTGGTTCCCCAGGGGACAAGGGGCAGACCTCAATGCATGGCCTCTAATACAGGCGACCTCCTCCCCCCCGCACTTTCTGGCCCCAGGAGCATAGGAGGAGTGGAGAGGATGAGCGGAGAGAATGAGCCAGGCTGCAAAGCAGGGCTCCATCTGTGTTTCCACCTACCTGCCTACTTGCAGCAGAGTGCACTGCTGGGAGCATGTCTGGGGGTGGGGACAGAACAGGGGCTGTCTGGAGGTGGGGAAAGGTGAAAGAAAGTGGTTGCATTGGCAGAAGTCCCCAGAGGAGCAGCCACAGCTGATGTTGAAGTAGCTCAGGGTAAAAAGAGCATTTACCTCCTCACACAGAGCAACCTCATCATAGCCTACTTCCTTAACTCTCGCAGCACACATACCCTTTGTGTCAGCTATATAAGCTGAGTAGTAAGCAAAGAGCAGTTGCTCTGGCATAACCAGCTAAAGTGTGGGATTGTCTTAAAGAGGCTTATCTCTGTGCTAGTGACTTAGGGTGCCAAATTAGTGCTAGGGTGTTCGTCTAGTGCCTGGTATATGTGTTTGTATTTTTTTTTCCTTTTTTCCTCCTGTGGTGTGTGTTTGATGTGTTTTTGGTTTTTCCCCTCTTTCTCTCTCTCTCTCTTTTTGTTTTCTTTTCTTCCTGCGAAGAGAAGATTCCAAGGTTGGAAGCACAGGTATCCAGGCTGCATTGCACCAGGGAAGAGAAAGATTACTAGGACAAAAGTTATGAGAGGCTGTTACTGGAGAAGTGAAAGGACAATGAGAAATGGCAGCATGTGACTACTCAAAAAAGGAGGGCTCCCAGAATCAAAGAGGAGCAGATTTAAGTAAGCAGCCACTTTCAAACACTCGGCAGTGAAACTGCTGAGGAAGAGGCAGAGGAGAAGATATCTGCAGGCATGAGGCAGAGTACTCAGCAGTCCAGAGAGTGGGAAGTTCAGGGCTTCATGGATGGGGGCTCCAGAGCCACTACACCAAGAAAGAAGAGAAGAGTGGTGGTGGTTGGTGACTCCCTTCTGCAGGGGATGGAGGTACCAATTTGTCATACAAATATGGAGGCATGAGAGGTGTGCTCCCTGCCTCAAGCCTGAATTCAGGACGTCACACAGAGTCTGCCAAAGCTCATCCATCCTTTGAACCACTACCCCTTCCTGCATGTTCATGGAGGCACCGACAATACTGCCAGAAATGACACTGAGCACATCAGAGGTGACTATGAGGCTCTTGGCAGGAGGATTAAGCAGCTTGGAACATGAATGGTATTCTCGTTCGCTCTTCCTATGGAAAGCAGGGGTCCAGGCAGAGACCATTATATCCTGGAAGTGAAAGTGTGGCTGAGGGAGGGGAGCCGAGTGTCCAAGGGGAGTGGTCGCTCCTTAAG
>NW_017729033.1:80362556-80362772 GCF_001723915.1 Gavialis gangeticus | reverse complement strand
CCCTTCTGACCCTAGAAACTATGAAATTATGAAACTATGATGGTGTTGACGTGAAGGCTTTGGCTTCTTTGACAATGGGTAGATGTTCATGAAAGCAGGATTGCTATCAAGAGATAGGATCCATCTGACAAGTATGAGAAAGAGCATCTTGAGGCACTATCTGGCCAACCTAGTAAGGAGGGCTTTAAACTAGGTTCCACAAGACATAGTGATCAA
>NW_017729033.1:80344577-80357556 GCF_001723915.1 Gavialis gangeticus | reverse complement strand
GGCTAGAGTCTGGAACCAGCTTCCAAGTGAGGTGGTGCAGGCTCCCACCCTGGGGGTTTTTAAGAGGAGGTTGGATGACCACCTTACTGGGGTCATTTGACCCCAGTGCTCTTCCTGCCATGGCAGGGGGTCGGACTAGATGATCTGCTCAGGTCCCTTCTGACCCTAGAAACTATGAAATTATGAAACTATGATGGTGTTGACGTGAAGGCTTTGGCTTCTTTGACAATGGGTAGATGTTCATGAAAGCAGGATTGCTATCAAGAGATAGGATCCATCTGACAAGTATGAGAAAGAGCATCTTGAGGCACTATCTGGCCAACCTAGTAAGGAGGGCTTTAAACTAGGTTCCACAAGACATAGTGATCAAAATCCTCCAGCAACAAAGCATACAGTGCAGAGGAGAAAGGACTCAAAGAAGTAACTTTCTTCATGAAAGGGCCAGAGAGCTATGGGAATGCAACAAGTGATGCAAAAGGAAAGCTTAGGTCAAAATGCAAAATACTTTTGATGCATGTATACAAATGTGAAGAGTATGAGGAATAAACAAGATAAGCAGGAAGCTGCAGCCTGTGAAAAGAGAGAACTGGTGAGGGAGCTCTTATTACTAGAATATCAACATTGAGGGTTACACTCTGTTCCAGAAGGACAGGGCTGGGACAAAAGGTCCCCTTCTGTGTCAAACACACACACACACACACACACACACACACACACACACACACACACACACACACACACACTTGTTTCCTGGTTCAGGAGAAGAAACACAGCAAAGCAGAATGCATTTGGTATAGATGAAAGGTGATAAGAGATTTATTGTAAGCCAACAAATCAGAAAGAGGAGGTGGAAGAGGCACTCTTCAAGCAGATGATAAATCTATCCAAAAGCAATGGGAGGGTACTGATGGGAGACTTCAATTTTCTGGACATCTGCTGAAAGAACAATGCAGCCAAATATAAAATGTCAAGCCAGTTCCTAAGTTGTGTGGAGGACAACTTTCTGTTTCAGAAGGTGAAGGATATAACTAGGGGATCATCTATCTTGAATCTTGTCCTGACCAACAGGGAAAAACTGGTGGAGGATGTGAAGGTGGTAAATAACTTGGAAGAAGCAATCACAAAACAGTAGAATTACAGATGGAGAGAGAGAGAGGGAAAGCCTGAGGTATGTAATAAAATTAGGATCCTAGATTTCAAAAAGACAGATTTAATCTGACTCACAGAGTTAATAGGCATGGTGCCATGGGAGATTAAACTGGCTGATAAAGGTGCCCAGGAGGGGTAGGAGCTTTTAAAGGGCACTGTATTGGAAGCCCAAAAAGAAACTATCCTACTATGATGGAAGCACAAGAAAAATGGCAAGAGACCAATGTGGCTCCACAAGGATCTTCTAAAATGCCTCAAATGCAAAAGGAAAGCATACAGACAATGGAAGAATGGGCAGATATCAGTTATAACAGAGCAAGAAGCAGTGGTCTCAAGTTGCAGCAAGTGAAATCTAGGTTAGATATTAGAAAAAACTCTCTCACTACGAAGGTAGGGAAGCACTGGAACAGGCTACCCACAAAGGTTGTGGATTCTCCATCTTAAGGGGTCTTTAAGACTCAGGTAGACACAGCCTTGGCTGGGATGATCTTGTTGGAGATGGTCCTGCTTGGAGCAGAGGGTTAGACTAGATGGTCTCCTGAGGTCCCTTCTTACCCTAATTTTCTATGATTCTAAGATTGTAGGTCACCAGGGTAGTGTACCAGGAAATAGCAAGCACCTGCAGGGACAGAATCAGGAAAGCAAAAATGAGGAATGAGCTGCACCTGACAAAGGAAGTTAAGGACAACAAGAAGAGATTCTATAAGTATGTTGGCCAGAAAAGATGGACCAAGGAAGCTGTGGGTCCTCTGTTAGCAAGCCAGGGAGAACTCCTAACAGAGATTCAAAGAAGGAGGAGCTACCTGACAACTATTTTTCTTCAGTCTTCACAAAAAAATAAGCTGCAGTCAGACAGCTAATAAAGATTATCTGGATAAGGAAGGGGTCAAGCTGAGGGAGGAGATAACAGAACAATCAGACAGTATTTGATAGGTCTGAATGAATTCAAATCAGCTGGACCAGATGAACTTCATCCCAGGATACTGCAGGACCTGGCAGAGGAAATCTCAGAGCCCTTTGCAATGATCTTCATCAAGTTATGAGACACAGGCCAAGTACCAGGGGGCTGGAACCAACATAGTGCCCCTCTATCAAAAGGCAAAAAGCAGGAGCTGGGAAACTGAAAACTGGTTAGATCAGGGGTGGGCAATTATTTGAACTGGTCACCACTTCAGGAGTTTTGTTGAGCTGTTGAGGTCCTGGGGGGGTGGTGCTGACCTAGCCTTGCCTCCTCCCCCCCACATCACAGCTCTTTACAATACCCAGCGTGATGGGGGTAGGGGGCAGGGGGAATGCCAGTTGAACTTATCTGGCTCTGGGCTGTCCAGCCCACTTCCATCTCTGGAGAAACTGAACACAGTGGGTGGGCAGAGGTTTCCATGGAGGCTGGCCTGAGACTCCCATGGGCAGGGTGCACTCAGACAGGCAGATGGGATGGGGTTGTGGGTGGGTGGGTAGGACCCGGGCTGGGGCTAAGGCCAATACCATGGCCAGGATCACAGGGCAGTGACAGTGATCCACTCCCCACATGTCCCTGTGGCAGATGCTGCTTCTGTGGGTAGGGAACCAGATAAAATTATTTGGTGGGCTGGAGCTAGCCCTTGAGCTATATTTTACCTACCCCTAGGTTAGCATCTACTCAATACCTGGGAAGCTATTGGAGCATATCCTAATGAAGGTTACTTGCAAGCATCTGGAGGAGGAAAGACTGATCACAAGCAGCCAGCATGGATTTATAAAACACAAATCAAGTCAAACAAACTTGATCTTTGACAAAGTAACTACCTGGGTGGATGAAGGGAATGCTGTGGATATAGCGTATCTAGACTTCAGCAAGACTTTTGACAAACTCCCACATAAGCTTCTCAAAAACAAATTAGAAAAATGTGGGCTGAACAACACTACTATAGGGTGAATATATAACTGGCTCAATGCCCACAAGTAAAGCATAATTATTAATAGATCCATGTCAGAATGGCAAGAAGTTTTGAGTGGAGTCCCACAGAGATCTGTCCTAGGCCTGGGTCTGTGCTGTTCAGCATGTTTATTAGTGATTTGGATTAGTGATTTGCTTCTCAAGCAAGTTTGCAGACAACACAAAACTGGGTAGAGCTGCGAACACATTGAAGGATACAAATACAATTAAGAAGGAACTAGATAGATCGGGTAGCTGGGCTAGAGCTGACAGGATGAAGTTCAATGTAGACAAATGCAGTGTGCTGCACCTCAGGAAGAATAATCAAAAGGACATATATAAAATGGGTGACAGCTGATGTAGGAATCTTGGTAGATGATTCAGTATGAATCTGCAGTGTGATGTAGTCACATAAAAGGCGAAAGTAGTTTTGGGGTGAATCAATAGAAGCATTAGGTACAAGACACAGGAGGTGATCATGACTCTGACCTCTGCATTGCTTAAGCCCCATCTGGAGTAGTGTGTAAAGTTCTGGGCTCCACATTTTAAAAGGGATGTGTAGAAGTTAGAGAGGGCTGAGAGGCAGGCAACAAAGATGATCAAGAGCTTGGAAGGCAAGTCATATGAGGAGAGGCTGAAGGAGCTAGGGATGTTCAGCTTGCAAAAAAAAAGGGTGCTTAAGAGGGGACATGATAGCAATCTTCAAATACTATGAAGAAGAGAGAAATCACCTTTTCTCTGTTGCTGCAAAGAGGAGGACACAGATCAATTACTTGAAGTTTCAACAAGTTAGGTTTAGTTTGGATATCTGGAAAAACTTATTCACTGCCAGAATAGTGAAGCAGTAAAATAAATTGCCTAGAGAACTTGTGGACTCTTGATCACTGGAAGTGTTCAATAAGAGGTAGGGCAGCCACTGGTTGGGGATGACGTAGGTGTAGCTACACCTATTTTCTACCTATTTTTTCCCACACTTCTGCACTTTGGTGACTGCCCCCACTCACTTTCTGTTGCATGTCAAGATGTTTTTAAGCCTTTTTCAAGACATTGGGTGTTGGCTGTAGCATGGCTGGGGAGTTTAGATGTACCAATACTCCTGCTAGGACCAAAGCTGAAGATTCCTGACTCAGGGTTAAACCAGTCACCTTATTTGGAGTCAGGGAGGAATTTTAATACATGGTATGGACTGTGGGGGGTTTACCTTCCTCTGTAGCAGGGAGCATAGCCCTCTGCCTGAGATCTCTTGAGCATATATTAATATCCTTTCATAGAAGTAGGACATTGGCTTCCATGGTTCTCTGTTTTACCTGTGGCAGGTTAGGGTTCTGTCTGTGTTGTGTCAGTGTTGACCATAATCTTATGTAGTGTTAGATTATGGATCGTATAAGATGGTTTGGATAGAGATGATTCTGCCTCAGGCAGACAGTTAGACTAGATGACCTGTGCAGGTCCCTTCCAGCCCTACTGCTCTATGACTCCAGAAATCACTGGTTTAAAAGAAGGAATATGAGATACTAAAACTTTCCAAGGAGTAATAAATGCACTCTAATAAATCAAAGTCTGGTCACAAATTGATAAGTATATTAATTTTCTGCTATTCTGTGCTGAGATGCTTTTGGCACCAATATGGAACGATGGATTTTTATTAGGGGTTTAAATGTTATGTTTGTCAATGAATCTTTGGACTATTTTTCTTTTGTGTGGTTCCTTATTGCACTGTACTTCTTTTGCCAGAAAAGAAAGAGGGTACCCATTCATCACTCAGAACTCCAGCGGGCACCAATTTAGAGGTAGTAGTGACATGTTGCTCATAATCAGTTAGGCAGAAATTGTGTGATATTACTGCAGGTATGATTAGATACATGGGCAGATCAAATATCTACAACAGATAAATTGTAGCATACCCCCCCTCAGACCATGGGAGGATGAAGATGAAGCATGGATGGAGGTCACCAGGGGGCACTGGCAGGTTGGGCAAGGAGGTGTGAAGAAGACAGGTGTAAAGAAGGTGTAAAGTTGTCTCCTGCCAACATCGCTGCCACTATCCCTGGCTGACCTGGAAGCACTGGAGGGCAGAGCTGCTTCTGCCCTGCTCCACCTGTGGGCTGAAGGGAGAGGCTGCTCAGGGAGTTAGGAATGGCTGGAGACGGTGGCAGTGGTATAGTTGCCTCCTTCCAGTGCCTGCTCCCTGCCTACCCACCAGCATCCCCCATTGGCTGGGAGCAAAAGCTGGGAGGAGAGACCTCTGTGCTACTGCTGCTGTCCCTGACTGAGCCAGGGTCCCCATATAGCAAGGGCAGGAACAGTTCTGGGGTTCCCCCATGACTGACAGGGAGGGGTGGGCAGAGGATAGGCATTAGAAGGAGGAACACACATGCCATAACCACCACTGTCCCCTGCTGAGAACCGGCTCCTCACATAGCCACAGCCCAAGGCTAGACTGGAACAGGAGCAGCTCTGTGGTTCTAGGACCAGCAGTGGAAGTTTTCATTGATGTACACCCCCTCCCCTTCCCCTCCTCCTGCCCTGAGATCTGTCCCAGGTCCAGTCCCAGAGGTGCTGAACACCTCCAACTCAGAATGGGGTCAACAGGACCTGTAGGTATTCAGATCTTCTAAAACCCAGACATAAATATATACTTAAGCAACTAGGTTTTTTTCAAAGATGATGGATTTCTCAGTGATTTCACTGGGCACTCTACTTGCTCCACCTGTTTGCAAATCAGGCCTGTCACATTTGGGTGCCTACATATGGATTCTGAATAGGATCTTTAAGGTTGCTTAAAAGAAGTTGAGTATCCAGCTCCTGTTGAATATCAGTGGGAATTGAATACCTAACTTAGATTTCTTTAACAACCCCAACTTTATATTTCTAAATGTAGGCCTTTTTTTTTCCAAATATTCTTTGAAACATTGACTAAAATGCTTCAAAAAACATTACAGTACATTACTCTGATTATTATGGGATGCGTGTACTGAGTTAGGACATTTTTGAGAGAACCTGGCTTAAATTATATGAGAAAATGTCAATCTATTAAATAATTTTGTGGATAGTTTTCTTTTGCTCACTTAGGAATACTTTATAAATAAAAGCTTCCTTTTGGAATTTTTGGCCTTCTTCCCTCACCCTGTTATCAGGAGAAAAAAGAAAGTCAAATAGCAATATTTATCCCAGTTCTCTTTAACTTTTGCTGTCTGGGCCTTTGCCTTTTCCAAGAACAAGCTACAATCAGCTGGAAGGAGCTAATAGCTTTGGTCCATGTTTAAGTACAAGAAAAATGTGAGATCAGTCAAAGAAAATGTTTAGCAAGATTAAAACAATTATTTACATTTACATTTCTCCAAGCTATTAACAACTGTACTACCAAATGTAAAATGGCCTCTCATTTCTGCACTCAGCAATCTTTTCTTCCTCAGGAATACTTAGGGCCGTAAATCCAAGGCTTGTTTTGCTCGGGCCCCTAGCACAAATGCATTTAATGGTGTAATGGGATCTGATCCCCAGTCCCAACTATTGCATCTTCCACCATGCCACATGTGCACACCACCGGGCATGAACTGGTGAGGTCCCAGGGTTGAGACAGACAGTCAGCTGGGGCTGGGTGCACTAGAGCACTGTGCACTGGGCTGTCCAAAATCTTGTGTGCACACAGTTTTTTAAGGCCCTGGGATCCCAGAGCATGAGGATCTGGAAGAATTTGACCAGTCCTAGGGTCCCATGCATTGGGGATGCCAGGTCCCACAGTGGATGTTGTGGCAGGAAGCCACACGTGCTTCTCCCCAAAATCTCTGTGCTGTGACAATTTAATTAGGATGAGCTCAGCAAAGGAGACACACCTTTACCCTATCTCTTTAGATAACCTGAGCAGGCTACATTTCTGAGGGAGCGGGGGAAACTGCTCCCTCTGCCTACGTGACTGGTATCAGCTACCTGGGTGAGGGGCATCTACCTGGTGGGCTAGAGTCTGCCCGGCAACTAGTGATGTATTTCAAATTGGTTGGCTGACAGCCAACAGGTGCTAGCCTGTATTGGACCAGGTGAACGAGGTCACAGGGGCTTTATAAGTTAAGACTGCCCAGGAGGAAGGGGCAGCAGCCATGTGGGGGACTCAGACTTAGAGAGGAGTTTAACATCTGAAACTGGCTCTCTCCCCCGTAACTCATGAGCTAGGAATGGCCTGCCTCCAGAGGGAATCTCCAAGAGCCTCTGGATGATACTTGTGAGTAAGCTACTTGAGATCTGATTACGTATATAGTTGGCAGTAACTCAGATGCATGATCAAAAGGCTACCTCAGCCAGACTGTTTTGCTCTATGGGATTTCTATGATATTGCTTGTACCCTATTTTCACCCTACCCCTGTAATCAATAAAATTCTCGTTTGTGACCGGTGTAGGAGACTTATTGATGGGTGGGTCTAAATTATGCCTAAGAGGCCCCTTAGGTCTGTGGACTAAGGGAGACTTCCTTTCTGGCCCCCGACTTGGGGAAGTGCCCCAAGTGCCTATACTGGGTCGAGTAACCATAGGACTATTAGGCCTGTGTTTACTAATTTAGGCCTGTGTTTCCCTGAGGACACAGGGCCGAGAGAGTCCCTTCTCGGGGTGGTGGCAGCTTACGTTACCCCCAGGCTAGTGAGTATGCTCCAGGAAGGGGGACAGCTGGATGTGAGGCACCCCTAGGGAGGCAATCGGAGCCTGGAAGGTGGTCAGGCGCAGGGAAGTGGGTGGCTCAATGCAGGAGCACCCCCTACTGGCCCGCCACAGATGTCACATGTGCAGCTGGACTAGACACATGATTTTCAAAAGGTCCCAGCCCATGGGGACCTCAGTATCAGGCAGGGTTTGAATTATACTGGCTCTTGGGGGTGGGTCAGAGGCAGCAGCTGCAGCAACGGTGGAGAGAAGCCGCAGGGCAGCTTGGGCACAGGCTCCGGCTGCCTGCAGCAAAAAGCGTCCAGCACCAACAAAGAGGAGGGGCTGCTTTCCCCCCATGCTAAACAGCAGTTTCTGCCCGGCTTCCCTCATCTCTTATGGGGAAGCTCTAGTCTCTTATGTGTGGGGCTCAGGCCCCCCAGGCCCTCCCCCATAATTTGAACCCTGATATCCGGGAACCTCTTCCTGATCCCAGGGCCCCTGTTGCCAGGAAATGTTAGGTGCTTTGCTCCCTGGGAGCTGCAAGACAAGGCAGTCAACCTGCCAAGTCATGGGGAGCCCTGCAGCTGCCCTTGACCAGGCAACTTAACCACCTCATGAGCTTCCCTCAACCCTGAAAGCTTCCTGAAAACAGCAAGGTGCAGCCCATACAGGACTGCACCACAAGGCTTCCAGCCTGCAAACACAAAGGAGCTGTCAACTAACCCCCACCTTGCAGCTGGCATCAGGCTGTATGGTGGGAACCCTGCCATATGTTCAATTTAAGGTGCACTGGAACCCAGCCATTAAAATATTACACATAGTTTATGGAATAATTTTGTGGCTGGATTCCAATTTGTTATGCCATTAATTGCCCAAGCATGTGGCCAGGTTACTCTATAATACTCAATTAACAGGCTAATTGCTTAAGTGTAATGTCTACCAAAAGCCTTAGTCACACATTTCTAAAAAGCTACAGCTACACAAATTAGATGGTCATCCTCATTTTCATCCCCTTTCATATGCCTAGCTATATATTGAGGAGGAGTCATGTGGCAAGGCTGAATTCCTTGGTCATGTTGCTGGCAACCGCTGTTGTCTACATCCCTGAATATGACGACAGCTTCTAAATGGATATGCAGTAAATCAATCCAAATACATTAATTTAAAAGGTAAAGAATATGAAAAGAAAAATAATGTACCTGTGTAGAGGTTTATACCTGTGACTGATCTGGCACCAGAAAAAAATGTTTTTTACTACCAACAGAAAAGGGAAGTGTCCTTTTTAGATAATAGCTATGGTAACAAAGGAAAAACCAAAAATTATTACAGCATTAGGATCAGCTCATAGATGGATTTATGGTCAATAGCAAGTCACCAGTCATTTCAAATACAGTCCAAATTTGATATGATACTTAGCGTTTCAGGCCAACTGTGAGAGGCAATGCCCGATTTGGTTCTGCTGCCAGGACTGGCCAGTCCATCCTCTTGAGTGCCAGTTCTTAGGGCCAGACAGTTTGACTTCCAATCACTCCCACTCGTAGGGCACACGCTCCAAATCTCCCACCACATCTTTATCTTTTAAGAAAGAGGGAGGATCTTTAGTTATTTGTGGTCTCACAAGTGGTTCAAGTTGCTGGCCGTCAGGGCTCCTCCTCCCCTTTGCACTCTGTCCACACACCAACCAAATGTTGCAGAGTAGCCAGGTCACAGTCAGTTTGGTGGAAAAGAAATACAGCCAGCAGTCAGCTTAATTTGCTGTGAGCAATCACGACTTGCAAAGCCAGTAGGCTAAACAGTCTCTCGAGATCTGACTTAAATCAGCAACCAGGGCCCCACAGTTTTATGTCCGCCCCAAGTGGAGATACTTCACGTCAGTTGTGGCTCCACCACTTCCCCTTATCCGCTTTATATATGGGGCCCAATAACTAAACAGTTTGTATCAGAGCTGAGTAATGGGTGCCAGGGGTCCTCTCCTTTTGCACTGCCTGCCACTGTTAAACTCTCACTGCCCCCAGGGCCATCCCTTAACACTAGTCTTCTGAATGGTTCTTAGCCCATTCCAAGTCCGAGGCTTAACGCTTCAGCTCTGACACAATCTTTGCTTTCAGCACTCAGGGCCAGTCCAGCATGCTTTTAACCAGGGCAAATGCTAAACTTAATAGCAACTTGCTCTCCTTCCCTTTAGCCAATCACCTGGGTGCTAGTGCTCTCAGATTCCCCTGGAAAAAAATCACAGTCACCACTCTGATACTCCTCTAGGTGTGGCAGCGCTCTCTGGGGCATCCCTGTGTCAAGCTGCTCTCTCTCTTGCTGTGTTAGGGCCACTAGAGCTGGAGGCTCCTCTGAGTCTCCAGTTGAGTGAGCAGGCTTCTGCTTTATTTGCTTTGCCCCTGCCAGGACCTGACTGCAGCTGGGCTCTATGTTTCATCTTCTGGTCCCCCAGGGCTCTTCCCCTCTGCCAGCACTCTTATGACACCCACCCCACCGCACCAGCCAATCCACAGCAAACACAAACTAATGAATCAGGGCAGACACAGCACCCATGGTTCTACTGCCTGTGCTGCCACCAGTCCTGAAGGTAAGTACCAGCCCTCATGTCTCCCAGTCCTGCTTCTGCCCAGCCCCCGATCATCAGCGGGACTGCCTCTTGGGATCTTGCCACCATGGCTGTATTGCCAGGGCACTCCCCACTGCAACACGAACATACAAAGTGCTTCAAATGTAGCAAATGAAGAACAGAAAAGTTAAATGACCAGCCCAAGGTCATACAGGGACTCAGGAATAAGAAATTCTAATAACTAGAGTATGCTGCTTATATATTAAAAGAATAACTGAGCTGAGAAGGAGCAAGCAAAGTCTAAGGGAAAAGATGAGAAAAATGAACAAGTCAGTCCATGAGACAAAACTTGTTTAGTCTATCCTGATGATACTTGGGGTAAAATACAAGAGAATGCAGTGCCAGTCTCCTTGATAAATTGAGCACTAGAAAAACCCCAAATGCAAAATTATCTAGCAGATATAAAAATCTGCTATAATAAATAAAAAGGCAATAAAATCAGAAGGTGCACTATCAGTGCAAAGCTAAACTTTTCTCTAAACTCTTCACACTTAAACTTTTATATTTTTAATATTAATCTTTGATGTATTATTATTATTATGTAATTATGTTCTTCAGTCCATAAGATGAGATTCTTATTGGCAAAACAACATACTTCTCCTGGAAACAGAAAGACTTTTTTTAAAGTGTTGGAGTAAGGATATGTTTTTTCTCAGAAATATCCTGGAGAAACTATGAAGCTGAATGAGCATTTAGATTAGATGTTCTGAAGTTCAGCAGATACAAAATACAAATAGGCAAACCATATATGCAGAATGCAATGCCTGTGGGTACCTGCATATTCTTTCTTCCACTAAATATCTAGCTTACTTGCAATGATTCCAGGCTAATGCCATCCTTTTTTTCCAAGTAGGAGACTTTAGCACCACTTTCAGGGATGGAACTACAATGAACAACTATAGTTGGCTAGATATAATATCATTACCTGCACATTAACTTGGTAGAAGGTCATTGTAAGGAAGGACTATAAGCATTATCTACTGCTCTTCTTCCCTTGGGGAGCTTCACAGTTCACATTCAGCCTTCAAGCTCCCCAAGGGAAGGAGAGCAGTTTAGACATGAAGCAAGTGGACTGCAGATAACACCTAAGACTGATACCACAAGATATGGACACCACAACACATAGGGCAGTCTCTGCTAAGAGAACAGCTAGAGTTCTAGGGAAGTGCAGGAAGGTGTCATTTAAAAAAGAAGCAATGACCAAGAACTCTATTAACAGCATGCCAAAAGATTTCTACTAGTTGACCTTTTGCACTATACTTTCAATCCATAGTATAACCACTCTACATAAGAGTTTTCATATGCTGTCCTGCCAATTTATGGTACATTACTTTCCTGGAGGTGCACCATGAAAGCAGCAAAAGCAGCCCCTATTGTTGCCAAACAATGCGTGTGAATGGCCGCACCCCTTGTTCGTGTACAGAGGGAGGTACTTTGTAAAAATGAGGGACCATATAATTTTATTCACTTGCACAGGAAGTAAAATATATGCTTTTGCATACTGTGCACAAGTAGGTTGTGGAATTCAAAACTGTAACAGAGCAAGAAAAAGCCTTGTTCCTTTGGTGCTACAAAGTTGCAAGTGCAGGGGAGAGTCAGGTCAGGGACAGGGCAAGGATAATTACTTAGTAGACAGTTGGGGAGAGATCACACCGGGGTGAATGTTGCTTGAGTAAGAGCCAGCGGCTATTAAAGTCCACAGCAGGGGGCTTTTCTTGGCCCCCTGGGGCACAGTGTAAGGAGAGTCAGCAGGGAAAGCCAAGAGCAGCAAAACCAGTGCTGGAACAGATCGCTGATAAGACCAGCTGACCAGGTGAAGGTAACCACAGTGACTGAGAGAGAGAGAGAGAGAGAGAGAGCGAGAGAGAGAGAGAGGAGATACTTAACAGATTGATCCTCAAGCAGAAAAGAATCTGCTGATATAGACTGTGAAGGAAGGAAAGAGAGTGAGACTGGAGGCAAGCTGACAGGCTCAGGGGAGTGGGTTGCACAGTAGTGGAGGGCAAAGGAAGACCGCTCACTGTGAGAACAGCTGGGATTATACACAACCCACTGGGAATTCACTAAAAAACGAATTTACTTTAATCCTGCTTCTGGGGTGATTTACTACACCCTCTCTCATTGGGGAATTACCTTTTTATTCTTCTATCACTTCAAGGCATGGCAGGAAAGCCCCAGGGAGAGGAGTTTCATAATTCACCCCCACATGGCCACAATAACCATGAGATATCAAGACCCAGAGTATGATTCAAAAAAGAATTTGTCACTTATGTGGCCAAGAACAACCAGAGTTAACAGCAAGAATTAAAACCCCAATGATAAAAAAAGCAAAAAAAAAAATGTTTCCTTACACTTAGGAAGTTGTCCAGCCTCTAATGAGGATATGGCCCTGATGAGCAGTTAACTGCATAACTGCCAACTGCACCTTCCTCTAAAGCAGCTGATATTGCTCACTGCTGGAAATGAAGTGCTGGCCTAGGTAGACTGGGCATCTATTCCCTTTGCACTTTCCTAAATGAAAGACATATTATACATGCTACGCTCATGAACTAGATTTAAGGAAACAAGTTATGATGACTGTCCATCTAGGCTAGGGACAGAAGTTACATATAAAACCAGTTTAAAGTAATCAGAAACTGGTTCAAACCTGTAACAGAGCATAA
>NW_017729033.1:80339242-80339577 GCF_001723915.1 Gavialis gangeticus | reverse complement strand
TTTCTCCAAGTACAGAGTACCCTGCCCTGCAATACTTGCTGCTGGCTGTGACTGTGGACTACAAATCCCAGAGACACCTAGTAGCAGAAAGAGGAAGTAATGAGCAACCCTCAAGTATCCTGCTGCTGTAATTCTGGACTACAAATTCTGGACTGCCTCTTCCAGGGGTAGCAGGAAGTGGAGGAGAAAGCACAGCCCATGCTGGCTACATGCCAGAGAGCCGTGCTCTAGCAAGCCCCCCACCTCCAGCTTCTGGCCTGAGTCACTGCAGGTATGTAGCTGCAAAAAGTAAATGTCTGCTCAATTTGTTACTCAGTTTAATCTCTGTAGTTTAA
>NW_017729033.1:80333713-80334242 GCF_001723915.1 Gavialis gangeticus | reverse complement strand
ACTGCATAACTGCCAACTGCACCTTCCTCTAAAGCAGCTGATATTGCTCACTGCTGGAAATGAAGTGCTGGCCTAGGTAGACTGGGCATCTATTCCCTTTGCACTTTCCTAAATGAAAGACATATTATACATGCTACGCTCATGAACTAGATTTAAGGAAACAAGTTATGATGACTGTCCATCTAGGCTAGGGACAGAAGTTACATATAAAACCAGTTTAAAGTAATCAGAAACTGGTTCAAACCTGTAACAGAGCATAAGTTCAGTGCACATAAACCAGGTTCAAAATGGCTGAAACTGGTTTAAGATAAACCTGGTTGAATGTAGCATCAGACTTACCTGACTTGGGTCAAACCAGTTTATGAAACTTCTGTCCCATCCCCCTGCTTGGTTCAAGTTAAATCACAGTCCCCCAGCATCATAGGCAACTGGTAGAGGGAGCACAGGGGAGCACATGCCCACCCTGAGATTGGCCCCCAACTTAGCACCACTCAGGACAGGGCAGGTTTTTTGTCATGCAAGCCAGTGG
>NW_017729033.1:80324900-80333227 GCF_001723915.1 Gavialis gangeticus | reverse complement strand
GGAAGAAACCACCTTTCTCCAAGTACAGAGTACCCTGCCCTGCAATACTTGCTGCTGGCTGTGACTGTGGACTACAAATCCCAGAGACACCTAGTAGCAGAAAGAGGAAGTAATGAGCAACCCTCAAGTATCCTGCTGCTGTAATTCTGGACTACAAATTCTGGACTGCCTCTTCCAGGGGTAGCAGGAAGTGGAGGAGAAAGCACAGCCCATGCTGGCTACATGCCAGAGAGCCGTGCTCTAGCAAGCCCCCCACCTCCAGCTTCTGGCCTGAGTCACTGCAGGTATGTAGCTGCAAAAAGTAAATGTCTGCTCAATTTGTTACTCAGTTTAATCTCTGTAGTTTAAACTAACCTGCAAAGACTGAATTGATTTGGCCTCAGGCTTTTTGACTGTCTGTACTTAGCCCTAGGTGCTAGAACTAATTGGGAACTCTCCAATGGAACATTTTTCCTACTGAGAATGCAAATTCATCAAAATCTCAAAGTTCCATAGAGACAGTTCTGACAAACTCCATCAAAAAGTATAGGTTGCCATCAGAAGTTTGCGTATTTTCCTGACAGCTCACTCTGCCCAACTTCTTGGCAGCATACCAGGCTGACAAGGAGTTGAGAATCCAGAAGCACTGATACAGGCTCGTAATTTTCTAGACACCTAAGTCCCTGTGCAGCCCGCATGTGATGGTTTTCTGTGAGGAAGGCCTTTCACGCTACCAGTACTTTCACAGGTCACCTGTCTCATGACTCTACAACCTGGGCTGTCAAGGTTCTTCAGGATCCACAAATACATAGCAGACAGGCATACAGCCCTGAGTTAAAATCATAAAATAATAGAGAAGCAGGGTTATACGGGAACTCCAGAGGCCATCTAATCCAAATCCTGCCTGAGGCAGGATCATTCCCACCCAAACCAACCTATACAAATTTGCAAAAAAGGTCCTTTCCTTCATAGATTTTGAAAAGTTTTGTTTCAACTTCTAACTGGAATGAAACCAGATGTAACCCCTGAGCCTGCGCCTTGAAACTGAGTCACATCTGAGAAGAGGCTGGTACTGAAAAGCCAAGTCAGAGCAAGCGGGCCTAGGCTTAGGACCAGGGCCATCCCTGGCAGGGGTGCAAATTGGGGCGACCGCCCTGGGCCCTGCACTTTGGAGGGCCCTATGGAGTGGCACAGTGACTCCATGCTGCTGCCGGCTTCACATCTGGCCACTCACTCCCCCCACACCCCAACTGCTGAGTCTGCCGCCGGCTTCCTCACGTTTGGTGGCAGGGCCCTGCACATGCTGATTTTCCCAAGGCCCCACAACCTGCTCGGATCATCTCTGCTTAGGAGTTCACAGCTAGAACAATCAGCAGGCCAAACAAAGAGGACTGGTGCTTGGATGATAGAGTTACAGTAACACCTGTGAGGCATGGGTATGATTACAGGGTAGGACAGAGGCTATAAATATGGCAACTGGTGCCCCAAGGCACTGATAAGACCAAGAGGGCCACAATTTAGTGCCTAAGGGGCAAGTCTGGGTTAGCCGGGCACAGGGAAGACCAGATGGCTAAGGAACTGAGGCTTACTGTGGGACCCTAGGACAGCCCCCCCTATACACTATAAGAAACATGAAGGCATAGCAGGCAAGGTAAAATGGGAAGGGAGCCAGAGTATGGCAGGAGTCATGTAGCCAACAAAAGGTATCATGACCATCCCTGAAGCCTAGTCCTGCTACAGATGCCAAAATCACCTGAGGCCCCAGACTGGATCTGAACCTGGGGCTCCTTGTGGGCCCGATCCAGTCCAGAGCATTACAGCTGCCAGTGGCCACTATGGAAGCGATGGTGGTACAGCAGTTGCATCCAGCAGTGGCAATGGCAGCAAGGGTTCTGATGACAGTAAAGGGCCCAGGGAAGTAAGTCCAGGGGTAATGGTGGGAAGCCACGCCAAAGGGTCTGAGATTTCTGTGTCAGGCCATGCCCCTCCAACTTCCAGTGCCCATTGGTAGCCTAAAGACAAGGAAACTCAGTAAAATAATTGAGGGGGGGAGGCAGGGGAAGTAGAATTTACGGGTTTCATAATACATGTGTTGCTAAAGTGTGCCTATACATGAGCTGGGAGGCTGCTCTGACATGTTGTAATTATGATTAATCAAGTCTGCTAGAGCACGGTATTTACCATGCTCCAGACAGCCTTCTCATCCCATGTATCAGCATCCCCATGCTTCAAAATGGCAGTGGGGACTAACTAAGGCTCTAACACTTAACTAAGTTTCATTCAACATGGCTTAGATAAAGTGACCCCACCACCATTTTGAAGCACAGGGACGCTGATACACAAGATGCTCCTGGAACTTTAATTAGAGCAACTCTCAGAGGCACTCTAATTAAAGCACCCCCCCACCCCAGTCCCCGAGTACACATAAAAACAACCTAAGTGATTAGAGTGACACTTTTCCCAATACTCTGAGGCTTTTTCATTGACCTCATTTCTTTAGACGTATTTTCTGAATGAGTTAATCTTCAAGGTGGCACACTATCCTGTCTTCTGCCTAAATTCAGGCTAATTATCCTAACTAAATATCCTAACTCTAAAAAGTGTAAGAATCAAACTTTCCTTTCACCTTTGTCTTAAATTCTGAAGGGGGCAAATGTAGGGTGATCTATGTCCCAGGAAGATTTCCACTTAACCCTAAAGAGTGAAAGATTGGTTTAGCTTTTAATTAACTTTCAAATGTGCTATTCTTAGCATTAACTGTTTGTGCCTGTCTCAGTTCGGTTATCTGCTCCCGTGCAGCTTTAGCACATGCGCCTGGTTTTGGACGCGATGGGACTTCATACAAACTTGGAGGAGGCCCTCAGTCACTTCAGGGAAAACCCCAAAACTCGCCTGCCACAACTTCAGATGGATCTTCAGTGGTGGGGACTCCCTCTGAGGGGACCTCCGGAGTTGTCACATCCCCCAGCAGATGTATGTGGGGCTCCACCTCCCCTACACCCCATCTATATGCCAGCCCTTGAGACGAGCCTCAAGATCTTAGTGCCCTTCTGGTGATGTCAACTCCAGATCTTTGCTCCCTATGCTTTCTTTGGTCCAACCTTCATTTTGTCTTAACCCAGGGGCCTCTGGATGTTCTGCCCACGGAGATGTGTCTCAATAGCCTGGTGGTTCTGTCTGGAGCTGTACACTACCGCTGCCCTTTTCCTCCACCAGAATTCCCTTACTGTCACCTTAAGACCTATCTGCAACAGCAGAATTAGTGAGAGCCTGCATCAAAGTAAAAGAGGGAGAAAAGAAAACCAACGGACCAAAACAAAAGGAAAGGAACTACCCTAACCAACTATAGATGAAGCTAAATAAAGAAAAGACTGAAAGGAAAAAGGAAAGGGGTATCGGGCTGGGCAGCCCCCTTCCCTCCACCAAGCCCTAGCCTTAACCCTGCGCATCTCCCTCGCTCGGATCCACGTCCTTGCCCCAGCTGGGGTCTTCCTTGGCTCCCCGCTGAGCCCACTCTGGTCCCATGCTCCCATGCTGTTTGCCACCGGTGCAGGATATTCCTTCAAACTTTGTTGGCATCGATGCCAGCCTCTGTGTTAGATCTTCTTGCTTCTGCCGGTGCTGGGTGCGCCTGGCATGGGGGATCCCTGCCGCTTCTCCTGCTCCTGGCATCCCCGCTCGCTCCCTCTCAGAGCCAGCTTTTGAATCCGCCAGGCGGTGTCTCCTGCTGACATCACCTGGCTCCAGCTGCAGATAAGCATGGCTAATGAATTGCACAGGTTTTTCTTTCGTTCTTTCAGATTGTTGGCGTCCTGGAATGGGTAACTTTTTTTCTTTTACTGAGTTCCTCTTTTGGGGTTGGGTTCCCCTTGTCCCATGTTCCCCGGCAGGTGGGGTTCCTTGCTCCTCCATGCTTGTATCCCCAGGACACTGTTACGTTGAATATTATCATCAGTTGTGTAAATGTCCAGCTTCTATTACAAGCAAATTGTTTTGTAGTTTTCACTCATGTGCTTTTCTCTTTTCTTTGTTTTTCTCATCTTTTTTGTGGAAAAGGTAAGTTATTCTTCTCTTCATTGAAAAACTTCTAAAGAAAATGTGTGAAAATGTTTTTATTCTGCTTTTGGGATGCAATTTAAAATGTTAATAGCAAAAAATAGTATTCCCTGAAACAAGCATAAAATTTTGCACAAGCATCAAATTAAAACTTTGAAAGAAAATGGATTTTTTTTCACAGCTCCTGAGTGACTCATTCTACATGCATGTGTTAGCATGTACCATGAACACAGCATGTGATTTTTCCATTTAGGGCCCAGAACATATATATTAGGCAAAGCCAGATTTATCATGTCCTCCTGGCTGCAATAATGCTTTGCTTCCTCAAGCAGGTACCTATAACATTAGACTTGAGGCTATGCTGTCTCATTCAGTGAATGGAGAAAAACAGCAACTGATGCATATAAGAGAGAAACTTTTTAAAGAAAACTTGGCATTTTCAGCATTAGGATAGATATTGCTCAGATACACTTAAATCCTTTCCACTAGTAGAGTTTTAGGAATTTTCATTTAATTTTCTCTTCCACTTGAACAAACTCAAAAGAAAAGGTCATTTCAACAGAGTCATTCATTCTCCTTCTCTTTCTTGTCTTTTCTCCTTTAACTCTATTTTCTTTTCTTCTCAGGTAATACCATCTTCACTGAAGTCAATGGAGATATGCCAGCATAAAAATCAATGAGGCAGAGTTGAGAATCAACTCCAATTCACAGATTTTAATGCCAGAAGGGATCATTGTGATCATCCAGTCTGACCTCTTGAATAACCAGGTCATAGACTTCCATAAATTAATTCCTGCTTCAAGTCTAAAAGGTGCTGTTGAACTGAAGCATATCTTAAAGAAAAAGTGCTTTAAGCATTTCCAGTAACTGAAAATCCACCACAACCCTTGATATGTTCCTACTACAGTTACTTGGCTGGTAAAAATCTGTATATTATTTTAGTCTGGTTTTTTCTAGCTTCACCTTCCATCCATTTCATCCTTAGCTAGCCTTATTTTGGGGGTTCTACCCCACAGATTAATTCCATTTTTCACCTTATGCTTGTATGTGTTAATTACTATAACAATATTTGTGATTTATACTTGTGACTGGCAGGCATATATACTCCCTAAAAAAAAAATCTTTAAATATCCATGATTCCCATACGTTGTTACTTATTTTGCATTTTCAGCTTTCATTGAAAATCATATGATCAAAGCTCATATTTTAGTCAGACTAAACCTAAATTAGCACAACCTCTACTCAAGCTCAGATTCTTTAAGTTCTGGGAGTTCTAGGGCCTTCCTACTTAGCATTACTGCATTCTATATTTATATTCTATAAATATATAAACTCAAGAGGGATCTCTTTGTGTCTCACATTATAAGGCACATTTTCCAATTCTTTAATCTGTCCTATGGCTTTTCTCTTAACCCTCCTTAAGTTTTCAATATTCTTCTTAAAAAGTTGACACCAGAACCGAAAACAGTTTTTCAACAGCAGTCATCCCAGTGCCAACTACAGAAGTAACATAACGCCCCAAATCTTATTCAGTATTTCCCTGCTTACTCATCTGAGGATCCAATGATTTCAGAAATTTGCATAGATGTATTTTATGTTCTCTATTTACTGACCCAAAGGATTTCTGCCTACAGTAGTGACTTAGGGAAGATGCGTCTGGACTGAAGTAATATTTATTCAATCAAGAATGAAATCCAGCCAGCTTTTTACTTTTAAAACACTTTTCAGTCAAAAGACAATGACCTTGTTTTTTAATTGCCAATTATATGTACTGTAAGAAATATTTCATGAGCTTCCAAAATCCTAAAGGTATGCCCCAACTCTTCTTGAGACGGTGCAGTCTTTCTTGGAGCCTGTTTTTGCCATTCTTTATCTCATTTGTCTTCTGCTTTTTTCCCAAGCACTTCTTTTAAAGAGCTTGTCAAATCTGTTTTATGTCTTAGACAAGGTGAGCAAAGGGCAAGAAACATCATTAAGTATCAATCTTCTTTAGTTTTAACAGCCTGGGTGCAGAGATCTTAGAGTACAAAATTCAAAAACATGATCTAATCTAACAGTTATGACTTCCCCTTTTAATTCTTTTTAATGCGGTCTGAAATATATATATGTTTGGGGGAAGAGGGTGAAAGTTAATCCTGCTTACCATGTCACTCTACAAATCAAAAGAAAGCAATCCATTATAGATAGTTTTGAGAGCAACAGAATTACAGTGTATTCCTGATGGATTTAGAAATTATGGACTGTGGAACCGCACAGGCATTAAGCCTGAAAATAAAACCATTAGATCTTCTAAGCAAATAGAGTTGCTATTGGGGGATATTTTTTTCTGTTTGTAGTTGCGTTTTTTACTCTTCCAAATTGGAAACACACCACACAAAGGAAGTAATAATGCTGCAGTAAAATATTCAAAGCCCAATTTTTATTCACATTGATTATTTTTTACATTTTGAAGTATTGCCTTTTACATGCATCTGCAAATGGTTATCAACCAGGAATTCAAAACCTTTTGTTCATTAAACCATATTGTGAGAACACTATTTCCCTTTTGTTGTATCTTTGGGCAAAAAGTGAAAAAGAAATATGACATACACGTTTTTTCATTCACCTGCTAAATCCATAAACTATATTCTTTCTTAAGTCCCATTTGGTCAGAAAAATACAAAGTTACACTTTTGGTCTACCTGTTACCACTGTGATATTAAGAGTACACACAAGAAATATTCCTTCCTAACAGAATTTGAATGGTCTCATGAGTACTTTACCATGCCTTTCTCAATTGTTTTTGTTTTCATTTTCCATGTTCTCAAAATATGGGATTCCATCTTTTTAGAGAGGAGGGGAGGTACAGGAGATAACGCTTTAATAATATTTTAGTGCTTCAAGACACCAAGTTAATTTGTTTCTGATTTGGACCAATGCCCATCAACACTCCCCACCTCATCATATCAAAAAATTGCTGCTGATGAAGTGACCACGATGACACACATGGTCTACTGCTTTTAAGAGAGAATCATGTTATCTTAATGGCATTTGCTCCAAATCTAAAGACTATGTCATGCTCCTTTGATCATAAATATGCTTTTGATGGTACTCAAAATGTAACTCAGGCAAACTTCAGTGAATTTTTGCCATTAGTTAAGAAATAGTCTAAGTGTTATATCATCATGGCAAAAGGCATTTCTGTCATCTTACATTTACTTTTAGAAAACAGTTGTATGAAAAAAAGCTCTTTATAAACTTTGAGACATAAGATGGCATAGAAAGAGATATGTCCAATTTCGGCTGTCACGGGCTGTAAAACACCAGAAAAATTGGCTTTCATAATGCACAGGCTTCACTGTACAGGATCTGGATGCACTTCTTTGCTAGGTGAGCTGCTCTGACAATAGATTTTGTCCCAAAGTTTCTTGCTTGTATTCTCTTCTCCCCAGCAATGGAGAGGATATCAGCTCGGTGATGGCAGAGACCATATACAGACTTGTTTAGAAAAGATCACTAACCACAACCTATAATGGCAACATTTTTAACTGGAGCAGTTTCTAGGTCATCAGTTGTTATCTGTGGTTACTGACCTATTATGAAGTGGCAAGGTTGACCATTTATGAAGTGAAAGGTCCCACATTCCCAAGACAGTAAAACAAATAGTCTCATGGAGGAAATTAAGAATAAGTAGTCTTTTGGGGATCTATTCTTAAAAGATCCTTAACACCCTTAGTTTCCACTGGCTTCAGACAGCCATGATGACTTCCTGGGCAAGTGGCCTAAACACTGTGCCAGGCATGTCAAACTCATCCAGCCTCACAGGCCAAATATGGAGCACGGGGCTGGTTTACAGGCTGGATTCAGAACACAGGGCGTTGTCATCTATCTGATGGAGTTGCCTGCAGAAATTTGGCAGTGCCTCTGGGAGCTGCAGCAATTAATGCTACCACTAACTGGCCTGCCATGGGGAGCCCTGTGAGCTAGACAACATGGATGTGCCATATCTTTGACACCCCTGCAATATGCAAAAAGATTTGAGTCCTCTTCTTAGTCTGTCTGTCATGTTTGTCTTCTTGGAGTCCATCCCAATTGGGAGCCACCTGACTCAGCAATTTTGAGCAGATTAAACTGTGGTCTGATAGAATCAAATTACACTGTCCATGCTTGGGGGAGATACGTTGCTACTGGAGGTAGCAAGCCCTCTTCACGTAAGTGAATTGTACCCAGCTTGCAGAAATACTACACAGAGACCCTGCAATTTCACATGTAGTGAAAGGTCAATGTATTTGACCTTGGTTTCTCTACTGTAA
>NW_017729033.1:80303470-80319900 GCF_001723915.1 Gavialis gangeticus | reverse complement strand
CGCATAACAAATAACTAACATTAGTCATGTCACCTAATGCACTACAGCAAGGTGCTCAACTATTGTGAAGATAAAGCCAGTATAAGAGTCTACATTAAGTGGAGCAAATTGGCCCAAATCCTATTTAGTCACTAAAACATAACCCACTTAGCTTGCCACTTCTCTCAGACACAGGCAATTTCCTTGAGAGAGATAATTTCACTTCTAAGTTGCCTAGGTCACCTATTCAGTCAATGAACACTCTAATGTACCCCCAGAATCAAATCCTAGTCAACCCTGCAAAGACACAGACTCATATCCTATTTCTCCCCTAAGGTAGCTAAGTGACAGTCTGCATGAGTCCCTGAAATTAACATTAATACATAAGATGTCAGAGTCATCTTTCTACTAGCTGCTTTCCTAGATCTAATCTTAAAACTAAAATAAAAGTGAATTATGATAGTTGATGTGTTAACTGTTTTTAGGAATTTGAGCCAAGAGGAATAGCATCACATTTAGGCACCTGAGCATTACTTAAGGGTCTTAGAAATGAAAAAGGATTTCAGGAATAGTTCTTCCATTGTAGGGACAGGCAACAGGCAGCTTTGCCTTCACAGAGCAATGCTATTGTGTATAATACTCAATTCTATTTCACTCCAGATAGATGTCCACCTACCTAGAATCACAGAATCATAGAAAATTAGGGCTGGGAGGGACCTCAGGAGGTCATCTAGCTCAAAGCAGGGCCATCTCCAACTAGATCATTCCAGCCAGGGCTTTGTCAAGCCAAGCCTTAAAAACTTCCAAGGATGAAAATTCCACCACCTCTCTAGATAACCCATTCCTGTGCTTCACCACCTTCCTAGTGAGAAAACTTTTCCTATTATCTAACCTAAACTTCCCTTGTTGCAACTTGAGAACATTTCTGCTTGTTCTGTCACCTTTCACTACTGAGATCAGTCCATCCTCTTTGGAACCACCCTTCAGGTAGTTGAAGGCTGCTATTAAATCCTACCTCAGTCTTCTCTTCTTCAGACTAAATAAGCCCAATTCCAACAGCCTCTCCTCATAAATCATGTGCCTCACCCCTCTATTTTTCTTGCTATCCACTGGACTCTCTCCAATTTATTCACATCCTTTCTGTAGTGGGGAGCCCAAAACTGGACACAGAATTCCAAGTGTGGCCTCACCAGTACCAAACAGAGGGGAATAATCACTTTCCTTGATCTGCAGGCAATGCTCCTACTAATGCAGCCCAATACGCCATTAGCCTTCTTTACAACAAGGCCACACTGTTGGCTCATTTTCAACTTATTGTCCACTGTAACCCCCAGGTCCTTTTTTGCAGAGCTGCTGTTTAACCAGGTAGCCCCAAGCCTATCAAGGTGTATGGGATTCTTCTGTCCTAAGTGCAGTACTTTGTACTTGTCCTTGTTGAACCTCATGAGATTTCTTTTGGCCCAATCCTCAAATTTGCCTAGGTCATTCTGAATCCTAGCCCTAGCCTACAGCATATCTGCTATACCTCTAAGCTTGTTGTCATCCACAAACTTGCTGAGGGTACAGTTCATACTATCTGCCAGATCATTAATGAAGATATTAAACAAAACAAGCCCCAGGACTCACCCCAGGGCACTCTGTTAGATACCAGCTGCCAACTATGCCTCAAGCCATTGATCACTACCCATTGAGCCCAATGATCCAGCCAGATTTCTATCCACTTTATAGTCTATTCATCCAACCCATACTTCCTTAATTTGCTTGCAAGAATGCTGTGGGAGAACCCATGCTGAAGTCAAAGTATATCATGTCCACTGCTTTCCCCGTATCCACAAAACTAGTTCTCTCATCATAGAAGGCAATCAGGTTGGTCAGGCATGACTTGTACTTGGTGAATCCAGGCTGACTGTTCCTGATCACTTTCTTCTTCTCCAAATGCTTACCTCTCCCCTTTTGTCAATGGAAGACTCCAAGACAACACAAAGCACTTCCAACCTAGATCACAGTTCTATTTGTTCAAATTAACTAAATCGGGTGGCTTCCTATTGTGATTCCATGGCCTTGGAGAAGACATACATGACAGACAAACTAGGCCGTGGGCTCACAAAATTTGGCACAGTGGTAAGGACACTTGCCCAGTAAGTGAAAGACCTATGTTCTGGGGCCCTATCACCCTAAGAGGGTTGAACATTCATTCCTGCTTCCTGATAAGAGCCTGATAAGGACAGTGCTCTTATCAGGCCATGGGATTCATAGAGCTGAGGATATCTGATATCCTTCCTGTTGAAGGCAGGCCACTTGGCAGCTAAGTCAGAAGGACAGAAAACAAGAGGGAATGGCACAGTCAGATGGACACTGTGCTCTGGGAGGGAGGGAACCCTACCTGGTCCCTGTTCTGTGCTCTCCCAGCTTCTGCTTCCAGTGTTGTTCATCTATTTTATTCAATGACTAGGTAATACAAAATGTATAAACACTCTAATGAGCAAGCAAGAGGAATCATGGTTCTGTAGACAAATGATACAGGCATGCAGATGAGAGGTAGGAGACCTATGTTCAAGTCCTTGCTCCCAATGCTAATTATCCATTTTATCTAATGACTATTTAATGTAAAATTCATAAAACAATCCTAATGGCAGTCTGTGATTTACGTGCCTAAAACCTCCCTGAGTGGCACTTAGGTACTTTAGAGGTACAACTGGAATTGGACTATTGTTTCTTAGGCAATTAAGCCCCAATCCATTTAAGGCCACTATAGCCCCTTGAAGCTAGATTTATTCCTTATGTTGTAGCTGCACTTCAGTCAGTGAACTTACAGCAGGAACAATTTTGTCCCACTTACTTCAGTAACACTGTGTTCATGAAGAAAGGTCACAGTGCCTATTGCTTGCAACTCATTTTATTTCACTTTATGCACAAAGTCTTAAATGATGGATCATTCTTTAATAATAAATTACATTGTTAAAGAAATACTTACTCAAACCTCAATCTCATTTTGGATCTGTCCAGAAAAACAAGTGTTCCTTGGCTATAATTTATTGATGTAAGTGATATCTGTTTAACAAAGCAGCTGATGATACATATGGGAATGATTACTCTGAAAGAAAAAAAAAACAGAAAAAAATAAACCAAAGGAGGTTCATTAAGTAATATTGCTTAACAATTCATATAACTGAACTTTAAGTATAAGAGAAAACAATCTCCAAAAGGGATTAACTGCTGGAAAAATCATTAAACAATTAGTAAAGCCAATGCTGCAATCATTAGAAGACAATTAGTGCCTGATAAACCATAGATGGCAACTTTTTAAAAACTTAATAAATAAAAGCTCAAGCTTGTGCTACCTAATGAAACTTCTGTTCCCACTCTCTCTCATACCCAATGAATGGATTGCTTCTTATTACAAATAATATGAAACAGTTTGAATGTGCAACTACCTCAGTAAAATCAAAGTTGTTTTCATTGCCTTTGTATGTACCTCTTTATAAGTTTGCTATATCAATCTTTTCCCTCATGTCTTGCTACACAAATACCATAATTTATTTCCCTCTTGACCTTTATGGCTTACTGCGTGTTTTATTACTATGTGGCTTACTGTAAGGTGGCTCATTTTCCCCCGTGTTCTGAAGTTTTCTTACACATTTTTAAGATGGCAGGTTGATATTTATTTCCTGATACTCCAGATTTCAATAAGTTATTGCTTAATTTGAGGTTTAATTATGTACATTTCTTAAAAATATGAAGTGAGGTTCACTCCGTGAAAGCTTGTGCCCTGTATATATATATCTTCTTTAGTTAGTCTGTAAAGGTGCATATCTATCCTGCCTTTGTTCTAGCAGTCAGTTGAGACAGGTATTTTTACTCTATGTTCATGTGGCACTGAAAGAGTGTGAATATTTATAACTTTATAAAATATTCTTAATTGACCTTTTATTGACCTTAATTGACCTCCCCATGTAATATACTGCAAAGTCTGAAACAACAGAGGGTCTGCTGCTTTTAAAAATTGACTCATTGCCAACATTATGAGAGCAGCCTTTGAAAATTCATTTTTAATAGTAAACGGATCCTTCTGTGTGATCAGCGAAGAAAGGTTAGATGGAGGAAGGATGTTCTCTTCTAGGTTCACACCGGCTTTTCATTCAGTGTTTATTTTGGGATATTTCTTACTGTCTGCTGTGTGCATAGTAAATTAGTTATTTTCTGTCAGAGTCAGAGAGAGTTCAGGACTCTTAAGAATCTGTTCCACATTGCTAATAACTGCATCACTTTGTCAAAGTCCTTTAGCAAAGGGACAAGATTAAATGTCACCTGAAGCAGATATGAAAAAGAAAACACACATAACATAATCTCTCTAGAAGACATTAAGATAGATGCTTACCTAAGTAGAAGACGGCAAGCTACTAGCTCAGACAGTTCTGAAGAGGATTAGCCATCAACTCTTTCTTGCTGCTACCCAGTTGGCGATCAAAGCAAAGCACTTACTAAATCTTTAATCATCATCATTGTATGGCACCTAGATAGTACTGTTCTTTAACATGTATTTTGGCAGAAGGCAAGACATCATTGAGGGCCATGTTACACGTTACCTTCAAACTGTCATAAAGGCACTTACAGGAGCATGCACCTGTTAAAGGATGTTAACTCATCATAGGTACCCTCTAAACATTTTTAAGATAAGCCACTGGGAACAAAGTTTATCTTTGACACATTTTCCCCATGCCATTTCAGATATTATTTGAACGTTGTGGGAGGTAAAATGCTTTATTTTCATTCCCCCAGCATCCCGAGATGCACAACTTCCAGCTGCTCTACCCCGTCCCGCCTTCCAGAATGTGGTCTCCCTGCCCACCTTTCCATGCTGAGACCAACCGCTCTGAGCAACTTAATAGCAGAAACTACAGAACCAGGGGAAGTGTCCTTCTCCCAGCTGCTCTGTCTCACTGCTGGGTCACTCAGCATTGTTGCTGTGTCCATTTCAGCAAAAATAAAGAGCTCCAAGATTTTTGCGAGATGATCCCAGAAATTTCAAATTAGAATCCAGGGTATTTAAGTGCATCCACTCAAGGGGTGGAGACTAACAGCTGCTGGGAACGTTGCCATGGGGCTGCTCCAGGTGCCACCAAGGCTGAGAGCTCTTAGCTGACCCGGCTCCCAGCTATGTAAGTACACCCCATGTCTGGGAACCTCAGTTAATGGCATGTTAGGAACAAGCCACAAAGTCTGTATATACTTTTGTGGCTTATTCTTTTTTTAACCACACCATTAATTGTATTAATGTGTGGCTAAGTAACAACTTAAGACATGCTATCATGTCTTCAGTGTAACATGTGCCAGAGGCCTTAATAAAATATATAATAGAAGAGAGTCTCTGATCCAAAGAATCCATAATACAAATGCAAAAGAACTGAGCACAGGTGGCTACAATAATAAAATGTTTCTCACAGTAGGATAAGCAACATAGGTGCCTAGGTATTATTTAAAGATGATCAAAAACTGCCATTAAAGATATAGGGAAATGTGGAGGGGGAGACAAAATTAGGTTCTTCTAAATTTTCTATAGATTTTTTTAATTTTTCTGATAAACGCATTAAATAAATGTTTTCAAAAACCGCTTTCAGTAAACGAACATTGATTTTGTCAAAAATGGTTTTGAAAAACCAAAAGCCAAATCAAAAATTGTTTTACTGAAGTAAAGAAAATCACTATCTTTTCTGTTTCCGTGCATTTTAACCAAAAATAACTCCACAAGACTTTTTCATAGAAAAGAATCTGGGGGGTTGGGGTATCTCCATTTTTCATTGAAAAGAACCTTGAAGGGGAACTGACTTCACTCTCTCCTACTGTTCAGTTTCTTACCTAAGTTTGCTATTTATGATACACTGCAAACAACATTGCTCATTCTTTTTTCTTAAGGTCTCTTCTAATAGTGAGATGCTTTTTTCAGATTCAAAAACATTTGCATAGAAATCATCACACTGAAAGTATCTAGAAAATTTTGCTTTTTTTGGTCTTGCAGGATCTGTTCTACGTACCGTATTTCTGCAAAGATACAATGCACATTCACGGTGTAGTTTGATCATCATAACATTACATAAGTTTGTAATTTAAAAAAAAACACTTCGCTATCAAGCTACAAATTTTTGCCGACAACATTCAGCAGTTACCCTTCAGGACATATACTTTTGCTTCTAGTACATAACTTCTGTATTTGCAACATACTCAATACATAACTGTAACCAGGGAAAAGGTGTAACTGAGAGCAGAAACAGGCCATGAGGGCAAAATTCAGTGTCAGTTATGTATACAGTTCTTGATTGACTGAATTTTCCCTAGTCAATCAAGCTAAGACAATGCAGAATTAGGTCTTGAGAATCTAACATAGTTAATGTGGTAAACGTTTCATAGTATGTGCACAAACTGAGTCCCCACTGTTCTTAACAATACAATACATTAGCTCTATAGTGACAACAGACTCAGAGCAAAAACATTTTCCTTAGTCCTGGTTCAAAAACAAAGAATGTTTAAGAACTCAGCCAAGTAGCAGCATGAAAATAGAAGTAGTGGCTTTAGAGACTACTGACTGAATGAATTTAATACATTTTGCAATAATACCTCTAAAGCTGCACATCCAAAAATAAATCCTATGTATAAAACAACTGCAAAAGTGCACACATCATGCGTCAGGTGGCTTTTCAGTGACTTATATTGTGGTAATAAGAAGAACTTCAATAACTCTGGTGATACTATCAAGTTACTTCACTCATAAAGTATGAAATTTTCTCAGAAGCAGAGTTAAAAAAATACTTTTCCATTGGCAATCAATTGCAGTTAACTGGAGATTCCAAGAAAGAAGCTGTGTTGGGTAGAACTATACAAACGACCCACACATTGCACTAACTTGATTTGTTCTTGTTATTCCAGTCTTCTTGTTATTCCATCCCAATATGTCACTGCAGATCATTACAACAACATATTTACTTATAGTAGTATTGGAGTGATGTTGTAGCTGTGACAGTCAAAGAATTATGCAACAGACAAGGATATTTTGGATATCTTTTATTAGACTGACCTCATGGTTGGAATACAGTTAGACTAGCTCAAGCGTGGGCAATTATTTCTGCTGGAGGGCTGCTTAACAAGTTTTGGAAAGATGTCAAGGGCTGCAAGGGTAGTCCCACCCCTTGTTAGGTGCCCCGCCCCCTGGTCACTATCTTGGGAACAGAAGTCCTACCAGCTAACTCCTGACTTTTGCCACTGGAAGTCCCTCCTCTCGCCCTGCAAGTACTCCTGGGGGGGGAGGGGGATGCTGCCATATTGAAACCAGAAAAAAACCTTAAACATATACTAAAAAAATCAAACATCTACTATAACTTATATTAATTTTATTTTTTAAAATATTTTGCTTTGATTTACATGTGTTTGCATAGTGTATCTAGAGGCAATTGCATAATAGCTCAAAATACAGTCTTACTCTTGGATATTGTGTGAAGGGAGGTTAAGAGGGTATACATGGGGAGGGTGTGGTGAGATGTGTGGGGGTGGGTATGTGTGCGTGGGTTATGTGGGGTGGGATGGATGTGGAGGGGTGTGGGTGTTGGGTATGTGGTTGGGGTGGGGGTTGTGGGGGGTGTGGATGTGTGTGGGGTTATGGTGGAGGGTGGGAGTGTGTGTGGGAAAGTGTGGGTGTGGGTATGTGTCCATGTGGGGGGGCTCCTTAGATTCCCTGGAGTGTGCCGGTCCCTGGATCTGCATATGGTGGCAGTGAGTGGGGCCAGCCCTACCTGCATACCACCACAGGAAGGATTCTTTTTGGTGTGTCTGATGTAAAGGATTTCATAGATTTCATAGACATTAGGGGCTGGAAGGGACCTCGTGAGATAATCGAGTCCAGCCCCCACCCCTGCCCCCACCCCCTGCCATAGGCAGGAAGTCAGCTGGGATCAAGTGACCCCAGCAAGAAAAACATCCACATGTTTTTTGAAGGAGTCCAGAATAGGTAAAATCTAAGATTTTTCTACAACTATAGAATGCAGTTTGTGAAGTATGTTACTTTAAATGTATTACTGCAAGCAGTCTAGCCACAGTAGCACAAAATGTATTGTGAGTTAATCTACCTTGCCTCTCAGCAGCATGAAGTAGGCATGTTCCATACTGCCAAAGCTCGACTGGTTCTGGCTCTCAGTGTACTCCGTTTAAATCTAACTCAACTATCTCTACACCACACTTTCATCTGCAGTGTACCCATATCCTACATCTCAATTTTCAATGCACTGAACATATACAAAAGCAAAATACTGGGAACTAGGCTTCTAATTGGACAACATTTTAAGAAACTGGGGAATTAAAAAGGGTATGCCTTTAGAATGAATATATCAAAAGTTATTGAAAATGTATGCTACAAATTATGTACAGATCAACGCATTCTTTCTTTACACTCGTTGTGCCTGGCATGCTATGTAAGCTGCAAAATAATAATTTTACATACGCATGGTAAATATCTACCATCTGTTCTAGGCACAACCCATAAAATGCAACAAAGAACAATGAAAATCAACCTAGGCAAAGCTCATAATACAAAAATCTCTTCAGCTTCTAAGATAGCAAACATTGTATAGGGTGATTGGAGCACAGACATACACTTGAGATCTAACCCTGTTAGGCCTGTAAAGATAAAACTCAATCCATGTTCCAAAAGATAGCAAGCAGAGAAAGCAGGAAGATAAATTGCCCCTTCCCTACCTACAACATAAAAGAAATGAAAACCCAAAAAAACAGAACCAAAAACAAAACCTGTAGTGATCAAGTACAGTTCTTAGACAGCAGAATATGGGTAGCACAGGCAGACATCACCATCAGGTCAATATGAGAAAGATCCATGATCCATCCATACACTTAATATGACAAGCCTGATCTCACCATGAATGACACCTGATATTTTACCAATCTTGAATGAGAACCATACCCAAATTTTACACCATCTGTTCTTTTGAGGCATCAATTTATAAAATACTGGTTAGATCTCAGGAAATGCTGCATTTTTTACCTGACTCTTCTAAGCACTACATGAATAATACTGAGTGTTTAGAGACATGCTTTGAGGGAGCGCTTTAATTAGACTGCTATAATTTAAGCACCTGGAGCATCACGTGTATCGGTGCTGATATATGTGACACTGGAGTCTGCAGGAGCCATTCTAATTAACATGCTGCCTCCCCACCCCCAGAGAACATGTAAAAGTCCCCTACGGTACCACCCTACCCTGCCTTCTGCCAGTATTTTTAAAGGATTTCACCACCAAAAATTTATGGCAAACATGCATTCATTATAGGTCAGCTATTGAGTATAGAATTAAAAGAAACATTTTGGGGAAGGATCACTGGTACATTCCAACAGCTCCATCCTTTTCGAATAGTGCAAAGCAGTTATACATTTGGTTTACATGACCACAGAAGCTGAATTTCCAGTTGTTTTGCATTCTACAGTACCCATAAAGCATTACTGAATCTGGTCTTTTAAATATGACAATTCTGCTACAGGCCAGCAATAAGTCATAGATCTCAGAATTTAGAAAAACTCTACTGACTTTGGAGGTGGCCATGTTGTGTATAAATGTCACAGTCTTAGGGTATGTACCAGCATTCACAAACCATAAAGAACTGGTTCGTCATGTGGTTTAGTGTGGTGACCTAAACTTGGACTGACAGAGTGGTGTGCAGGTGTTTGTCTTTGGGGAAGAAGGCCCACCAACAGGGAGTCGTTGTGCATGCATCACAGCATGGTGTGCAGGTTCCCCAGGGTGCAAGAGATTCCCAAGCATGGCCAAGCATCCTAACTGGCTGATCACCATGGGGAGCACACCCTCACACCCTTGGGGAAGCTCACCCTCACAGCAGCCTCTTCTTCCCACCTTACCCAGAGACTTCCTAGAGTGAGTGTCCTCTCTTGTTAATTGCACACACATCAGTTTCTCTGCCCACCTCCAACCATGGAGCCTTACTATGTACACCCAAGCCCAAGGACCCAGGAACTGCTGTGCATCCTTCTTATCACCCTATACAACTCTTGCCTAAGGCTATGAGATGTTACATGCAACCATCTGGAGATGCCCTGGCAGATGTTCACTCTGGCATGTGCCTTCATGCTCATGACCAAGGAGCCAGGCTTCACCTGTAGGGCCAGTTACTGCACCCTATGGCCACCAAGCATCTTGGAGTTGGCCAATGACTTTCACATGGCTGCTAGGGACAAGGCCATCCTGAACACCATGGTCTCCAGGGTACCACCTCTGTGTTCAAGTAGTCCCAGGTAGTGAGCCATGCTCCCCACTATAGTGGAAGGCAAAAAATCCCTCACAACCCTTACCACTCTGACCATGGGGTAAAATTCCTTCCTGACCCCAAAAATGGTAATTGGTCTGACCCTGAGTAGAGGGGCAAGGCACTCTAGCCAGGAACCTCTGCCTTTTCTCCCAGGAACATCCAGCTTTGCACCCTCCTGGCTTTGACCCCGGTCAAAGTCCCAAGACTTGGCCTTAGCAAATGGCCAGTGCCTCTGGGAAGGCTTAAGAAAAACCTGACACATATAGCAGAACAGAATGAGGGGAGGGTGTGGGGGGTAACCAGCAAAGCCCAGATGCATGGGAAATACCCATGACAGAAGATAGAAGATCCCCAACCAGTGGCTGTCCAACCTCTTCTTGAACAACTTCAGTGATGGAGAATCCACAACTTCCCTAGGCAGTCTAGCCCATTGCCTCACTATCCTCACAGTGAATAAGATTCTCCTGATATCCTACCTAAACCTACTTTACTGCAACTTCAAGCCATTGGTCTGTGTTCTCTTCTGTGCAGCAAGACAGAAAAAGGTGCTTTCCCTCGTCTTTATAGCAGCCTGTAACAGGGAGACCAATGCTGGTCCCTATTGCAGAGAGAATTCAGAGAATACAGAGATGCTGCTAGTCAGGGCATCACAGGGGCCAGTCCCCTCAGCCCTGCTTCCAGGGGTCCCACCCAAGGAACTCATTTTTCACATCTCAGGGAGACCCCCTGAAACAGGGTGTGTGCACAGGACAAAGCTGTCTTGGTCTCCCCATGTCTACCTGAAGCTTTCAGACAGGAGAGAGGGACTGGGCTTTTCCAGTCCCAAGACAGCCCAGGGGTGGTGTTTGCTCAGCACTTAGTTAGAGCAGCCAAGTGCAGCCCAAATGTCGAAGCACCTCTCTGAGGGGAAGGGCTGGGAAAGTCCCAGGATGCATGCTGGGATGCCAGAGGACAGTGAACTAACTTGAATCAATAGGGGAACCATGCAGGCATTTGAAATATTAGCCTAGCCCTTATCAATCTAGACCAGGGGTTGGCAACATTTTGAGGCAGAGTGCCAAAAACACCCACAACCTCAACTTGTAAGAATATTACAGTGCCAGGGGCAGGTGGCAGGGGAGCTGCAAGGGCCCTGATCCTTGTTGTGACTACATAACTCCACACTCTTCCCTGCCATCCTCCCACCCATCACAGCCCCGGCTGCTCACAGCAGGCAGCAGGAAGGCTGAAAGCAGCTGGCCCAGGATCCACAGAGCTCCAGCCTGGCTTGTTGCTGGTGACCGGTGCTCATGCGCCTCAGGGCAGACAGCAAGGAAGAGGCTGGGGCTGCACTGCTGCAACAAGGATTGGGCCCCTTGCAGCTCTCCTGCCATCTGCCCTGGGGCACATGTGCCAAGCAAAATGCCTTCCCATGCCATGCTCTGGCACACATGCCAGGGGTTGGTGACCTCTGATCTAGACTTAATTCATGCTGAACATGACCTATGCTTAGATTGTGAGAATCCTTTTTAGCCTGACCTCAGGAATGTGAACACTTGCACACATACAGATTTAGAACACACTGTTTGGCTTCTACGATGGTGGAACCAAGCTTTAAGCTTTCTTTTCTCTGTGGCCTCTTTTTTCTGGATTCCCCCCTCCCCCCCAGCAGGGTTTCTAATAGCTCTGCGTAGAATAGACATGCTAGTTGCTTCAGCACATCTTGTCCCAGAGCTCTAGCCTGAACAGCCCTGTTTTTACACTTTACCCTTCTACAGACATCATACTTGAAGCACATAACACAGGCTTTACATGTTCCACAACCAATCACTCTTTAGGCAGCACAAGAAATACACAGATCTAGACAAAATAAAACAGCTACATGATATTTTCTGCTTAGGTTTCCTTACCAATTTGAAATACACTGCAGGATTTTGAAAATTGTTCTTTCTAGGATTTCAAGTCCCCTTACTTGGACATCCTTTCTCATGTTTTCTCTTTTAGAACATGAAGTCAAAGCTTTCTCTCCTCTAGCCAGCTTCCTTTGGCCTTATCTGGTCCTATTGTCAAAAAAAAATTCTTCTCTCCCTCCAAGAGTCTCTGTCTTTTTTAACTTTTTAAAACACTTGCTCTGATGCACTACTCTTCATCCCCCCATTTGGAAATTCTACTCCCAATTTCCTTCTTCCTGCAGGTAAATCTATCAAGCAAGTTTTCTTCCTGATAAGATACTTTTTGGCCTGCCAGAGCACAGTCATTAAGTTTAATGACCCATCTTGTTTGTTCCTGATTTCTTCCAGACAGGATGGGTAAGATACTTCAGGGATTTGGCAGACCATGGCAATTTGCTACACATTGAGGAATTCATAATAAAGTAATCTCATGAAATTAACCAGGATTCACAGATTGCACACAGACAGATTTGCCGAATTGTCATAATTAGACTTCCCAGTTTGGAGAAATTAAGGTCAAATTTGAGGGGGGAAAAATGATTCACATGAATGATGGCTGCATGCATCATAGGGGCATGAACTGCTTTCAATTAGCCCTGTATAGCCTCCCTAGAATCCAGATAGAGAATCATATAAAATATTAAATAAAAAATGTATAACAAAAACAAGTGCAATATTTTCCAAATGTGTGTTCATGAGGCACAAAGTAAATACTGAAGAACAGACAAGCAAACCACTGGAGAATATTACAAAAAAACCACCATAGACCCAACAGAATTGAAAGAAACCTCTAACTTATTTTCCAGTCATCATAGTACGGTTTGATGATTCACTCAGATTGCTGCAATAGTAATATACTATGAGATACTAATTACTAACCAGGATGTCCTCAGAAATATTCCTAAACATATTTCCCATCTAAGGAAAGGTTGAGCTGAAGCAAATGTTATTTTAGTCAGGCAACTCACTAAGTACATCCTGCTTTTAACGTAAAAAACAGCATCTAATTGTGCCTTAGGACTGTAAAGACTGATTGAAATTCACTATGTTAACATAAATGCTTTGCTGTGGCTCATTCACTAATCTGTAGACATGAATTTGTCTAATAAATCCTCTTCAAATTAATAGCACCTAAATTTTATAAATAGATGACTTTATAAAATAACTGAATCTATCCCATAGGGAATAAGATTCAAATTTCTTTAGTTAGTAGGAAATTGTCATAATGTAGAAGTTATCATCTTGCTATAACTTGCAGCTACAAAATATGCAAGTTTAGATTTTCAGCGTAATAATTTGAAGTAGAGATTAGTTGTTACTTCATTGGTATTTTGTCTGATTTCATTTTCAGTTCAACTGAAGCTGGATTCAAAAACGACCCAAACTTATGTACATGATATCTATTTGGATAATATCAAGTTACTTGACTTACACATTACAGTACTTGTCAATTATCAACTATGAGGAAATTAAGACCAGACCTTGTAAACATGATGGATAATTCAAAACTATGTATCAAATGTAATGATGTATGAAACCGCAAAAAGCTATGTTATAATATTGTCATGTCTGACAAGAATTTATAAAGCAAAGAGTTAATTCTTATAGTCTGACCTAACAACATGTCTACAAACGCACCCTGCTATGCCTACAAATTGTAATTCCTATGTTACTTGTTACAAGATCAGTGACTGTTTGGAGACCACTAGCTATGCATAAACACAGGAGAATGAGATAAATTTGAGAGCCAAAATCAGAGTGGAAGATGTTTTGCTTTATGCTGTTAAGGAAATCAGTGTATGCTACAAAGCAGGTTAAATTGGACAGACAATCTGGTATCCAGTATATGTGGGAAACATGTAACTTATACCAATCCTCGTAGTAGAGGTGACATCTTTTATTAGACCAACCAGATTTTTGCAAAATCTAGAGAGTTCTTTTGCAAAAATCTAGTTGGTCTAATAAAAGATATATCACCTCTACCACAAGTTCTGATTCCTTTTGCCTCTAGACCAATATGGCTACAACCTGGATACTTTATACCACTGCAGTATTTTCTAGGGCAGTGATCAGGAGCATTTTCTGGCAGTAGACTGGAATGGTCCAGTTCTGGTCCAAGGAAGGCTGCTATTGGGACCTAGCTGTCACTGCCACTTTACCCTGCTGCTGCTTCTCCCAGCTGCCCAGCTGTGGTGTGGCAGGAAAAAGCTCCCCACTGCACAGCCACCCAGCCACAGCAAGAAGCAGAGCAGGCACAGCCTTTGTCATCAAACACTGCCAAGGCTGCGGCTCCATAGGCTAGATCCAATGGTTCAATGGGCTAGATCTGGTCCGCAGGCCATAGGCTGCTGACTTCTGCTCCAGGGACCTTACTACGTTCCTGTCATAAGCAGATGTTCCACTGAAATACACAACTGCTATGTTCATTTATGCTGGGTCAGAGTTTGACTGTAAGGATGCTGGAATTATGCAAATATAAAGTTGTGGCAGAAGGCTGCTAAATCTTTCAACCTCCTAAGAGCAGCTTTCCCCGCTACTCCCTGCTATTGTTTTTTGAGTGCAATCCAATCATGTAAGGTTCCAAAATGCTAACATTATTGTTATAGTCAGTGGGAAGTGAGCTGCCCAATTCATTGCAGGATGAAATACAAAATACAAAAATGGTGCCATTCACTTCATTCTCCCTCCTTTCAATTGATGGGTAAGTCACATGAGCTGTTTGTATCACTGTCAAATTTGGCAGAGTTGTACCCACTCATACATTTTGACTGAGTTTTAAATCAGATTTCAATCCTAAACCTTGATGATATCTCTGTGGATTCTGATCTGATCCTAGTATTATTTTAGGATAATATTTTGTGTTTTTATTACTGCTTTTGTTTATAGAATTGCATTTAAAAGAAAAAAACATTGGTTTCAAAACTTTAAACTGTCTCTTGCCAAGGAGGGTCTCACCCCACCCCGCCCCTACTTCGCTCAGCCCCGCAGGGAGCCACGTGACCAGAGCCTTGTGAACAGGCTGCACAAATAGGCATGCATGTCTGCCCAGCACGTGAGTTAGCACGGAGTTTGTGCAGGAGGGCAAGCAGGAGGGCCTGAGGCCCTGCCTGTGCACCCTAAGGAAGATAGTCCCAGCTGCATCCAGCCTACCAGCAGCATGCCGCAGATGGGCACATGCCACAACCTGAGGGTCCCCTTGGGGTCTGCAGCCCCCCACCTCTGGCTCCTCAGAGGCCTCTACCCAGACGGAGCCCATAGTTCCGGGCTCCACACAAATGGAGCCTCTGGCTCAGCTGTAGGGGCTTCCTATCACTTTTTCAGGCTCTGGGGTCCAGGAGCATGGCCACCTCCCCTTGTGAGGTCTGCTCCCTTTTGGGGTCTCTGGCATCCCAGCTGAAGGAGCTCCAGGCCACAGTCCAGAGACTGCATGCTATCAGGGACTGTAAGCAGAAGATCAACTCCTACTACCAGTCCCTTCTCCCCCGGGAGAAGGATGGGTAGAACATGGTCTCCCTCCAAGACAAGAGAGGACTCGGGGACCTCCCATGCTGTCCCACCTAGGGGTTGGACCAAGGTAGTCAAGGGCCCCAAGGCCTGCTGCACCAAGGTCCCTGCTCTGCTTGAGCTTTGCAACAGTTATGAACCTCTTGCAGCCCCAGCAGAGCCTGCTAAGTTGCCAGCTCCTGTAGGCAACACAGGCTCTACTGTAGCTACCGCCTCCACTCTCCCCAAGACAAAACGTGAAGTGTTTGCCGTGGGAGAATCCATCCTGAGGGGGACTGAGGGAGCAATCTGCCACCCCAACTCCTTAGCCCGGGAAGTTTGCTACTTTCCAGGAACCCGTGTCCGAGACGTTGCAGAGAAGATCCCTAAACTCCTCCAGCCCGTACACTACTAACCTATGCTCCTAATCCATGTGGGCACCAATGACATGGCTCAAAGCACTCCCAGCTGGGTCATGAAGCACTACAGGGAGCAGGGCTAAAGGGTCTGGGGGTACAGGTAGTGTTTTCTTTGATCCTCCCTGTCTCATAGGCTGGGGAGGGAAAGGAGGATTCAGGTAGTAAACCAAAGACTGTGGCACTGGGGTCATCGGGAAGGCTTTGCCTTCCATGACCACAGTCCGCTCTTTGGTGAGAGAGGCAGCAAGCTGCTGGGAAGGGATGGCCTCCACCTCTCTCCACTGGGGAGGAGGCTCTTC
>NW_017729033.1:80287047-80293286 GCF_001723915.1 Gavialis gangeticus | reverse complement strand
TCCACCTCTCTCCACTGGGGAGGAGGCTCTTCTCAGCCAGACTGGCTGACCTGCTCCACCGGGCTCTAAACTAAGCCTGCCAGGGGATGGGGGGGGAGGGGGACCACTGCCACTTCTGGCCAACTGAGCAACCCTTGCAAAGCCAGCGGACCAAGGCACTTAAGGGAGCCCATCCCTGCCCAAGCCCTGGAACAATCTGTGAGCAAGGCAAGGGCCCCCAAGGGGGACACTTGTCTGCCTGTACACGAATGCCAGGAGCTTGGGGAATAAACAGGAGGAACTTGTCCTCCTGCTTAACACAAATAATTATGATGTCATAGGGATAACAGAGACCTGGTGGGACTCCACCCATGACTGGAGCACAGGTATAGATGGCTATACCCTGTATAGGAGAGATCGAGTCAACAAAAGGGGCAGGGATGTAGCTCTCTATGTCAAGGAGAGCTATGTGTCCCTGCAAGACTATATTGGTGACCGGGGGGACGACTGGAGACCCTCTGGGTTAAAATCCATGGGGAACATGGCACAGGGGACACAATGGTGGGAGTCTACTACAGACCTCCCACCCAAAGTCAAGAGCTTGACCAGGAGTTCGCCAGGGAATTGGCTGAGGCCACATGCTCCCGGTCCATGGTTGTCATGGGAGATTTCAGCTACCCAAACATGTCATGGGAAGAGTGCTCAGCCAAATCCAAGCAGCCACAAAGCTTCCTCTCATGTGTGGATGACCTCTATCTGACACAAGAAGTCTACAGGCCAACGAGAGATAAAGCGCTGCTCAACCTGGTACTGGCAACTGAGGACAACCTAATCAGCAACCTAATGATCAAAGGGAAGCTGGGTGACAGCAACTATGAGCTGATCATCTTCAGCATCCACCATAAAGCTGGCAAGTCAGTCAGCAATACAGAAGTCCTCAACTTCAGGAAAGCTGACTTTGAAAAGCTCAGGAGGCTTGTCAGTGAGGCCCTAAGGGACCACAACCCCAAAGGGAGGGGAGTTCAGGAAGAGTGGTTGCTTCTCAAGGGAGTGAGCCTAGATGCACAAGCTAAGTCTATTCCATCTCAGAGGAAAGGCAGCAAAAGAGCACAGCAGCCCCCTTGGCTCAGCAAGGAACTAGTGGACCTCCCGCACCTAAAAAGAAAGACCTACAAAGGATGGAGGATGGGATCCACCTCCAAGGAGGAATATTCTGCACTGATCCAGACCTGGAGGGAGAGAACCAGGACAGCCAAGGCTGCGACTGAACTACAACTGGCTATTAGTATCAAGGATAATAAAAAGTCCTTTTAGATATGTGAGGAGCTGGAGGAAAAGTAAGGGCAACATTGGACCTCTGCTAAACCAGATGGGACAACTGATGACCGACGCCCAGGAAAATGCCCACCTACTAAATGGGTACTTTGCATCAGTCTTTCACCAGTCCCATGGGATGTCCCTGCCCATCATGGGACAGGGGGGCCTGAGTCAGGAAGATTCCTTGCCCCCCATCAATGCTGACCTCATGAAGGAACACCTTGAGAGGCTGGACACCTTCAAGTCATCTGGCCCTGACAATCTACACCCCAAGGTACTCAAGGAGCTGGCTAGCATCATAGCACAGCGTCTGGCATGGATCTTTGAAAACTCCTGGTGCTCTGGTGAAATACCCGAAGACTGGAAGAAGGCCAATGTGGTGCCTATCTTCAAGAAAGGGAGGAAAGTAGATCCAGCAAACTACAAGCCCATCAGCCTGACCTCTATCCCAGGGAAGGTCTTAGAAAAGATTATCAAAGAGGCCATTCTTAACGGACTGGCTAATGGCAACATCCTGAGGGATAGCTAGCCCGGGCTTGTTGCAGGTAGGTCTTGCTTGACCAATCTTATTTCCTTTTATGATCAGGTGACCTATCACCTGGACAAAGGAGAGAAGATTGATGTCATATATCTTGACTTTAAAAAAGCCTTCAATCTGGTATTCCATGATCACCTCTTGGCAAAGCTGGCCAACTGTGGCCTCAGGTCCACCACAATCTGCTGACTGGGGAATAGGTTCCGTAGTCGGGCCCAGAGAGTGGTAGTTGATGGAAGTCAATCACCATGGTGCCCTGTGACCAGTGGGGTCCCTCAAAGCTCTGTCCTTGGACCTATATTGTACAACATCTTCATTAATGATGTGGACATTGGAGTCAGAAGTGGACTGGCCAAGTTTGTCAATGATACCAAACTTTGGGGTAAAGCATCCACACCTGAGGACAGGAAGGTGATCCAGGCTGACCTTGACAGGCTCAGGAAATGGTCAGATGAGAATCTGATGGTGTTTAACACTGAAAAATGCTTAGGTTCTCCACCTTGGGAAGAAAAACCTGCAGCATCCTTATAGTCTCAGCAGTGCTACACTGGCTAGCACTATGGATGAAAGGGACTTGGGGGTCATGACTGACCACAAGATCAACATGAGCCTTCAATGTGATGCTGTGGCTAATAAAGTGAGTAAAACACTGGCTTGCATCCATAGATGCTTCTCAAGCAAATCCCGGGATGTCATTCTCCCCTTGTACTTGGCCTTGGTGAGGCCTCAGCTAGAGTACTGCATCCAGTTTTGGGCTCCACAGTTCAAAAAGGATGCAGAGAAGCTTGAGAGAGTCCAGAGAAAAGCCACAGGAATGATCAGAGGTCAGGAAAACAGACTTTACGATGAAAGGCTGAGAGCCATGGGACTCTTCAGCCTGGAAATGCGCAGGCTCAGAAGTGATCTGGTAGCCCTTATAAGTTTATAAGGGGTGTCCACCAGGATCTGGGGGAACATTTGTTCATCAGAGCGCCCCAAGGAATGACAAGTTCAAATGGTTATAAACTTCTGCAAGTCCGTTTCAGGCTGGACATAAGGAAGAATTTCTTTACTGTCTGAGCCCCTAAGGTCTGAAATAGCCTGCAAGCAGTGGTGGTTCAAGCACCTACTTTGAACATCTTCAACAGAAATTTGGATGTTTATCTTGCTGGGATCCTATGACCCCAGCTGGCTTCCTGCCCCTGGGGCAGGGGGCTGGACTCGATGATCTTCCGAGGTCCCTTCCAGCCCTAATGTCTATGAAATCTATGAAATCTCTTGACAAGTATTCATTTGATAAACAATATGCCTACAGAATGTCCTAATCCAAAACATGCCCAGAGCAGAAAGACTTTCAAAACCATTGAAGAACAATGCTTCCTTTCAGTAAGTAATTTCACGATAGCTGCTTACTAAACTTTAGTAACAAATACCTGCTCTAATTACAGTGCTTTTACTCTGTTTACTTCAGTTCACATTGCTTCTGATTCCCAACACTCTGAAAATAGAATCAGGTTTCTAATCTCGATTTTTCTCTGGACTGTGTTCCAGTATAATTGTTTTCCCTGTAGCATTTGTTCTGTCTAAACAAACCAAAAAAGAAGGAACTGAATTAACTAAATCAGTTTAGAAAGTGTAAACCTACTTACTGGGTATTCTTAATTCAATTTAAGTATGCCTTATGTTGATTTAAATTGGCAATGAATATAAAATGGGTGTAAAACACTTCTGTTCTGATTCAACAGCATTTTCACAACTACTTTGCACTGCTGTAAATGAATATACAATATGTGGGGTACTAAAGACCTACACTCAGAGATCCTCAGCTTGTTGTGCTTTGGTATAGCCTCAGAAAAATCAGTGTAGCTATGCCACTTTACAACAACTAGGGACCTGGCCTCTTCATTTTATAGCAGGGGAGTCATACTCACCCCACCTACTGGGCTGCATCCAGACCATGGTACTCATTGTAGGCTGGATAAGGATCTGCCAGCAGTGAGGTAAGTGACAGAGACCTCAGAGCCAGTGGCACTGGTAGAAGCAGTGGCAGCACAGCCAGTGATGCTGGCAGTAGTGCAAACACCAGGCCAAGTGGCAGTGAGGTCAATGGTGGTGGGCCAAGAGGCTATGTCAGCACAACCCCTGCTTGCCCTTTGCTGCCAGTGGCCATAGACAATGGGGCCTGGTAGGCCCAGAATCTGCAATAGGCCATCTCACCCTGCTAGGCCTGACCCTAAATTCTCTGGCTCGCAAGGATCCTTGTGACCCAAAAGAAACAGCTGTATGCACCAGATGCTGCCCATGGGCCAGAAGTTTGATATGTTGGTTTATAGTACAGTAAAGAGAATAATGCAATCAGTGGGCAAGCCTGATTCATCATAAAATAGATTTCACTGGGAGGTCTTCAGGCCCAGTGATGGTAGTATTATTACCTTCTCATTGCTGGAGGCCAGGAAAGAGGATATAAACACTGCAGTTACTATTAGGTCATGATAGAGATACTCATTTACTGAAGTACACATGGTAAAGCACCTGGTTTTATTTCTGAAGAAGTTCTGTTGAAGAACAGATTCCTCAAATAACTGATGGCTTAAAAATGGTATTTAAAGGTTTGCTTTTTGGGAATTGGCTTATAGGTATATGCATTAGAATGGTTTAGGATGGGCAGCAGGGGTTAAATGAGTTATAAAAGCTTGAGTCTCATACACAGTTTTCTGAGCCTTCAGAAGCAGACAGGCTGTCTAACACAACAAGGCCAATGGATACACACAGCCTGAGAAACTGGGGGCATGTCCCACACTGTTCTAGAACACGAGATAAGGTAGCACCAGATTGCAAGGCCCCAGAGTGGGCAGCCAGAGTTTTCCAGTTTGTGGGGAACAGACCAAATAAGTAAAACCTCAAATTAGTATGTGGGCATGTGATAGGTTTATGAAAATGCAATGTGCTGACAACACAGAACATGGACCGTGTGACAACCACAGAGAGAAACCAATCAGCCATAGCCACAGATAAAGAGTTATCAGAACTCATCAGGAAGGAAGGAAAATATGAAAGCATGGACTTGAGAGTAAAAAAGGGTCTCCTCTTCCATGAGAGGGGCTTCAAGAAGGGGCCCAGGTTCAGGGTCCCTGAAAAGGGTCCCCGTCCCCAGGAGGAGTCCCCAAGGCCACCATGGACAGAGGGCATACCACCAGCCTGTCTCATCCAGCCCACTGGGGTGGAGGGGAGAGTGGGCCTCACTGTCCTACCTCCAGGCTGCTGACATCTGACACCTAAGAGAGAGCCTTCAGAGTGAAGCCTGCATCTTGCCCAGACATTTCTTGACTCTGATGACAGCCCTACATATAGAACTGCTTGATTTTTTGTATTGTGTCTTTTCTGCTATCATTTTGTATCAATACATATGCCTATTATCGAATGGAAAGTTTGTGATCGGTCTGAGGGTATCTGGGTCCTAAATCCAGAGCCAACAATAACCACAGGCATTTTCTGACTAGAGTCCTGTAATGAAGAGCCAACATTTAATCTGATATTTATTGTTAACATTATCTCTTAAAATGTTAACTCTGTATGAATTTATTTCATATTCAGTTGTACTGGCACCTGACCATAATGAACATGACTATGAACTAGCACTAGAAGGTGATAATAAAACAATATTTCTTCCAAGAACATTACCACCCTATAATGGCCATCATCTCACTTTGATAATTAATGATTTAAGTGACAAGTCACCATGATATGGTAATGCTTTTTTTTTCATTAGTTTTCTTACACAAACAGCTGCTTCTAGTTTCAGTCCTAGTTAATGGGAGGGTTAAATAATATCCTGTTTGCTATAAAATTTCTTTCCCCTGGCCAGTTTCCTGGAAAGGAATGTCCTAACAGAGATCAGAGATCAATCACTTCTTCGTTTTCTGTATACATCTATTAGAGTACCTCTACATGTGAAGATAAAGGCATGATTCAATCTAATGTGTGATCTACACAACTGCACCTCCTGCCATGCCACACATGCATGATAGGAGTATGACTGTGGGATCATGCATTAGATTCCATCACACTTTATTGCTGGTGCAGGGAGATAAGTTCCCGGACCTGGAAGTCCCCTCAGTGTCTTGGAAATTTGCTCTGTGAGTGCTGCCAGTGCAGAGGCTATCTTGTAAGCGTCATAAGAACAGGCCCTGCACGTGGCCTTTGCATGACCTATGGGCCTGTCACTCCAGGGTGACCTAGTTTCCCTGTCAGACGCATGCCCAGTGTGAGAGAGGATAACAGTGCGCATGCCCAATTATGTTATATAATCAGACTAGAAAGTTCTGTGGAGTATACATTCTGATTGGCTACCAAATTCTGATGAAAGGCTAGCGAGCCCCCTCCCACCGAGAGAGAGAGAGAGAGAGAGAGAGAGAGAGAGAGAGAGAGA
>NW_017729033.1:80278175-80287036 GCF_001723915.1 Gavialis gangeticus | reverse complement strand
CACTTGGGACCCTTTCTCTGGGGAGGGAAACCCAGCACTCAGTTGTGGGGCTTCCTGTTATGGGGTGTCCCACGCATCTCTGGGCCTGTAGGATAACAGCTGCCATGATCTTCCAGCCTCGGGGGTGCATGAAACCCAGAGCTGGCAAGCTGAGGATTACCACTATACAAACGCAGTCTAGCTACCCTCTTTTTTGCCTCTGACCATTCTTTCCATGCCAGGATCAGCAGAGGCAGTTGCATCGACTCTAAATTGACTAGGAATTTCACTATTTGGAGGCAATCCCCAACAAGTAGGATAAAGGCCTTCCCATATGTTTTATACTGCCAAACTTGAAGCCAGAATCTCATCCAGTGAGTTCCATTCCATGTAATTTATAGGGTTGCACTGCTAACTAGCTGTCAGGTATTCATGAGTACCTGAAAGTTAACACAATTTAGCACATGATTATTTGACAGACAATTTGAGCAAGAAGCATTATTCTTGTGTTTCAAAAATTTCAGTAATCCACCCAGCAAGCATTAATAATACCATGCGATTCAAGTACCTAATTACAGCCTCAAAATAACAAAATGTGGAAATGAACATAAGCAACTAGTGTGGGGTCTGAACACCATGGGGTGTGAGCACCCCATGGTGATCATGGTTGATAGGCACAAAATTTGTTCAAGAGCTACTGGCAAGTGACTAGAAATAAAAATGTCATTACAAAAATTCAAGGATACTGTTGACACTAATCTACCAATGAAGAAGAACTGAATTGTCAATGAACATTATTTTTACCAAATAACCAGTTGTAATATAATCAAGAGTAACTTAGCTGGACTTCACAGTTTTTCTTTATGAGCTGGACTGTTTTAAACAAAAAATAATTTAGCCCCAGCATATATTGGAGGAGAAGCCAAAATTGCATCAAATTTTAAAAAAATAAATACTTAAAATATCTATAGTGTTCACTGATTTTTTTAAAAGAGCTCTTTGATTGCAAAATAGGAAATACAAGCAGCTTTCCTAAGGCTCCCTTGTTGTAGGAACCTGCAAAACATCCAATAAACCAGTTTGAGAAAATGACAGTAGAAGTCTATTGTGAGAATTTGGGGAGGGAAATCCATTGAGACAAAGTTACCTGTCACATACACTATGGAAAATGAACAACATTACCCTACTTGATATGTTTTATAGTGAAAGGGTTTTCATAAAATGTGAAGAAACTTTCTGCTTCTGAAATTCTGGAGAAAACAGCTGTGACAGCTAGTCAGGACAAGAATATGCAATGGGGAGACACAAATGGAGCTTTCAGCTAACATCACCTAATCACTTGATGGCAAAGTAACATTTGCTATGTGTACAGAGCCTTAAATTACCAATTCAAATCCAATTTAGCTGGATGGTAACTATGGGCCATATTTTATCCTCATCCTGCAGATTAAATGTTCATTGGGATTAGTGAAAGGTATTTTGAAGGTCAAAGTAAGGATACAGCTTTGAAGTGGCTTATGTGAAATGAGTTAATAGTTTCCATCCAGCTCCTACTTAAAGGGTCTTCATATCTCCATGTCAAGTAACACTTTACATGTGATAGGGCTGGTGATATTTTATAACTATAGGAACTAAATGATTCTCATCAAACTTTCTACTATACATCATCCCATCTCTTTTTTTAAAAATATCTGCCTATATAATTATTTTTTCTTTTTTTATCCTTATTGCTTTCTGATCCATGTGATTAACAGTAAACTTGTGAGGCATAAAAATTGGGATAATGTCTATTTTAGTACATTCTACCATATAATAGAAGAATAGAGGGGTCCTCTTCCCTTTCTGCTGTTTTCTGGAAATTTTGCTTTTCCTTTTACTTAGAAACCTTAGAAATACCAAGTCTAGTCTTTCTTTGGCTAGCAATCTCTTTTGTAGGACTGAGAGGAGGAGCACATAGAGGCTTTCGCAGTCCTTCACTGAGTTAAATAGGCAATGATAAAAGAAAACAAATCAGTAAATCCCAGAGTCTTAAACAGTCTGGATAAATATGACTTCCCATCTTAAGTATTTAACTTGCTTGGTAAAACTGCTAGAACATCATAATTTCTCTCACCATGCCCACTGATAGTGTCTATTGCCAAAACTAGGGTATTCCAATACTTAAACTTCTTACATAAAGATACAGAGAATAAATAAACAGAGAACAAAATACATAAAAGTATTCTAGGTTTTCTTCTACATTAAGAATCAAATAAGAATGCAAACTTATACTTTTCCTCCAGAGATCTCCTGTAATTCTTAATCAGCTTTCCATCATTTCAGTTTCTCATCTTCCTGAGGATTAAATAGGACAAGAAGGTACTTAAAAATTACCTTTGGAAGTGAAAACAATTCTGCAATGGATTAGAAATTGTGTGAATGAGCTCTCCAATGTTTACTTAATCAGTGTGATTTTTCCCCCATAAGTAATCTTTGAGGTTACTTGACACAAGGTAGAAAATAAAATGATCCCCTTCATCTGCATGTTTTGACATAAATATGCATGTGGCCTGATCCTTAAACCTGATGAACAGTTTTAATTCCTCACTGAAACAAAGCTATACAGTTAACCCCTTATTAGTGGTCCTGCCTGATGGACTAGTAGGATTTAAGTAGCATTTGAGGATATGTGCAAAGATAGAAGTATTATACCAGCCTCCCAAAAAAGCAACAAGAAAAAAATAATTTGTGTACATCTTGAGCTAATGTAATACCTATTTCTCTCAGCAGGAGGACCATACCAGTGTCCTAGCCACCTGCAGAGGGTTCAGGATTGAGAGTATGGTCAGGGGTAGAAAGGTAAGAAAGGTTTATTGACTTAACAAAAACACAACTACGCACAGATACCAAAACAACAGACAGATAATAATAATTTGCATCGGCAACTTACTGGCAGTCCCCTCTGATGCCTGATGTACGACAAGTTTCTCTTTCCACAAAGCTCAGCTCAGGCGTCCCCGATCAATGCTGTCCAAGAGGTACCGGGAAGGACCCTGGTATTCAGTCTTTGGGCTCCTCGAGATCCACCGGCCCACTGATCCAGGTCAACAGCTAATTAGTAGTTCCTTTCACAGAGCTGTATCTTTCTTCTGAATGATTTCTGGATGTGCCAGCCAATTTATAACTTCTGGGCTGTGCTGATAACTTACAGCCATTCAGATTCTTTTTACTTCAACTGTCCTTAGACTAACCAATAGCAGTACAAGCCTTCCATTCTTCTGATAAGGTTAATTTTAACTATGCCACAGGGTCCACCATCACTACTTCTTTAACACTTTGCTAAATTTACTAGGCCTCATACTACATCTTAGACTTTAATTAGGCTCTTAACAACAACATATAGCTTAATATCTGAACAAATGACAGAAAAACACTTGGTCTAATCTTCATAGAGCCTTCAGCAAGCACCTTTATCACACAGACATAATTTTCAGCTGTCACATACCAGTACACTTCAGAAACTAGTAGTTATAGACCTTTCCCATCTCTTTTCCCTTTATGGTTTCTCCTCTTACATGCATAAACCATTCATTATGATAGAACAGAGATTCAAGCTATTTGCATAAATACCATTTAAATATTTTCACAAATAATAAAATACTACTAGACTAATCCTTAGTTCTTCAAGTATTTCCTATTCTCTTTCTTTGATGTTGTTAGCTTTTTCTCCTTTATTACAATTAAGTATTTTCTTTCATTTTTCTACCTTTAAGATAGAAATGTAACAAGGCGCTTACATATCAAAGTTTTTTTCTTACATGATTTAAAAAACCTAAAAGACCTGGCTTCAGAAAGAGAAACAATATAAAGTCCAGGCTTAGAGAACAGCTGCTAAAAATTTCCCTGATGAGTTATGCTGAGATGGCGAAGTGCTGACATGTATGAGATACAGGTTCAAGAAAGAAGCATGACTCTGTACAAGTGGGATCTGGAAGTACATGAAAGCACTGGGTCCTGTTCTCTATTTCTGTTGTCATTTACACCTGTGCACAATGGTTTAGACCAATGGTTCCCCAGTTCACGTTGTGACCTAAATGAGGGTTGTGGGAGCAATGCCAGCAGCACCGCACACAAAGAACGAGCCACGTCATGTTCCAGGAGCTCCCCTGCCACCACACACCGCTCCCAGCAGCAGTTCGTGGCAAAAAAAGGTTGGGAACCACAGGTTTAGACCCTCATCTGGTATAAACTGACATGGGTCCATTTAATCCAACAAAGCTCCAAATCAGTTAATGGCTGATAGGTATAAAATTCTGCGATGTCTATAAGTTTCTGAATAGCTAACATTTTACCTACTCTTCCTAGAGATGGAAATAACAACACACTTGCAAGACAGTACAGAATCAATACTTCCAAAGGAAAGTTGATTGGCTGTACTCCACCTGAAGCTCCTACTTCCTGAAGTAGGAAAAGTTTAAGAGCACTAGTGAAGGGAACCTGGAAAACCAAGTCCTTAAAAATGGCCTACAATGAACAAAATAAAAGGGTATCAATTTTATACTTATATGACCACATCTTGATGGTGCATGCAGTCATTAATTAATTTATCTTCACAAGCACCCTGTAAGGCAGCGCTTTTATAATAGGGATAAGAAATGAGGCCCAGGGAGATCAGAAATAGGGAAGGCATTGGTAGCTTTTGACACTTTCAGGTGTTTTGTACTAAAACATCTAAAGTTTGTTATAAGGTGCTAGGGTGTGTTTTGTGTTGTATGACATGCAAGGTATAGGAAACCGAGTAGATTATCTTTCTAGATTTTACATGCCTTTTGTAGTTGCCTGCAATTCTAGGGGCCAACCTTGACAATCCAGATCATACCTTGAAGTCCCACATTCCTTGCAAAAAGTAAGCACATCCAATACCTAGAAAATAGACTTGGGCAGAAAAGGGGAAAAATATATCAGCCAGACTGTTAAGATTCTTTTGTCTGCTTTCTTATTAAAACCCATTTAATTCAACTGTCTGACAAACAGCAAGGCAGAAAATATTCTCTCTGTGAAAGACAGAGCATCACTGTTCTTTCAACTGGGGATTCAGAAGCTCCAGCTCTAGCTCTTAGTGTATTCAAGGAGTTCTACAGCCAAGGGCTTGTGATTCCTGTTTTTTCTAAAGGGAAAAACTAAACAAAACCAATCCATTTTGAAGGTAAAAGAAAAAAACCTTTCAATACAAAGAATAAAAAATGGACAGTCATTTAATATGCAACAATATTATACTGGTATAATAAAGCCATTCTGATCACTCACAAGAAATATCCCATTTACCCAAATCCAAAACAACCCTGAGTTTAAGACAACTGCCAATAAATAGATTATATGCATAAGAAAATGTATAAATTTGTTATAATTTTCCATTGTATAGAAGCTAAATATTAGAGGATCATTTTAAATTTGTCTGCCCACCCCCATCCCCCTACCACTGCAGAAGGAAACCAGTGGCAGGGGACAGTGGGGGGCAGGCAGTGGGGGGAACAGTGGGGAGAGCAGGCAGTGAGGAAGGGTCAAGCAGCTTGCCACCTACCTGTTACCCCAACCACTGCCTCTGCCCACCCCCCACCAACTCTGCCCCCTGTAGTCTCAAGTACCCCACCACACCTTCCCCCCATCTCCTCCCTGCCCTTCTTCCCCCATGTCTCCTACCTGCAGCCTCTGTCCCTCTACCTACCCTTTCCCCCCATCTTAACCTTTCTCTGGCACCAGCAGACTCCATCCCTGCTCCAGCCTGGGACACGGAGCACAGTCCGTGACCAGCCCCACAGCAGTGGGGAGGATGTGGGGAAGGGAAAGGAGGGAAGAAGGAGCAGGAGCTTCAGGGAGGCCAGATAGGGGAGGTAGAGGCATTGGGTGGGGCAGGGGGTAGGCAACAGCTGTGGCTGTAGCCCTGACCCCAGATTAGAGCCAGAGCCGTAGCAGCCACCGTCTCTCTTCCCCTGCCCTGCTGCTCATACTCAATTCCAAGAAGAGATGCTTTCCATGTTCCCCCCCACCCTAAATGGGGTGGAAACCTCATCTTGTAATTGAGTAAATATGATTCATGGTTATAGGGAAAAATACTGTCACAGGCATACTACTGGAAAGAATGGTGGCTGGCAGAAGGGTTTTCAGTTGCAGTACGAAGCACAAAGGTAAAAGAGTCTGTGCACACACAAACTCAGCTTGCTCCAGAACCTAAACTTTCAAAGGTGGGAACCTAAAGGAAGGCGCCTAAATTGAACATATGGAGAAAGGACTGCAAAACTCCAATTTGGGGGAAAATGTAAATGTTGAAATGTTGTTCTCAATCTTTTTTATTTGTTCATTTTAATCGGGATTGAAATACTTCAACCTTTTTTATAAAACGCCCTGTTCTCTCTGCTTTTAGCTAAGCTGGAAGTGGTATATGGAAGACTGTGATAATTTAGTGCCGTGGGTCCTCTCTACAACTAGGAAGTTGAAAAAAATTTAAAAATGAACACAATAGGTAAAATCCTAGTTCCATTTAGACCAATGGAAATTGTGTCATTAGTTATAATGGAACCAGTATTTCACCCCATTTTTCTTTTTAAAAAATAATAATAATTAAGCAAACTCTTAAAAAAAAAACAACTCACCAGAAATGTTCACTTCAGATTTTCTTTAGCAAAAAGGATCGGGATGGTTCTTATATTATCTGAACAGTTCACCCATACTTGTGCATAAGCCCTGCAGTCACTCACCCTGAAAGAAAATGCAGTCATTTTTCAGAGTGCACAGAGTAAAAAACCTGAATAATCATGTACAAACTGTGAACTGTATTTGGATAATCAGATTTTCCACTATAACTGGCATTCCTGTGCTCTCTCCTGGATGGAGTTCCTTTAGGGGAGAGATGGGAAAGAGTTTCAGAAGAAAAATGGAGCTATAAGACAGAAAGCATTATTTTTGCAAATGATCAAATACAAAGGTACTACTAAAGAGTTAAAACATCATTTTTCTTCATTACTTATAGCTACTCAAACTAAAACCACTCTGTCATCTCAGAGTTATGGGATGAGCAACACATGATAGTCTCATAAGAAACTATCATAAATGGCAGTTAGTGGTGATTCAGAGGCAATTAAATATTCCTATTGACCTTTTTAAATAGTTTCCAAATTAATCCAAGTTCATCAAATATTCAGCTGGATAACACATTACTTATATAAATATGCGTACTGTGTATTACATAGGCAACAGAAGAAATTGGCAAGAGTCAAAGCAAGTTTTCAATTACTTCAAGATAGTGGGGGATTGCCAGATACTTTACAATTCAAGACAAAACAAGGCATATTCCCTGGACAGTTGTGACTACAACACACTAATTCTGTGACAACACTTGGCAGAACACTAGCACCCTCTCACTGTCACATCACAACAGAATCATACACAGTAGGGTTGGAAGGGATTTCCAGAGGTCATCTAGTCCAACTCCCACCCTGCCTAAGGCAGGATCTTCCCTATCCAAACCACTCAATGCAATCTATAATCCAAACTCTACATAAAACTACTGGCAACCCTGACACAACACAGACATAACAACCTAATCTGCCACTGATAAAGCAGGGGAACCATGGCAGCCAATGCCCTGCTTCTATGGAACATTGTCAATTTGTGCTCAAGAAATCTCTGGTAGAGGGTCATGTTCCTTGTTACAGAGGAAGGCAAAAAACCTCTCAATCTAACCACAGGATAAAATTTCTTCCTGACACCAAATACAGTGATTGGTCTGACCCTGAGTGAACAGGCAAGACCCTCCAACCAGGAACCTCCATCTTTGGTCCCAGCGGTAGCACTGGCACACCCCAGTCAAGGTCTCCGGCCTTGGCTATAGCCAGCACCCAATACCTTTGAAGAAGGCTTGAAAACACCCTGACATGTAACAGAAAAGGGGGGGAGGGTGACAATCAGCAAAGCCCAGAAGCATGGGAAATATCCATGGTAGAACATAGGCGTAACTATGCCTAGATCATCCCCAACCAGTAGCTATCTAACCTCTTCTTCATTATCTCCAGTGATGGAGAGTCCACAGCTTCTCTGGCTGTGTCCAGATGGGCAGGTGCCACAAAGTGCACATGGTGAACATTAAAACATGCTCTGTGTTGCAAATTTGCAGCACAGCAGCAAAATTTGTTACTAGGATTTCCCAGCAGAGGAGTAAGAGAAGGAGAAGGAGGAAGAGAAACAGAAGAAGCAGCAGAAGAAAAAATGGTGCAATGCACACACAAAAAAAAGCATGCACCAGCACAAATGGAAGCCGAGGCATCCAGAGCAATGTTCTGGCTTCCAGTCTAGCCTCTGTGCTACCCCTACTGGTCCAGCATGCTACCAGGACACCAGGTAAGACTGCTAGGGCCAGCACAGATGCCAGCCCCAGCCTCCAACTCTCCCTGGTTGAAGAGCTGCAAGGAGCTGGACAACAGCAGTTTGTCCTGCAACGAAGCACACATGCAGGAGCATGCACTGAGGCAATTTGTGCCACTGCAAGCATACACCCCTGTTTGTCTGGACACAGCTGCTACAGAATTTAGTCCACTGCCTCATTATTCTAGCAGTGAAGAAGTTTTTCCAGATATCCAAACTAAATCTACTTTGCTGAAACTTCAAGCCATTTGTCTGCATCCTCCTCTCTGCAGCAAGGGAGAAAAGGTGGCTTCCTTCTTCTTTATGGAAGCCCTTCAGGTATTTGAAGATTGCTATCATGTTCCCTCTCAGGCCCCTTTTCCACAAGTTGAACATGCCTAGTCCCTTCAACTTCTCTTCATACGACTTGCAATCCAAGCCCTTCATCATCTTTGTTGCCTGACACCCTCCCTAACTTCTCTAACTTCTCCATGTCCTTTTTAAAA
>NW_017729033.1:80271545-80273175 GCF_001723915.1 Gavialis gangeticus | reverse complement strand
ATTACCTTGTAACATATAATAATGGTGCTGCTGTAGCTGTGATGATTCAGGGAATGCAGGAAAAGTTTTGTTTGGCAGTATTTTTATTCACACCAAATGAAACCACACTGGCATCTATTGCGTTAGGGAAATAATTAACAAAGAAATCCTATCCAAGCACATACACCACCACCATCAGTACTCTTTCCCTTTTAGGAAAAATGTTGCACAAACCCCAGAACCCAACAATCAAATAGTGATCAGACCAGCAGAGAAAGGAGGAGCTGTTGTTATCCTTAACTGCAAAGACTATATCAACAAGACCAAACAGACACCAATTTTGTGCAGAACTCAAGGAGATCCCACATAGGTATTCACTTTCCAAGTCAAAAGGGATCACCAAATCCTTTATCAGTTTCAAGAAAAATGACACAAACTAATCTTGTTTCCCACTGCAGGAATATTTTACATACTATTCAAGATACACAAACAAAGAAACCATGGTAGACTCGTATTCAGTCCTCACTGAGGATTCATCAGTATTCACAGAAACCCTCTTCAAACCACTCATAATTCAAAAAGCAAGTTTCCTACAATACAACAGACTTCCTCAACAAAATCTATATTGTATAACAACATCCCTGTGAGAATGCCATCCTTGCCACCATGGACATTGCTGGGATAATACATGGAATATAATACTATAACATTATATACTAACACTAATATTCCACATCAAGGAGGACTCAGAGTCTACATGAAATAGTTACAAAACAATGGGCAACACTTGGGATTTCTAACCACTCTGTATAACACAAATCATCCATTAAAGCCTCATATATAACTGTTTCACCTTCAACAACCAACACTTTTTCCAAACCATGGGCACAAAGGTGGCCTGCCAATATGCCAACCTCTTTGCAAGCCACTCTGAAGAAGAGTTTTTTAGAAAATTGCACTACCAAACCAGTACTATACAAATGACCTGTAGAGGTCATCTTCCTCTGGACTGAATGCTTGAGTTCACTTATTGATTTCAGTAACTGGCACCATCCATGAAATTCTCTCTGAAATTTCTTTGCACTAACATCAGCTTTCTAGATGCTGGAAAACAACCTACAAGCAACTTATACAAAAAAGTACAGACCACCAAGCTTACCTCCACAAAACTAATAGTTTCATAGTTTCTAGGGTCAGAAGGGACCTGAGCAGATCATCAAGTCCGACCCCCTGCCATGGCAGGAACGAGTACTGGGGTCAAATGACCCCAGCAAGGTGTTTATCCAACCTCGTCTTAAAAACCCCCAGGGTAGGAGCCTGCACCACCTCTCTTGGTAGTTGGTTCTAGACCCTAGCCGCCCTGACCGTGAAATAGCACCTCCTGATGTCTAACCTAAACCTACCCTCTGCCAGCTTGTGACCATTATTCCTGGTCACTCCTGGCAGTGCTTGGGGGAACAGTGACTCCCCCAATGCCTGCTGATCCCCCCTGACTAGTTTATAACAGGCCACAAAATCCCCCCTCAGCCTTCTCTTTTGGAGGCTGAACAGGTTCAGGTCCCATAGCCTCTCCTCATAGGGCCTGCCCTGCTGTGCCCTGATCATGCGAGTGGCCCTCCTCTGGACCTTCTCCATGTTGTCCACATCCCTC
>NW_017729033.1:80268523-80270785 GCF_001723915.1 Gavialis gangeticus | reverse complement strand
TAAGCCTCCTTTTTAGCAAGGAGATATTCCCGGATGCTTTTGGTGAGCCACGGAGGCTTGTGTGCTCTCCTGCTCCCTTTGATCCTTGTTGGGATTACCTTCCTTTGGGCTCGGAGGATGGTCTTCTTAAGGAGTGACCAGTCTCCTTGGACACCTGGCTCCCCTCCCCTCTGGGATCTCAGTGATTCCCTGACTATTCTCCTTAGCTCATTGAAGTTTGCCCTCCTGAAATCTAGGGCTTCTGCCTTGCTGCAGGCCTTTGCCACCTTGCGCTGGATGGTGAATTCCAGCAGGCGATGATCACTGTCGCCAACTCCTTATAAAAATTGCTTATTTTAGCATTTAATAACATTTTTTTTACTTGAGCTGGCTGAAAATCAGGATTTTAGGTTCATGGGAAATTTTATTTTTTGAAACTAGGTTTCAATTGAAAAAGTTAATGAAAATCATCAAACAATTACAAGCTAGTATCTGAAAATGATCACACTTTGAAAAAATTTATTGATAACTGCTCCTTTTCCAGGTTTAAAAACAACCCCCCAACCTCACCAAAATCACCAAGCAGAATAAGACCCTTCCAAATAACAAACGCAAAACATAACAATGCATCTCTACCACCACTGCGATCAACACATCCCACAACAAACAGAAGGCATGTGTTATATCTTGTGGCTGCACAGTGGTGGGAAGATTAAACTAGCAGAGGAAGAACCACACAGCTTACATGGCTGTTACCTTTACTGTTCTGACCAGAAACCAAAACTGAAAGTAAAACATGGTGTCTTAGGAGGCACACAACCTAACCCCATTTAAATAAACAGTACCATAGATAATGACTAATGCACAATATATAACACCATGGATCCTATACAACATCTCGTCCAATGTACCAAATGACCCTGTAGAAAAATATATGGATGAAATTCTATTATTATACTCCAGAATAAGTGCCCACAGAAAAAATTATGAGTCTTTTTGTAGCAATTCCCTCAGTATTTCTTGCCTTTGTCAAATGTTGATCTGAGTCCTTTATCAATTGAAACCTAATTTCAAAAAATAAAATTTCCCATGAACCTAAAATCCTGATTTTCAGCCAGCTCAAGTAAAAAAATGTTATTACATGCTAAAATAAGCAATTTTTACAAGGAGTTGGAAGCAGTCAAAATCTGTTGTTACATAGTAAGGACTTTTTAGCTCTACAAATTTTTCCACTCAAAACAGATATAATCTGATATGAGGCTTTGACACGTTTTTACCTAGCAAAGTGTATGACTTCTGAGCTGTCAGGATAGCAGATGCAGACAGAAGTATAGCTGCTGCTTTTCAAAGCTTCTAACTCATCATTGTCATTATCATCATTATTATTCCAGGAGACAGTGAGATTTACAAAAGCCAATAACAAAAGGAAGCAATCCATCTCTGCCTTCAATGAGCCTATGAGATTCATGTTATTTCACTGACATTTCTCACGATACCATGCAGAGAAAAAATTACAATTGATATGGAAAAAATTATGTCAGAATTAGACAGCCTAGGATACTATTAACCTATCCCTGTGGATTTAATCTGGAATGTAAGATGAGGTTCTCTATACCTTTATAACTTCCCAACTTTTCTTTCTTGAGAAAGCAGAGCTATCTTGGCAGCAGCACTGAAGCCAGAGCTGACATTCTTAGTAAATTGTTCTGAGGGAGCAAGGTGAACTGCTGCAGCCATGCATCTGAGAGTGAGCAATATGAGCATAAAGGATTTCTCAAGGGAAATCATAAAGGTTCGCCAGAGCCAGTTTCAGCTGCATAAAACAGAATCCGAGGCTACAAACTTATTCTTGAACATCTAAACAGCAAACTACTTACAGCAACAGTTTTAGTAAGTGTTTTAACAGCTACCAGGTGGGCTATGATCCTGCTTTTACAAACTGCAATACAAAACAGCTTCAGGTGGCTATGTATCCTCCCTATCTTTACTACAACACCCCCTCGACTGACTCACACACTGGTACAATGCCTCCTAACAATGATAACTAAAAGGATGTTGCTGAGCTCTGGCTTTTCAGTTAGCATTGGGAAAGGCATAAAAAATACCAAATCTCGATTGCAAAATGCAGTCCAAGTCAGCGGTAGGTTGACTTCCCTTCCTCCATTGTTGCTTGTTCTTGATTCATTTATCAAACACAGAACCATCTGGGGAAAGTGGGTCACACAGAAGAATGACATTCTTGCAGCCTGAAAGGAAACCAAGAAAGCCTGAGCAAGAAGATAA
>NW_017729033.1:80267191-80268512 GCF_001723915.1 Gavialis gangeticus | reverse complement strand
CATGAACCTAAAATCCTGATTTTCAGCCAGCTCAAGTAAAAAAATGTTATTACATGCTAAAATAAGCAATTTTTACAAGGAGTTGGAAGCAGTCAAAATCTGTTGTTACATAGTAAGGACTTTTTAGCTCTACAAATTTTTCCACTCAAAACAGATATAATCTGATATGAGGCTTTGACACGTTTTTACCTAGCAAAGTGTATGACTTCTGAGCTGTCAGGATAGCAGATGCAGACAGAAGTATAGCTGCTGCTTTTCAAAGCTTCTAACTCATCATTGTCATTATCATCATTATTATTCCAGGAGACAGTGAGATTTACAAAAGCCAATAACAAAAGGAAGCAATCCATCTCTGCCTTCAATGAGCCTATGAGATTCATGTTATTTCACTGACATTTCTCACGATACCATGCAGAGAAAAAATTACAATTGATATGGAAAAAATTATGTCAGAATTAGACAGCCTAGGATACTATTAACCTATCCCTGTGGATTTAATCTGGAATGTAAGATGAGGTTCTCTATACCTTTATAACTTCCCAACTTTTCTTTCTTGAGAAAGCAGAGCTATCTTGGCAGCAGCACTGAAGCCAGAGCTGACATTCTTAGTAAATTGTTCTGAGGGAGCAAGGTGAACTGCTGCAGCCATGCATCTGAGAGTGAGCAATATGAGCATAAAGGATTTCTCAAGGGAAATCATAAAGGTTCGCCAGAGCCAGTTTCAGCTGCATAAAACAGAATCCGAGGCTACAAACTTATTCTTGAACATCTAAACAGCAAACTACTTACAGCAACAGTTTTAGTAAGTGTTTTAACAGCTACCAGGTGGGCTATGATCCTGCTTTTACAAACTGCAATACAAAACAGCTTCAGGTGGCTATGTATCCTCCCTATCTTTACTACAACACCCCCTCGACTGACTCACACACTGGTACAATGCCTCCTAACAATGATAACTAAAAGGATGTTGCTGAGCTCTGGCTTTTCAGTTAGCATTGGGAAAGGCATAAAAAATACCAAATCTCGATTGCAAAATGCAGTCCAAGTCAGCGGTAGGTTGACTTCCCTTCCTCCATTGTTGCTTGTTCTTGATTCATTTATCAAACACAGAACCATCTGGGGAAAGTGGGTCACACAGAAGAATGACATTCTTGCAGCCTGAAAGGAAACCAAGAAAGCCTGAGCAAGAAGATAAGTTAACAGCCATAAGGACACAAATGGCAAGAGACAATAAATTGACTGTGAGGACTGGAGACCTCCAGAGAAATGATATGGAGGTGGACGGTGTGGCAGAAAGCCACCTTGGTTTCTCCCCAAAAAT
>NW_017729033.1:80234071-80267180 GCF_001723915.1 Gavialis gangeticus | reverse complement strand
GGGGACTAAGTGTGTTCTGGAATACAGAGAACCAGCAACTGTAATTTGAAGGAATATGAGTATTGAGAAATGATGCATCTCTTTTTAGTCAAAAAACAGAGTTCCTTGGTGCAATTCGCAGAAAGAGGATATCTAGCAACTATAATGATCCTCACTGCTGCACAAGTTAAGATCATATTCTGTGAGTGTGTTCCTTGATCTTTAGAGGGTCCACCCATTTCTTCTCTGTGTCATGCAGTGTCAAAACTGAGCTAATTAAGCAAACTTTCATAAACGTGAAGAAAAGTTTTTCATACAATTGGTAAGTGTCAAAATGGAATGAGTCAACAATGACCAATTGAATATCTGAATGGCATAAACACATCACAAATAGACACATCACCAGTGAGTAATAAGAAACTGAAAATAGAAGAGGGTTTTAAAGAGAAAAAAAACTGACAAAAATCAATATAAGATGAATTAGATTATCACTGCTAATTAATAAGAATTTAATGTGTTTGTCAAAAATACAAGTGGCCAGGCTGGGGTTATTTTTACAAAGAGGAACCTCAGACTTCAGGAAAGGCTAAAAATAAAGAATTCCAGTAAATTAATCTGAAATATATAAATCTGGAACAGCCTGCCATCAGAGGTGGTTCAAGCACCTACATTGAACACCTTCAAGAGCAAATTGGATGATTATCTTGCTGGGATCCTATGACCCCAGCTGACTTTCTGCCCTGTGGCAGGGACCTGGACTCGATGATCTTCCGAGGTCCCTTCCAGCCCTAATGTCTATGAAATCTATGAAATAAGTGAAAAGCTCTCCACATCAGTAAGGGAGAGTCTAGCAAAGTTCCAATGATAAAAGGCAGTTTTCTGTACATATAGAATTACAAGAAACAATTCTCAATCAAAGATAACCCTCTAGATACCTGTTTGAATTAGAACTTGAGATCCTCAAAGGCCAGAAGAATAGGACTGGCATTTCTCAGTAAATATAAGGAGCCAGTCACCAGGAGCTTCATCTTGCCAATATTCAACAGCATATAATTTTGAAAATATTAATGATTTAATGCCTGACAGACAATAAAAGAACCAGAAGTGCTGAATTTCAAAGACAACCATAACTGTATCATCAACATAAAAATGAAAGCTGACATCATAACGATGAAAAATTGCTCTTGGGGCAAACTATACACACTAGAAAACAATGGTCAAAGTAAAGATTTTCAAGACACTTCAGAGGAAAATAAAGCAGCTCACTCTGTCACAGTAAGACATATTCTTTACAATACCTGGAGAAATGAAAAATACATGTGAACACTGCTCTCTGCAAATGACTTCAAGTACATCAGCAAGATTTTATACCCTGTGTGAGTTTTAACTTCATTTATTTTAGTCTTCATGAAAGGTATAGGATTGACAAACTTGGAGTCTGAAGTCCAAAGAACAAGATGAGAAAGGAGCAGTACTAGACTCCCCACATAGCCGTGACAGCTTGACTTTGAAGAATGGCAACTACTCTAGAGAAATGCACCATTGCCAATTTGAACTTGTATTGGATGCACACAAATCATGCAGTTTTGGGTGCAGTTCTGCCCTGCATCCACACACAGCATTCTAATCAACTATTACAGGTTTGCTGCCCACAGGACAGCCGTCCCACCGTTCCTGTCTCCCTGAAACGGTGAATTATATAAGTGCTGGAGTAATGTTGTCTGCATGATAGTTCAAGAAATATGTGAGAGCCAAGGATTTTAGTGGGTGATATCTTTTATTGGACCAACTGCAGAGTTGAGACTACATCTAAGTCTATCCCGACCCTGCAGTTGATCTAATAAAAGATATAGCCCACTAAAATTTTTGTCTCTCTGAATTATATAACATTTTGAATATGATTCTGGGGGCTAAAGAGCTAGATCAAATAAAGCAGGGGTGTCAAACTCATCTGGCCAGCAGACCAGATGAAATTTCATGAGATCAGTCTCTGGACAGGATGAATGGTATGGAGCCAGATGAGGCCCACAAACATTCCTCACTGCATGCTGGATCCAGTGTACAGTGTCCAGCCAGTGTCCTTTGAAGGGGGTGAATCGGGGGCGACCATCCTGGGCCCCATATTTTGGGGTGCCCCATGGACAGTGCTGTACAGGCCCCACCAAGGGCTGCGCCACCACTGCACGCAGCCGCCGCACACCACTGGCTTCGTGCTCTGGCTGCTTGCCACTCTCCACCCCTCCTCCCCCTTGCTGCACAGGCCCCACACAGGCTGATATGCCCCAGGCCTCGCACACCCCTAGGGTCAGCTCTGGGTCCAGCAGCTCTGAGTGGGGTACACAGAGAACCCATTCTGGCTGCTCCAGGACCTTCACTTCACATGGCTCCCACCCCCAATTGGCTAGGATGGATGCTGTATGCAGCATGGGTCCTGGACCAGCCAAAGTAGGTGCCACATATAGCTTGTGTCCTGGACTATGCACATACTGTGACTTGACCCACATGCTGCACAAGACCCAGGGGCAGCAGCAGGGACCAATTGATGGGGCTCTTGGACTGAATCCAGCTGCAGTGAAGTACTTCAGTTTTTTAGTATTTATCTCACAATGGCCTAATTTTTAGGTACCTAGCCTGCAAAACAGAATCCATAACCAATAGTTAGACCCCTAGGCAATGTATATAGTACATGGCAAAGGTTTAACAGGGCAGCTTTGACCAACTTCATTTCACAAAGCAGTGCCAACTGCTGCATTTCAGTAGAAACAGTACAGTAGCGGCAGTGGCAGTTTTTGTGCTCACCACGTCTGTTGCAAGGGCAGTGCCCAATACTCCTGCCCCACTTTCCCCCTCTCAGTTACACCAGTGGTACCAGGGGAGAGATAAATAACTCATAAAAGCAAATCAAAACACCTGAACTATAAAACAGAAACCACCAATAGCCAGTATAAAACAGCAAGGAATGAGGGGTAGCTGAAGAAACATGTCTCTCCAGAGCTTAGCTTGCTGAGTCAAGTACTTTCATCTACTTGAGGTTCAGAGCCAGCATCCACTTCCAAGTTGTTTGAAACAAAGAAGGAGAGATCAGTCTTCTAAAGCACAATCATGGTTGGTGGTATTCATCTTTAATAAACAATGCATTATTTATTCACACCCCAGCCCTCAATAGCTCACTAAAAACCCTTAAGTGGCCCTCCAGCCCAAATAATTGCTCACCCCTGCCTTAGAGACTCAAATATACAGTTCTCAACTTCTTCCTTTCCCAAAAAAGGAAACTTTAACCAAAAATATAGTTTACAATTTACAAGCATTAATAGTTTTTCAAAATGTAAAATCCATGTGTTAAAACTAACTAGCAATTCACAATTAGTCTATGAAGTGAGCTGTGGACCTATGGATCTCTCCAAACAATCACCACCAATGCTGTCAGTTAGTGGAATGTCCATTTCTTCTGGTTTGTCCATTTCTGGGCCTGTGATTGTTATTGACTGCCTGTGATTTCTTCAGCAAAATAGTTGACTTGGCACCCCTTACCTCCTTCAGTCCTCAATGAAGCTATCACGTGTTTCACTGAGGTTTGCATCTGTCTGGAAGAACAACTTGATAGGTCTGTAAGGTGTCACCTACTGATGCTGCTACTGTTTAGAACCATTGCTTCCTGTTGTAGACAGACACAGAATCTTTGGTGGCAGTTGCCAAGACCGAAAAGCTAGGGACAGACATTAAAAAAGCCTGAGCCGGAATTGATTCAACCTTTAAAGGTTAATCTAACCTGGCTAGGCTGAACCAGTTTGTAACCGTATAGACATCCACTCTGGACTGAAAAAATGCAGGCACATGCCTGCAGTGGCTCAGGCTAGAAGCTGGGGGACACTAAAGCAGCCCTCCCATCCCTTGCACAATGCTGAACTGAGTGGGGTATGACAAGTTCCCCACAAGACTCTGTTTAGGGAGAAGTTTCGCCCCCTCCTGACCAGCCCAGCAGAGAATGTTTATCACCCCTAACTCAGTGTTTATCAGCCCATTAAGAAAACAACAAAGGGACATTACCAGCTACCTGTTGATTCTGCCTTTGTCCCGTTTGCCACAGCTGGGAGGTAGCCAGCATGTGGTCTGCTAGCTAATGCTGAGGTGTCCATGAGGGACAGGAAATGCCTGCTTAGCAGGGAGTGGGGAGGGAAGGGAAGGAGCAGAAGCCAGGCAGACACCTGAAGAGCTGCAACCAGGAAGCAGAGGGGAGGGACCAGACCTGCTGTGGAGCAGACAGCCCTGCCCAGCCCAGAGCAAAAGCTCTAGAGGAGAGGTGCTCAACTCCAAGCCCACAGACCAGGTTCAGCCCCCAGTACCATGTCATTTGACCCATGGTGCTCCCCATAGATCTTATGGGGAGCCCTGTCGGCTGTGGCCATGTGCACTAAATCCATAGAGCCCACTCCTGGCCAGATGGTGGTGGTATGTGGCCCCAAGGCCCCACAGTGCCTTCACCCAGCCACCTCATGCCGGGATTGGCCCTGGGGATCCATATCACCCTTGCCCAGCTGGGATCAGGCTCCAGCTGTGTTGAGGCAGCACAGAACCTGGGATCGATCCTTGCATATGAGGGAGGCATGGGTCCCAATCCAGTCTGCAAACTGCTCCCCCCTCACCCTCTGCTCATATTCATCAGCCTATGAAGCCAAAACTGGTGGTGAGTACCACTGATCTAGGGTATGAGTCTGCAGCCATCAAATCTCTCTCATGCTTGTATTCAATTTGAAAATTATATATTTGAAAACATGTTTCTTTTCAGGGTTACAGGGGATGGAAGAACAGTGTTTGCCTGGCAACCGTTTCATATTGGCAATAAATAGCTTATAGCCAGATTTAGCAAAGGGCAGCCTTCCATAAAAGACACAAAACTTACACCCATAGATGAAGTTCAAAGCTACTTTCTCTATTTGAATATACTGACACTCAAGTTTGCCTTAACACTTGCAATACATCTGTCATCACTCTTGATGAACATTTGCTTCATGTCTGTTGGACATCTTTGCCCAACAGCATAGTATTGCTCTCAGGTTACTGATTGGGTTAGTTACAAATTTTTCCACAAAGTTCACCATTCCAAAGTATCCTTGAGCCCCTTCCTTATCTGCTGTAGAAGGCATGCTGATGATGTCTTAGTCTGATCTGCCTTCATACCCCACTGTGTTAGATTTTCACCCAGCTATGTTTTTCCAGTACATGGACTTTACAGTTATGCTTGTTTTGCTTCAGTTTAATGCTGCTTGGCACTTCAAGGGCACCACCAGAAGTCTGGATAACGCCTGATGTGTGGCATGGTGGTTAGAATGGCATGCGAGGCAGTCAAACCTGCCCTTGGCAAGTGGGGCCTAGGACCTGGATCTTCAGCTTATTGAGGGAAAAAAAGCCTAACTACTCAGCTGCTGGGGCTAAAACATAGGAGGGCTGCGGTCTAATGCCTGCTACTCATGGGTTTCTGGATACCTACACTTTTATGATTTAGATGCAGCTATAAGTCCATAAATACATAGCTCTTCATAATTGTGCAAATGTTTGTCTACATACACACATTTTTACACATCCATAGCACAGGGAAAGTAGAATTGTTACCTGTGCATAAATGGCATTTTTTATACTTTCTTGATACGTTCCCTTCAAATGCACAAAGGGAAATAGAAATCTACTTTAGTGTAATTTTTTGTGTGGATGCATGGTGTGTTACAGGCATACTGGGAGGTTACAGGGTGACGTGCAATGCCAATATACCCTTGGGAAGGCAAGACCCAAATGGGATAGGCAAGCTTCAGTTCACGGTCAATTCAGGACCGAAGTTTCTGATGAAACTGCCAACCAGGGCATCAGTTTAGGGCTAACAATGGTATTTTCTGCGATATGGGTATTCTGGTCCTGTTCAAATAAGCAAGGTCAGCCACATTTGAGTTGATACTAAATTTGTTACTAAATATAATGGTGTATTTTTTTCCATTAGAGATTAGCAGAAACCATTTAATAAACCTTTGATTTTCTCATGCTTGGAATAAATTCTATTACCATTTCCTTCTTGTTCCTGGAGTTGTAGTCAGGAGATAATTGGTAGTAATTGTTATTTGTATTATGGCAATGTCTTGCAACTCCAGCTGAGAATGAGGCACCCTACTATGTTAAGCACTGTACTAAAATGTAATATAGATATGAGTACCTGCCACAAAGAACTCACAGCTTTAAAAAAGGTACAAAAGGTGGAAAAAACAGACAGGGTGGGTGGGTTAGATTAGGAGGATAGGGTTGCACTTAAATTGGTTAGCTAAAATCACATCATATTATTCTTCAAACCAATGCCAGATGGGGTTGATCTGCAGTCACCACATCACAGGTTGATTTCATAGTAAAAATCTGCTGCAACAAGTATCTAATAACGGTCACACGCAGGGAGGACAGTCTTTTGAAAAATCCCTTTTTTCATTCAATTAGAAGTTTCTTTGATGTCAGCCAGATACTAGTTTAGTATTCACTGAAAATGGAAGCACTTTTATTGTACACTTGTATTTATTTTATGCAGTGTTTTCCTTCTCTGTTTAGATCACATCAACAGACTCTTTTGTTCTTCTCTAGGGAAAGCAGCCTGCCATTGCCTTCCTGTTAAAATGCTCACAATATGGAAAAAGATCAGAAACAATTAGTAAAAAAATGCTGATGTGAGCTTGGTAGAAAGTTTACATGGTGTCTCCTAGGAAATGTTAAAAACAGTATAAAAAAGTCTGTCATTTCACTTTTCAGAAAGACTAGCAGTACACGGTTAAACATCTGAGTAAGTAGTAGTGTGCAGGGAAACTCTGAACATGCTGCAGAGAGGATATCTGTGTGTATAGTGTAGCTTCATTTTTATGTGTGCTATTTTTCATATGCCATCTCCACAGTTTGCATAAGCATCTACCAACTTGCAACACAATCCCCTGTGAAGGGCTACATCTGTTGCAGTAACATTCATACTTCTCTCCCTTTTCTTTTCCCCTCTCCAACAGTCACAAGCCTAAAGACCCCATTGTATCCTTGGCCTTATGCTCACCAGACAGTCCTGATCAGAATGGTCTCTGAGGGAACCAGAAAAATCTAACTATGGTCTGTTCTTTCACAAGCTTACAAAAGGCAGCAGGAGGTGGTAGGATATATGTCATGTGATCTAGTACACCTACTGATATAATCTATGGTAAGACAACTATAAATATTGCTAAACGCATCAAGGCAGCAGGAGATGTTCCAAGAGAGAAGATATTTCTTTTTAACAATTAGAAGCAATACAAATCTTGCAGGTGTCATCCACTTTATTTGCATTGCTTAGGTATTTTTTAATGGCAGACAGAATTTTGGTTCTGAGGATGTCTCTGTAAATATATACTTAGACAACTGAGAAATGCTAGCTGTGAGGTTTCTGTGATTTTTTCTCTCTTCCTCCCAAGATATATTTAACTGATTTGTAATTTTTAATAGAATTTGGTATAAATTATTTGTATTTTAACTTCATGAAATCTCTTGAAAATAAAGGATTTGCAAATACCCAAATCATTTGGAAGCACATTCTAATATTTGTATTCATTGGGAAGTGTCTTATTCCATATGTGGCTCCATTGAATACAGTTGGACAATTATTTGAATAAGATGTTACTCAAATGTTACTCAAAGTGTAAGGGAATACCATCCTTTGGGAGCCCAAAGACCAGACCACAGAAGCAAACTCTGTTGCTTGAGCTGAGGAATTTTTAATTTGGGGTCCAGTTCTGCCACTCTTACTTATGTTGACTTAAATTTTCATCTGAGCAGTCCCAATTACATCAATACAGGTAAGGAACCTGCAACTCAGTGTGAAAAAGAAAAGCAGCACCAAGATCTGGAAGAGCATATCTGCACCGAAGGAATAGTATGTCTCTGCCATGGCATTCCTGACCATGTCCACACATCATCAGGGGTAGGCAAGATCCAGCCCGCAGGCCATAGAATGGCCTGGTGGGCCACATATCTGAAGAGTCAGGGCCCCTAAAAATTTTAGAAAATTAATATTTATCTTCCCCTGGCTGCCTGTCATGTGGCCCTTGATGACTTACCAAAACTGAGTAAGGAGCCCTCCGCCCGAAATAATTGCCAGCCCTGACCCAACCACTCTACCATCTATTCTATGTGCACATGCTTCATGCACAGAAACATGCAGGGGAGGAAATATGCTTAACATCCCTTTGCAAATAGCCCTACAGAATACACTCTCTTGCATTAATGCTTGGAAAATTGGCTAATGAGTCTTAGTGGCTACTTTATGGTCTAGCACAGGGGTATTTAAACTGTGGCCCATGGGCAAAATCCAGGGCATGGCAACACATTATCTAGCCTGCAGAGCTATCCATGGGTCAGACAATTTGGCAGCAGGGAAACAGTGGCAATTAACATTGTAATCCTCTGCTGCCAAATTACAAGTCCCGTATCACCAAATCGGGGCTGAGCCAGGCCAGGCTGTTGCCATATGGTTGGATCAGGTCCCTGCCATACCTTCCCCAGGTGCTGGATCTGGCCCACAGATAGGCCTGGCACTGCCCATCCATGCAGGGCAAAAAGATTATGCACTACTGGTCTAGCACAGTGAGGAGCAACCTTTTTGGCAGGCATGCCATAAATTAGCCCTGCACCCTACCTGAGTGCCACTCTGATCCCTTTCCCTTATGCAAGTCTACTCAGCTTTTTGCTTCCTGCCCTACTGCCATTGTGCTGCCTGTCTCCTTCCCAGTCTGCAAGTGTCACACCAAAAATGCTACCTGTACCACTATTTGGCTACCTCGTTGTCTAGTGAATAGAAGTACAGGTTTTCCTCGATTTATGCGGGTTTGATTTATGCAAATTTACTCTTATGCGATGAAATTTGTACCTGAAATTCGTTATATGCAAGGTAAATTTGCATATATGCAATTGGCATAGGTGCACTCCACCCTTCCCCCAGCATGTAAGTCTGAGTTTGTTAGATTGAGGGTGCGGTCGGGGGTAGAAAGGTAAGAAAGATTTATTGACTTAAGAAAAACACAGCTACACATAGTAACAAGACAGAAGATGATAGACAAAAGCAATTCATGTCGGTAACTTAAATCGGCATTCCCTCTGATGCCTGATACACAGCAAGCTTCTCTTTCCACCAAGTTCAGCGAGGTCAGGCGTCCCCAAACAGTGCTGTCTGAGGAGTGCCAGGAAGGACCCTGGAATGCAGTTCTTGGTCTCCTCAAGGTCCATGGGCCCACTGATCCAGGCAACAGCTAACTAATCCTTTTCACAGAGCTGCATCTTCCTTCTGAATGGTTTCCAAATATTTCAGCTAATTCATAGCTTCTGAAGGACACTGATAACGTACAATCACTTAGATTCCTTTTTCTTCAACTGTCCTTAGACTGACCAATAACAGTACAAGCCTTGCATTCCTTTGATAAGGTAATTTTAACTGAGCCACAGGGCCTTACTACTTCTAGACTTTGCTAAATTTACTAGGCCTTACTTTATACAAGGCCTCACTACATCTTAAACTATAATTAGGCTTTTAGCAACAACTTATAGCTTAATATTTAAACAAATACAGAAAAAACACTTGGTCTAATCTTCATAGAGCCTTCAGCAAGCACTTTTATCACACAGACATACTTTTCAGCTGCCACATCGGCTGCTCCCAGGGCTGCCACAGCACGGGTTGTGGTAAGTGGGTAGAAGTGGGGTGAGTGGGGCTGCCACCCACCCTGAGCACCATGAAGAGCCCAATGCTGCCCCTGCTGCAGCCCTGGGAATGGCAGACTCTGCCTGCTTGAAGCCACTGGGCTGCGCTGTACCCCTCTCCCTACCACTTCCCTAGGCCCAGCCTCACTCCCTCACTGCCCTGGGAATGCCCTATCTCTTTCATTGTAAACTGGGTTTGCTTTATGAAAATTTGATTTGTGCGCCATTCCCTGGGAATGCATCTACCACATAAATCAAGGAAAACCTGTACTTATATATACACTCAGACACTAATATCTTAAAATCATAGGATTGAAAGGGACCTCAGAGTTCATTTATTCCAACCCCCTGCACAAATGCAGGATGCACTGTTCCAGGCAATTTCTTCTCTAGAAGTAACCCAAATCCACCTACTGTAGTGCTCTGCTGGTTGCAGGTATGTACCAGTGCTTGATAACGTGTTACAGCCATAGCTAACGTAACTGGGTATTTAGCTGACATATTAAAAGATTCATGTATTTAAACCCAGAGGTTTCTAATCCTGTTGTTATCAATCCACCTGGAGAAAACTCATCTCATCCTCAAACATGGAGCCACATATTTTAAATCTGAGGTGCCAGACCATCTGCATTGTTTACTTTTGTGGTTTTGACTAGAGCCAGTGAGTGAAACTATCAGCTAATTCCCTTTATGTCTTTTTTTAAATATGCTGCAAATTCTCCAGGCTGGATATATTTGCCTTCTCAAAGTTTGATAGGATATTGCCACTTTGTGGGCTCCTTTGGAAATAAATAAATCAACAATAATTCCAGTAATATTATACACAGTCTACAGGTTATTGGTTCTTTTTCCTCTGAGATATTTTTCCTTTGTAAAAAGTCTTCTGCCTGTATTTTACAATTGTAAGATTTAAGCTACCCCCACATGGAGAGCATATGGCTTTGAAGATATTAACATTTCAATATCTATCCAGCATACAAAAGTAATTTTGGAATGGTAATTAAGCCTCTGAAAGGATCCAATTAGTATGAAAAAGTACTGTAAATGAATGCAGAGCTCTCTATTTAAATTGAATTGACAAAATGGTATTAAAGTCTTTAATTGTCTAAGCTTTACCACCTAAATAAATACTACTGTGTTCCTGGATATTTTGAACTATCTGCACTAGCTTTTGCAGTTATCAGAAGCTGAGCTTTTGGTGACTGTGGATTACCTGAAGAAGAGAAGAAGCAGGAAACAAAGGTTACTGAATCTACTGAATATCATCAAGGCATGAAGTAGGTCAGATGGCAAGGAGAAAGCACTTAATACTGAACACAGTCCAAATTAGGAGACCCTTTGAAATGGATATTGTCTGATTTGTTCCAGTATCCTCAGGACCTCTCAAAACACAATGCATAATAGTCTGTCTTTGGATCGCCAGGCTAGTGCCAAAAAACATTAAGCCAGGGAAAATATTATATGTTTGCCTGTTGCTACATACTGCTGTGTAGTATTATAGCCAATGCAGATCTGAACCTGCGTTAAGCTAACAATCTGTTTAAATTACCTAAGGCTAAGCAGTGTTCACATTGGTGCCATGATACCTACACTTTCAAACCTAAGGCCACAGGAGTAGCATCACTGACCAGTGTGATACAACCAATGCAAGCAAGAAATTAACAACTTGGCCTTCATTGGTGTTGATTTGAACAGCAGTATTCGTATCCTTGGGGCAAAATTTCAGTGCCTACAGCAGGATTCCAGTTCATATCATTATTGTCACTGCACTCTGGTACATAAAGGTGATCCCCTGTGTACACTGCAAGAACTGCTTCTATTCAGAGGGGAGGTTAAACAGAAAACTCTTTAGGAGGCTATGCAGGAATTAGAAATAACAGCCCAGCCCTCTGTCCTTTATAGTATGTGCCAATAATAGAGGTTCTAGTTGTCAGGGTTGTGTTTTCACATACAATAGCTGTTTTGTTTTGTTTTTAATTTCCTTACATACTGCAACAGGGGGGCCTTCTCAGGGCCAATTTTCCTGCGGCCCACCCACCTGTTTCTAGGCTAACTGCCCGCCTTCTCCACTGCCACACCTTGATGATAATTAATTAATTTATGTTAATTAAGTGGGAGGCTGCCCACTTCTTGCCCCAATGTCAGGGGGTGCTATCTACAGCTCCGTTCCTGCCCTAAACAGCAGCCCAAGCCTCGCAGATGGCATCCAGATGTTGTCAATATCACCAGCCCCACACTGGGCCCCAGAATCCTGCTCTTTGAACCCCATGACGACCCCTCCTTTACGCGCCCATATTCCACGTTCACTACAGGCTACATAGCTCCCTAAGCTGCTTCCCCCTTATGGGTGTGGTCCCCCCAGGACCTTTGGCTCTACTGGCCCTGGCCCATCTCCAGGTCAGTTGGAACCCCAGGCCCTCAGCTCTGGGCGTCCCTTGTAGTGCGCCTCTGGCCCTTCAACCCTTCCGGTCCTGGCCCCAGCATGGACCAGTCAGGGGATGTCAAGACAGGTTTGAGTCTATGGCCCGACTCCCTCACTGGGGTCCACTTCCAGACCTTACAAGGGGGTAATTCACCCAGTTATAGGAGCTGGGGTTAAGGTGCCCCAACCCATCTTTCACCGGGGTGGTAACTAGCCTGGCATTTCCTGGGGGCTTCTGTACCACTGAGAGCCCCACCAGGCCACCCACTCCTGGCAGGGTGCAGTTTTAGGTCATGCCCAGGACCAGGAGCCTCCTGACCATCCCCTACAGATCCTCCCTTACCTCCAGTTGATACCAGCAGCCCTGCAGCCAGGCAATGTTGTAGCCTGAACTTCCAGCAGCAAAAATGCCCTATTTATATGGTCAGCCCTAAATCCAAAATGGCTGCCCTAATCAGGCACCTGCCAGCTGCTGTCTTCATGCCCTTAAAGTGGCAGGCACAAACAGTGCCCTGCTACACATATCCACTGTGTTATCAGCTTCTAACTGCTTATACTGAGATATCTCAAGGACTCTTGCACAAGAATAGGTTCTTGTCTTCTACATTCATTTAGCATTAGGTAGAACAGGTGTCAAAAATACATCCCACAGGATTAATCCAACTCATGGGCCTAGACTGACGCTGTAGTCAGCATGCAGAGATGGTTTGCACACACGCTGGACCCAGCACTGTAGGTCCTGCATGCTACACGTGACACTTTGCCAGACCTGCACACTAGCTCTAGAGCTGGCTTGAATTGAGCCCATTGATTGACCTACTGACTCTCATTTGGGCCTCAGACAGAAGAGTACAGTCACACACTGATCTCTTCTACATCTTCTCTATTTTAGGCTGTATGTCAGGAATAGAAAAAAAAAGTATCTAAGAAATAATACAATGATACCTGTGCAGGTCATTTTTAAGTCACAGTTGGTCTATTTATACATTGCCTATTAAAATTCCATTTATTATTGGTCTATGAGATTGAAATCAATACACATCACACCACTATTGCCACTCCTACTACAACAGATGCAACAGCAGCAATAATAGATTCCAAATTATGATCAACAGTACAGTTAATAACTTTCTTCAGAACTTTAATGGCCTATAATTTTGCCTCTGGACATTAGCTACCTAATCAGTTGGTAAGTGCTGTTAATGACCAAGTTGTCAGGTGTTATCACATTAATAATAGCATTTCCTTATTAACAGTGATGGCAGCCCACTAAAATATTTAAGAAAGGCTGCACAGAAACAGCATTACAAATGTCTTCAGATCAGCGTCTGCCATAGGCAGATCCAGAATTTTAAGAAGAGGAGTGTGGCATATGCAACCTGCATTGCAACTCAAGAGGGGAGGATGGATGGAGAGATGTGGCTGGAGTCCCCAGACACATAGGGGGCATGGAGGCAGGAAGCAGGCACGAGAATGGTGGATCTCCTGCTGCTGCCACTGTCCCCAAGCCAGGCCAGCACCCACACAGCCATTCCATGAAGCACCCAGCTGGAACAGGGAAAGAGTGGCCATTGGGCTTCTTCTTCCTGCACCTGCTCCTGGGGGCTCCAGCTCAGAGAGCAGCTGCACAGGGTGCCAGGCTGGGCCAGGGACAGTGGTGGCAGCAGCAGGTCCCTGCTCTCTGCCCAGCATCCCCCCCAACCAGCTTTTTCCCACAAGCACAGGGTCTCCAGCTATGGGGAACACCTGTACAGGGTGCTGGACTCTGCTGGAGATGTCAGCACCAGCAGCAGGTGGGTCCCCTCTCTCTGAGCCTCTCTCTGCCTAGATCCAAGGTGTCCCCCATCAGCCTCAGCTGGGTGCTGCAAAGTGGAAGGGGGGTGTACCTGCACCATTGATCCCCCTCCCCTGATCTGTCCTAGGTATGCACAGCCTGACACACAGTGTCTCAAATGGTTAATATCCACATTCCATTGTTTATAGTCTTACCTGTCAGATAAGATATAAATATAACTCAGATGATAGGTTACCACAAAAATAGCATACCTCACTAACATACTGCAATACTAGTCCCAAAAATAAGGTCTCCTGCTTTTATAGTTGTATGACATTTTCAACTACAGTGAGTATAGGAATTGCCTAGACCTGGGGTGCTCAACCCCCTGCCCATGGGCCACATCTGGCTCTCTGGAGCTGCCTCATCCCATCTGTGGGGCTCTCCATGGGTCAGAAAATTTGGCAACTGTAGAGTGGTGCCAAATAACACTACCACTGCTTTTTTGCCACCAAATTTCTAAGCCCCACATGGCTAGATCAGACTTTGGCCAGGTCAGCCCTGAGATGAGGGATCAGCCAGTGCCCAATGCAGCTGCGCAGGAATGACTCAAGTGGCACTCAGCCCCATGCAACTGCATCAGACATCACCCAGGCTGTTCCCACATGGTTGCAGTGGACCCCTGGCCCCACATGGCTGTATCTGGCTAGCTAAGCTGTTTCCACATAGCTGCACTGGTCCCTGGCTGAGCCAGCACCACATGCCAGCATGGGATCCATCCCACAGATCAACCTGACACTGTTTATCGAGTCCATGGGCTGAAAAGGATGGTCATCACTAGTCTAACCCACCAGTAGACATTTACTGTCACTGGAGCACTAGGTACAGTTTTCTGTGCATTTATTCTTTAGCTCTGTTCCTTTCTGTCATGTTGGGCCATGGGCAGGAAGGTCTGGGGATCACACCAGGTCAGGAATAGCAGGCAAGATTCAAGGGAGTGTTCAGAGTCCAGGTGTAGGGAAGCTAGGAAGCCAGGAACCAGAAAATCTGTCTGGGGAACCGAATCAAGGATTCAGAGGGTTGGGCAGAGCACAAGTTCAGGAGGCTGGCTGGGTCCTGGTGCTTACATAAAGTGCCATGAGTTAGAGTGCCTCCTCTGACCCAACAGACATTTGTCTATTGACTCAGGGGCAGAGAAGGGGAGGAAAATCAAGCCTCCCTGGAACAGAGCCACTTCTCTCCCCCAGCCCACCCCCACCCCAATTCCAGTGCTGTCTGCAGGAGGAGGGAGAAGGGAGGGGGTAGTGAGCTGCAGGCTGGGGTCTTCCCAGCCTGAGCTGGAGGAGGGAACTCAGGGAGAGGCACAAGGTGGGTAGGCTTCAATCCACTCACCCCCCAGATAAGGCTGGGCAAGCACCAGCCTACAGCTGGTTCCTTCTCTCCTCTTCTCTTCCCCTCCCTGCAGACATCTCCAGGGGGGCTGGGCTGCATTAGCCCAGCTCCATTGAGCAACAGATTGACCCTAGGGAACAGAAGTTCCCTAAGGCACTCCAGAGTGGAGCACCTTCATTTTATCCCACATTTGATGAAGGTTAATTTGTCATGCTATTATCCACTTTTAAAGCACTCTGCTGTCATGCACGTGTGTCATGGCACAGCTGTAGAGCACTTTCAGGGGGCTGATCACTTGGCAAATGTAACTTCTGTCTCCACCTCATGTTTCCACTATGTGAAAATAGCTCCCTTCAGTGAGAGTGCCTTTTGTGCCTTTGAAAATCTTTGCTGTGATCACTTACACAGTTCCAGAAGGTATTTGTAGTTTAAACAATGAATAATGACAGTGGTCATGGTTGAGAATGAGGAAGGACAACAGATGACAATATAGAAAATATCCTTCTGTGGAGAGCATTGTGTGTCAAGGAAGTAGAGCTAAGCATTTGTTTTATATTACGCACATTTTTGTGAGTATTTACAGATTGTTTTTGCTTTGTGTTCTAATTATTAAATTTAAGAACAAAAACTGGATTATAGATTACTGGTGTTAGTTTAGCCAAAGTAGCAAGTTTTAATGCAAGTCAGAGTCACTTAGGCATAAAAGTAAAGAGGGCATCCCGTGAAAAGGAAAGTCATGAAAAAACATAGGGGAAACATACATGCAACAGATGAAGGATCAAATACATCATCAATTAGCAACACATCATTCTGATGACTGATCATGGACTAACACAAATTCTGAACAAGCAAAAAAGAGGGGAAAAAAAGGAAACCACTTGAACTGTAACCTTGGGGAAGTACAGAACCATCGATAAGAATTTCATACCTGCAGCAACGAAGAGGACAAATGGTTATCTGCCTGCCTGTTCATAAACATCATAGATTTGCTGTGCCCCACTCAAATGTAAAGGTCTAGTACTACTCATATTGAAGCTAACAGGATGAAAAGGTGCTTATCATCTCAGCACCAATCAGGATCAACCCTTTTAAATGAAATTTTCTCTAGAATGATGTGTTTCATCCCTTATATGTATTGCACAGCTATTCTCTGTTCCAGCACAAAGTAGCTACTCTTTCTCCTATCTGATAGCTTTCTCCCATAACGCCCCACTTACAGTTAGCCAGGACAGGCAGTACTTACAAGAAGAGAAATAAAATAAATAAAACTAAGCTTCAGTAGCCAACCAAATTTATAAAATATTTATAAAAATTTCTGAGGCAGAGCATGAAGCACTACACAGTAAATACAATACAAAGCCATTGGATGATATTCAGAGTTCAAATGCACACAGTAACTCATTCAATAAGCAAGTTATATTTCTATGTGGAAATGGTACCATGGTCCTATATATCACAGGTATCATGTAATAATATTCTTGTTCATGCTTGTTCAAACATTACTCAGGGACTGACATCTTCACAGGCTACTCATTCTGCTGATTCTGCTTTCTTCACATGCTGTCAGCATGCTGCTTCTATATTCTGCATACCAAGCTGATGATTCTAATATTTTCACATATGTTGAGGTTAATATACAGATATTATAATTTAATGTATTCCTGTTAGCCATTGGCACACTACCTCCATTACTGTGATAAATATGATGTTATGATTTGACTGTTGATTAAAATCAATGACTCAGTAGTAAATCAGGTGCTATATACATTGTTGTGCAGGGTAATATACTTTTCCTTGATGGCAAATGGAGGCAACATATTGGCAAACAGAGGCCTAGCTATTGTTTTAAAATGTAATATATGCAAATTAGATAGCAGGGTGAATCTATTCCAATGATATCAGAGTTATGATGAAATTGTTTGTTGCTTAAAACTTCTAGATTTAAAAGAACCATTGTGCTCATAGTTTGATTTGCATAATAATAAATCACAAATGGTTTAAGGACTGAAATAGCAAAAATGTTATTGTCTGAAAAAGGCCAAATTCCCACAAAATGTCCACAAAGCAATTTTTTAAAATTCTAGAATAGTAGAGATGAGCTCAAAACAAGATCCAAAATAACTGAGCTAGGAACAGAAATTACACAAACTGGTATAAGCAAAAGGGAAACTGGTTCAAATCTGTAACACAGCCATGAATGCCACATGCCCTGGAGACTGGGGGGGTGGAGGGGGCACAGGAACAGGCAGTGGCAGTGCTGTCGGCGGCAGGAGTGTGGAGTTGATAGGTGAGGAACTCCTGCAGGCACCTGCAACACTGTTGGTGGTGTCATTGGCAAAGGCGGGAGGGTGGCAAGTGGTGAGCAATGACCACCCACCCAAAGACCGCCAGCAGTGCCTTTTCACAGGGGGTGCACCACCATGCGCAGGGGGTGCACATGCACCTGTGTGCATCCCCTACGCATCGCCAATGAACACAACAGAAGGTCAGTACATATAAACCGCTTTCAAAATGGCCAAAACTAGTTTAAGATAAACCTGGATGGATGTAGTATTAAACATAACTGATTTAGATTAAATCAGTTTATTGAACTTCCGTCCCAGATAACCTCCAAATTCAAATTCTCACACTCCCCCAGAATCCCAGGAGCCTTTGCACCTCCCCCCAAATCTCTCCTTGTAAGGTGGGCAAGCTAGCCTTACCCAAGCTGACTGCTCCAGCTGAGCAGGGAGATGTGTGCTTCTGGCCTGGGCCACTGCAGGCATGTAGCTGCATTTCCAGAATCAAAAGTGAATGTCTGTTCACTTGCTTATTGGTTCAATCTATGCAGCAGAGACTAAGGGATCAGGTAGGGAAAAGAGGTGGGGGTGTTGCCCTCTATGTGAAGGAGCAATACACCTCCCTACAGGCCAATGTCAGCCCCAAAGAAGAACAGCTTGAAACCCCCTGGGTCAAGCTCCAGGAGAGGTGCAGTGAGAGAGAACTGAATGTAGGTGTATACTACAGGCCACCTAACCAAGGGGAGGAACTTCATCTAGCGTTCACCCGTGAACTAACGGAGGTCACGCGTGCAAGGGACATGGTTGTCATAGGTGACTTCAACTACCCAGACATCTCCTGGGAGGAATGCTCGGCCAGCTCGGATCAATCATGATCCTTCCTGACCAGAACTGAAGAGCTTTTTTGACTCAGAAGGTGCACAGGCCATCTAGAGGCAATGCAGTCCTTGACCAGGTCCTGGCCAAAGGAGATGACCCTGGTGACCAACTTAAACGCAGAGGGCAGCCTAGGTGATAGTGACCGTGAAATCATTATGTTCACAGTCCGTTGCAAGGCTAACAAAACAGATACCAAGCTCAAAGTCTTAGACTTCAAAAACACAAATTTTAATAAGCTCACTTCACTAACAGAGAATGCCCTGAGAGACCAAGGACCACAGGCAAAGGGAGCATGAGCAAAATTGTTGTTCCTTAAGGGTACAGTCCTTAAGATTCAGAGAAAGGCCATTCCCTTATGGAGAAAAAGTAGCAGAAGGGTCAAAAAACCCTCTTGCCTAAGCAGGGAAGTTGCAGTCCTCCTACAGAAAAAGAAAGAGGTGTACAAACAGCTGAAGCTTGGGACAGCCTCTAAGGAAGACTACCTAACAATGGCCCACACTTGTAGAAACCAGATTAGGTAAGCTAAGCAGAAACCGAACTAAAACTAGCTACAAGAATCCAAGACAACAAGAAGTCCTTCTTTAGCTACACAGGGAGTAAAAGGAAAACTAATGGGAGTGTAGGGCCACTACTCAATGCCTCAGGATACCTGGTCGCTACCACTCAGGAACAAACAAAACTCCTAAATGACTACTTTGCCTCAGTCTTTCACAAGACCGAGGGGAACAACATGCCAGGTAGGGCACAGAATGAGCAGGGCAGGATGGACACCATTCCCACCATTGCCATAGAACTGGTGTACAATCAATTAAAGAAATTAGACATGTATAAAACAGTAGGACTGAATGACCTCCACCCAAGAGTGCTGCAAGAGTTGACTGAAGTAATCTCAGAGCCCCTTTCAAAAGTCATCTGGAGAAATCCCAGATGACTGGAAGAGGGCCAATGTTGTGTCCATCTTCAAGAAGGGGAAGCGTGAAGACCCAGGAAACTACAGGCCAATTAGCTTAACTCCTATTCCAGGGAAAATCCTAGAAACATTCATCAAAGAGGCTATATGTGACAAACTTGCAGAAGGCATAATACTGAATGACAGCCAGCATGGCTTCATCGTGGGTAGGTCTTGTCTGACCAGCCTTATTTCTGTCTATGATCAAGTGACTCATCACCTGAATGAGAGAAAAGAGATGGACATCATATACCTTGACTTCCAGAATGCCTTTGACCTGGTATCCCATGAGGTACTGATCAGAAAACTGAAAGATATCGGACTCAACTGCAGGACCATCAAGTGGGTGCAAAACTGGTTGTGTGGTAGGACACAGAGTCTCCAAATGAATGGTTCAGTGTCATTCTGGCGAGATGTGGGCAGCAGCATACTCCAGGGGTCAGTACTTGGCCCAGTGCTGTTCAATATCTTCATCAACACCCTGGATGAGGGGGTGAAAAGCCCATTGGCCAAGTTCATGGACACCAAGATATGGGATTATGCGGACACACCCACAGACAGGCTGCAGATACAAGCAGACCTAGACAGACTAGCATGTTGGGCAGAACAGAACGAGATGAGGTTCAACGGAGAGAAATGTAAAGTGCTGCATCTAGGAAGGAAGAACCCCCAGCACACCTACAGGCTGGGCATTGCTAACCTCACCAGCACTACAGATGAAAGGGATTTGGGCATAACAATAGACCCCAGCATGAATATGAGCCAGCAATGCAACGCAGTAGCCACTAGAGCCAATAAAACTCAGGCATGCATCAATCGATGCATCTCCAGTAAATCCAAAGAAGTGATTCTCCCACTTCACTCAACATTGGTGTAGCCGCAGCTGGAGTACTGCATCCAGTTCTGGGTGCTGCATTTCAACAAGGATGTGCTAAAGCTCAAGAGGGTCCAGAGAAGAGCTACCCATATGATCAGGGACTTCCAGAAAAGCCATATGAGAAGAGGCTGAGGGATCTCAGACTCTTCAGCCTAAAAAAAAGAAGGCTGAGGGAACCGGATTGTGGCTTACCGCTATATCAGAGGCATACATCAGGGGCTCAGTGAACAACTGTTCACCAGGGCATCCTGGGGGAAAACTAAAAACAAGGGCCAAAAACTCCTGGAAGATAGTTTCAGGCTGAACATTAAGAAAAAACTTCTTTACAGCTAGGGTGTCCAGACTATGGAACAAGCTCCCTCCAGAGGTGGTGCAATCATCTACACTAGAGGTCTTCAAGAGAAGCCTGGATGGTCTCCTGGCTGGGGTCATCTGACTCCAGATGTCTTTCCTGCTCATGCAGGGGGATGGACCCGATGATTCTTTGGGGTCCCTTCCAGCCCTATGATTCTAACCTGCAAAGATTGAATCAATTCAGCCTCAGGCTTTCTGACTCTGTACTTATCCCTAGAGTTTGGATAAAGTTCTTAGTGACTTGGAACTATTTCTTTGTGATTGTAGCAAGTGCTTATCCCAGTGGTGGTCACAATGTCCCATGATGGCCTCTCAGCCCTTGCCAACCTGACTCCCATTGGGCACTCTCACTTTTACTCACCCACCATGCCTCGATGTTATCAACTTCTGAGGAAATGGAGACTGCCCCAGGGCTTCCCAAGACTGGTCTTACTCTTCTGACCACAGGTGCCAGTGGTCATTGCCTTAAGGGCTAATTACATGGGCTCCATTCTCCCCCGTACCCACTCCCCAAGCCTCACAGATGACATTTTAATACATGCTCTTCCTGAGCTATGGGCTCCCAGTACCAGTCCTCATCCCTCCTAGGCTACAGATTCCTTGGCCCTCTTGGCCTCCAACTATGGTCCCTGACCTTCAGTCTCCCTAGACCCTGGCTCCATTCCTAAGCCAGTTGAGAACTTTGGTCTCCCTGACCCTGCTGATACCTGCCCTTCTGGGCTCCAGCCCCAGGACTCCTAGCCTTACCTACTCAGCCTCTTCTGGGCTCCTACCTCTCAGGTCCTCCTCATGCTCACCCTTCTCTAGGCAATTCCACCTCTGCTCATGCTAGGCTTCAGACCCCAGGCCCCCTCTAATCAGCCCTTCCTGGGCTCAGGCTCTCTCCCTCTATTCTTCTTGCCCATCTCTCTCTCTCTGGGTCAGATGGAACCTCTTTACTTCCCTTTAGCCCATCTACAACCACCAGCTGTTATTCATCACCAGCCCTCTTGGGCCATGTCCTCAGCCCCTATGACTGGGTCCCTCTACCCTACCAGGCTCTGCTCTATTCACTAGCTGGACTTTGGGCATCCTGGCCATCCACTTCCTGCCACCCCCCTCCAGACTATAGACTCATTCACTCCTGCTCCCAGGCCTACCTATTCCACTGTCTGGCTTGTTCCTGGGTTCTGGCCTTGTTCCCACGCTAAGTGCTGCTTACCCCAGTTCAACAGTTCTCTCAGGAGCCCTGCTACCAGGACATCTTCTCTTTGTGCCACTCAGGGCTAAACGGACTGACCAGCTCAGGCCCTGGGCTTATATGGCTCAAGACCAGCCTCCTTCTGGTCAGATGACTCTCTATTCAACCCCCTCCTCCCTATCTGGAGGCTGCTTCTCAAGCAGCCTCTCCTCTTAAAGTGACAAGCACACTAAGCGCCCTATCACAGTAATGTAAGACAACCTAATTTAAAATACTTACACAATCAATAGGTCTTTAATAAAAGTGCCATGAAAAAGTGTGGTTCTTACTCAAAAGGGATTTTATCATTCTCTTGGGAACAAAGATCAATTTGGGAAGCTGAATAAAAAACCATGGAGATTTGCTTCAGCAATTCTGGGATGGCACATCTTAGCATTCAGTCCCCTGCCATCTGAAGACATATTGGTCCTCTAGTCCTATTGGGAAAAGATGGCTAATCCCACAGGCTTGTGGAAGGCGTAATAGTAGGCAACGGCCAAAACTTCAAACATATGCAGATTAATGGAATGTCATTAAAATCCATCCATTAAAATGCATAGTCTGATCATGGGTGAGGTGCTTAATCACATTTGCATCACCAATACTTCAGTATATGATTCAGTTACCACTTTCTTAAAAAAGATCTTTGGGGTGCAAGAAAAGCCTACATCACCTCTGGGCTATACTACTTATCATACTCAAAGGACCTTGAAATCTTTCAGAAACTTCAACTAGTAAAACATATGGCTGTCCAGCATTTAAGTAGGTCAGATCTTAGGGCCCTTTACTTGAAGGTTTGCACTCAACATTTGTTAAATTTCACTAGAAGTGAAGTTGCAAAGTAGTCTTATTTATATGTAAAATCATCCGGGAGTCAAATGTCTCAGAGACCACTTTTCATCCACACTTTCATACATAACAAGTACAATAAGCAGTTTTAAGACCGAAATTTATGGGAATCCATGACATGAAATTCTTAATAATAATTCTCTGGCTCTGGAAAAACCATCAGAGATGCAGCCTTGACATTTTTAAAAGAACTTTCATTGTAGGTACTGCCATTCTGGTGACTACTGGTCCCTTTCAGCTGGCAGTCCTGCTTGTCCAGCTGTTCTTTAACAGTTGAGCCTTTTAAACTATTTTCTAAATCAGGGGTCGGCAACAAACAGACCATGGATTGACTCTGACCCATGAAAGAGATTTTATCTGTCTTGCCAAGTACGCCAAAACCTACATGGTCACAGAAGTTCATATAGCCTATCATTAGTAATTTTCACATGAGAATGCACTATCTGGTTGTGGAATATCCAACAACTGTAATCTCTGGTCCACCTTAATACCAAGCTGTCTTAATTTGGCCCACTGTTAGTGAAAGGTCGACAACCTCTGGGCTAACAAATAAGTATTAAGTGTAAGTGATTACTGTATTTACTTGAATATAAGATGATCCCCCAATAATTAGATTCTCTATATAGACCATTTATAAATTTGTTAACATTTTCCAGGTATAGAATCTAATTATTGGAGGTTTGCCTTGTATTTGTCCCCTTCCCACTACAGCAGGGAAAATAAATCTGGGGGTTCAGGTGGCCCCTTGCCCTCTACTCCCCCAACTTCTTCCTCCTGCAGCCCTTTCCCTGAATTCTCCTTGCTGTCAGATCCTGCTCTTCCTGAGCACATGGAAGTGAGGGGCAAATCTGAAAACACTGACCTGGAAATAAACATACCTGTAGTAAGTTACATACATATAGACAAATTACTACAAGTACTCATAGACTTAATTCATCCAGTATTGACCTTTTTTAAAACTACTGCAAGTTTTAGCACAGATCATTTAACTACTCCAGTGAGCACACTGTTAAGCAGCACTTTTGTACACACACACACACACACATATGCGCACACACACCCCACAGCTCAGCTCTGCTCACTATGAGCATGTACTCCAGATATGCGCCCCATAAAGGTTCCAAGTACTAATTAGCCCCCCACTCATGACTGGAACCAAATGTTCTCATCATGAGTACTGGGATCCTTCAAAACTTTATATGCAGGTGAGACAGGGCAACCTGATCTGGCTGCACCTCATGGAAGGTGGGACCACAGTAATCATACGTGACAGGAGGAGAAAGGGAGTGACAGAGGGGTTCTGGGTGAACTGTTTGGGGTCCTGTTTGGTGATGTTTGCCTGACATTTAAGGCTAGTAAAGAAACAGGAACCATTGGTAATGGGGAAAAGGCACAGCTCAGTCAGGTGTGTGAAGAAGAATTAAAATGTATTTGGTGTAGTGGCGCACCATGCTGATTAGGCAAAAAAACTCATCTTGTATTTGAGTAAATACAATTATCAGCTGTCATTATTATAGTATTAGGAAAGTTGTAGTTGGGTTTAAAATTAAATACATCATTTGCAAACAGCTTAATGAAAATTTCTCCTGTCAAGAATCAGAGTAGCAAGCAGGCTAAATTGGTTACCAAGTGGGCTGGGCTGTCAGTGTCCTAACTACTCCCAGCTGGCCTCAGGTGTTGATATTGGCATGGCTCTCTTCTTATAAGCAGCATTTCTTTCAGGATACTCAACAAGACACATGCCTTTTTATCTAGCTTTCTGCTTGACTCCTTGTTCTTGGTTTTCTGGTTCCTACCTTGGATTTCTAGTTTCCTAGTCCCTTGGTCCTTCCTGTTAGTTTCTAGTATCCTAGGTCCTGCTCATTTAACCTGGTTTCCTGTTTCCTCCTTGTTGGATTCCTGTCTTCATCCTGGTTCCTGGTTTGTACCTACTGGACACATCTACATGAGACATTTCCTGCAGTTACCTAATTAGATGTGCAGTAACTGTCTCAGCATCTACATGTGCAGCTCTGTAAGGCTGCAGGAAACTAATAAACTCCACAGCAAGTTAGTACTTGTAAATACTAGCACTATCCTTCTGTGGAGCTTTTTCATGCACAGCTACTTAAGTGTAGATGCTGACCCAGCTGACTGGGGCATAAGGTGCTTCAGTGTGGAGGCTGCCTTCCAGCTAGCTCCAAACTAAAGCACCCTTGTGCCTCAGCCAGATCCTTCATGGCATGCTGAACCAGGTCAGAGCAGCCCTGGGCTGACAGGGTGGCAGGCTGACCACCCCCCTCTTCCCTTCCCCAGCCCCAGCCCTCTGCTAGCCAGAGCTGATCCAACCCAACTCAATATGCTGCAGTCCTGGGCACACACGTAAATGCAGCTCCCAGAAGTAATAAACTCCGGTGCAACACAGTTTATTGACATGCATTAATATGCATGTGTAGATGTTCCCCTGGCTCCAGACTCCAGCTTCCACCCGTTTTGTCTAGACTGCCTTGCCAGCTCCTTGACCCCCTGTGCTTCCATGCCAGCTTCTAGATACCTTGCACTTCCAGTCCAGTCCAGACTGCTGGTCTCTGAGAGCCAGCTCCTGGCTTGTAGTCAGTCACCTATGTCCCAGTGCCATACAGCTACAGTTGCCTGATCCAGACCCACTGGTGCTAGTGACTAGTCTGGATACCTACCTCCTGTTCCTGATTCCCACATGGCTCATGGTTCTTCCCATGAAGAAGAAGGTAACTACCTACTTTGTAGTCTCTCACAGACCTCACCCTCCTACTTTCCCTGATTCAAATTGCTTCCCTAACCTTGTCTGTTCCTGATCCTCTTGACCCTCTAGGGCCAAGCCCTGACAGCCTACATCCTGGTCATGCCTCTGATAGTATCACAGTAATACTTAGGGGACCCAATCAGAATCAGGGCCTTACCATGCTAACACATAAAGATATGGATCCTCCCTAAGTGTTTTTACAATCTACAAACTCAAGAAACATTTACCCAGGAAAGGTAAAGAATAGTGTCAGCTAAATAAAATGTGTATGCGCATTAGCTAGGGAGAGGTCTCTGCATTATTCTCAATATTTTTAAAACAAGTTTCTTCTGTTGAAGTTTTGTCATAGTTGAAGTGTTGCCATAACTGTGAGGCTCCAGGAAATATGTGAGAAGCGAGGGGGTTTGTTTTTATTGGTGATCTCTTTAATTGGACCAGCTGTATATTTGGGAAAGGTGTTAAACAAGCTTTAAGGCACAAAGTGCCCTTCCTTAGGTCCTGAAAGAGTGATCTCGCTTCCTGCAATTTTTATAGGTGTTGCAGCAGGAGTGGTTTCTTATTGGCAGAGTTTAATGATGCACACAGTAACCTGAAATATACCTAGATCCCCAGCCTACATTTTTCTACCCAAACATGGAGGTCTGAAGACAGCAGGTCTTCAGGTATAGTTCCTCTGGAAAAGTTAAAATTTCCACACCCCCAGGTCAAGAATTCATGTTATTCATCCTCTACCTACTGAGAGGCTGTTGTTCATTTATATCTTCAAAATAATAATAATTTCTATACCTTAATGTTGAGCAGAACTGTCTTGTACTATTCTACCCTTATTAACAAAATCTTAGGCTGTTGTTTTGTATTCCCAACAAAAAAGGAATCAGCAGCATCCATTCTCTAAGGCATGAAGGAGCAAACAAAACATCTACTCATACAAAAATGAATCAAAGCACCAAAACAAGGAAAGCTACAAATAAGCAAATGGGAAAAACAAAGAGCTCAGACTGCAGTAATCCTAATAAAACATTACCATCCTAATTAACAGAACCAAGTGCTCTAATCATAACCTTAGCAGCTCTTTGATGAACAGCAAAAATATTTTCATGGAGTTGGAGTGTAAAAAAAAAAATGCATAATGTATGAGACAATGGCAAAATATCTCCTATCCCTGAAGGAATGGCTTTTGTCTCACATGTAGGTCATTCCAGCATTCATAAGATATTTTCAGTATCCTTTATAAAGCTATTCAAACTTCATAGATTATTATGTCAAACTTTCCTCACTGACAAGCTGGAATTTTTTATTTCAATTAATATCCTTGTAAGAAGATTGTAGACACTGAATTCAAAAACCACCAAAAGCAATTAAAGCAATCAAAAGTGTGAAATGGGCACTCCAGTCAGCTAACAGGAAAAGTTGTGCAGCACAGCTGTCAGACACTGAGAAAGATTACAGACAATGAATGCCACAACACTGGAGAAATCAACAAAGCATGAATTCAGAAGAGAACTGAAGCAGAAGGAATAATATAAACTTCACTGGGAAGAACAAACATTCATGAAACAAACAGAGATATAAACTTGCCTACTTATAATGCTTATATTAAACCTTTTAATAACATTAAAGTGAAAGGAGAGAAAGACAATTTCTAAGTTTTTGATAAGCAGAAGTGACCAAACAGAGATCTAAAAGGAGTCTAAGAAAACAACAGATCAACAACACTGAAAATCAAGTCAAGATAAGAAATATCAAGTTAGGTACTTATCAGGCAAGTCTCCTGAAAGACATCAGCTGATATAGGTCTTTTTAAAAAAAGCTTGGCCTAATACTTTACAGAGACATACAGATTGTAAAACAATATAAATTCTTTAAAAAATATGCCATAGATAAAGTTGTAGCCACTTTCAGTTAGACAGCTAAAGTTCTCATCCTTCAGACCTGAAGGAGGGTTCTGTGTTCAAAAGCTTGTCCAACATCTCTCTCAGCTATACAGGTTAAAAAATGTTACAAAAAAATCTTGCTTTTCATAAATGTCATAGACTGTCATGGCTGGAAGATTTAAACCCTAATAATATATATATGCACATACATCATAAAAATGTACACTATATATGACTAGGGATCTCTAAATTGCAGAGGAAGTGCCCCCTGCAGCAGCTCCTTTCATTTTCTTTCATTTTACTGCTTGTGTCTTCACACCCCATCCACTCCACCACCACCCCTGATTGGCAGAGGGACCCTGCTGGCCGGGCCTTTTGCAGCTGATCACCAGGGAAGGGAAAACTGTGGCTTTAAATATGCTGCAGTTTTTTACTCCCTGAGGTCAGCAGCAAGTGCCAGGTCCACTAGGGCCCCTCCACCAATTAGGAGAGGAAAAACCATGGGATATTTAAAACCATGGTTTTTCTTCCCCAGGGATCAGCTGCAAATGGCCCAGCTAGCACAGGCCGTCCCCCAATCAGAGGCGGAGGGGTCAAGCAGCAAAATGAAAAACAATAGAGGAGCCACTGTGGGCAGTACTTCCTCCCTGATTTATGGAGATCCCTATACATGATATTTAGTAAATATTATAAGAAACAGCATGGATGGGTATGCAAATGTAACCATCATTTCCTAATTTTTGAGCACCTGACTTTGCAGCCTTAGTTATATTCTTTTAACACAGTGGGTGCATCTACACATGCCCCTATGGTGCTGTTGTTACTGCACCATCATTTTTACCAGGGCTCAGTGAAATGGCTGTGTTTTGATTTGGTTTCAGATTCGGCCATTTTGGAGGACAGTGATCTGTTTTGGTGTTTCGGATCACTGTCCTGTTTCATTTCAGCCGAATATGTATCGGAGATTCAGCTTCCCTAAATTTCCTCTAAAACTGTTTTGAACAGGCTACAAGGGAAGCTTTGCACAGCCCTACCCAGCTGGGCAGGGCTTGGGGCCAAGGCTGCAGGGCCCCAGTGGGAAGCAGGACGGGGCTGTGGGTGGCTTGTCTGGGAGAGGGGGATGGCCACTGCCCTCCGTGCAGGCAAGGAGACCCCTCCATGCAGATCTCTGATCCCTTTCATGCCAGGTCATGGGGCAGGGAAACAGTGCAGAGTAGCAAGAAAGCCTGCTAGTCCCATCCACATGACTCAGCTCCACAGGGAGCAGAGATCTGTGTTGGGGGTTTCCTTGCCACCGCTGCCCGCCCCACACTGCCCCAGCAACATGGGGTGCATGGAGCAGGCAGTGGCGGCAAGGAGACCCCAACGTGGATCTCTGCTCCCTGCAGAACGAGGTCATACAGCAGGGCAGTGCTGGTCCCTGCCACATGACCTAGCTCTGCAGGGAGCAGAGATGTGGAGCTGCACAGGGTAGGCAGCAGCAGGGAGGAGACCCCAGTGAATATCTCTGCTCCCTGCAGAGCCAGGTTGCATGGCAGGGCAGTGCTGGTCCCTGCCACACAACCTGGCTCTGCAGGGAGCAGAGAACTGCAGCTTCATGGGGCGGGCAGTGGTGGCGAGGAGACCCTGGCATGGATCTCTGCTCCCTGCAGAGCCAGGTCGCATGTCAGGGACCAGCACTGTCCTACCACATGACCTGGCTCCACAGGGAGCAGAGATCTGCACCAGGGTCTCCTCGCCACCTCTGCCTGCCCTGTGTAGCCCCACGTTGCTGGGACAGTGCAGGGCAGGCAGTGGTGGTAAGGAAACCCCCCAGTGTGGATCTCTGCTCCCTGCAGACCTAAGTCACATGGCAGAGCAGCAGTGTACAGTAGCTTCTCTGCTAGCCTGGCTCTGAAACACTGAAATTTTCTGAAACATTTCCAAAACATTTCAGATGCCTTGTTTTGTTTCGGAGATGTTTCTGAGCCTTCTGTTTTGATTCAGATTCGGTGTTTTGGGTGCCGAAATGGCCCAAAACACCTCCAAAACAAAATGGCTGCCAAAATTTCACAGCCCTATTTAGTACTTCCTTTAGGATGGCACAACTACAGCCATTAGAATGGCGTAGTAACAGTCGGCAGTAACAGCCAGCAGTGTAGTTATTTTTAGCTGCTACTTTGCTGTAGTGACTCTCTATAACAAGGGAGTACGTTGCTATGTCGACATAGCTGTGGCATCACAATTTGTGCCCATGAATGCTACATCACCATAGCAGGTTGATTCATAGATTCATAGATGTTAGGGTCAGAAGGGACTTCAATTAGATCATCGAGTCCGACCCCCTGCGTAAGCAGGAAAGAGTGCTGGGTTCAGATGAACCCAGCCAGATGCCTATCTAACCTCCTCTTGAAGACCCCTAGGGTAGGAGAAAGCACCACCTCCCTTGGGAGCCCATTCCAGATTTTGGCCACTTTAACCGTGAAGTTCTTCCTAATGCCCAGTCTAAATCTGTTCTCTGCTAGCTTATGGCGATTATTTCTTGTAACTCCCAGGGGTGCCTTGGTGAGTAGAGCCTCACCAATTCCCTTCTGTTCCCCCATGATGAATTTGTAGACAGCCACAATGTCGCCTCTCAACATTCTCTTGCGGAGGCTGAAGAGGTCCAGGCACCCTAGTCTCTCCTCGTAGAGCTTGGCCTGCAAGCTCTTAACCATACGAGTGGCCCTCCTCTGGACCCTCAGGTTGCTACGGTCACATAGTATCATGTGTAGATGCGCCCACTTTGTATGTGTGTACATATGTATATGAATATGGATAAGAGAGGTGAAAAGGGAAAATTATGTTCTCATATATTTGTATAATTATAAATTCTCATTCTAGAACATCAAAAATATACAATCCCTGGTTTATGTGAAAACAAACTATATAACTGTACTGATGGAATGTACTGTGATAACAGAGTGCTGTTGCTTCTCCTGTCTAACTCATGGATGCACACTTGAGCGCTAACATGTGCCTTTACCATTCAGGAGTCGTCAGTCTTCTCACTCATGAAGACAAACATCATGACAGGTCTTGGTTATCATTAATTTTCTGTGCATATCTCTGTATTGCTCATTTCATTGTTCCAGAAGACTGCAATCAACTGTCACCTATGAGAGTACCAGACAGTGGAATAATCTTCCATGGGAAGTGCGGAAGATTCTATTTACAAGACATTTGACTATGGTGTGCAGAGAAATGGAAATTATTGGGAACTAAGCAAAATAGGCTGAAAAATTAGAAGTTTCCCATGATTAACTTTCATAATATCTGTAGTCCATAACACTGCTTACTATAAACCAGTTTGTGCCACTGTAAACTTCCATTACTAAGCGATTCCAGAGGTAGTCCCATTGAAAGATCCTTGCCACCATTTCTGTATGGTAGGAATTAATCCAGGTTACCCAAGGACTAAAACCTGTTGTCTATAGCCAGTTTTTAAACCTGGTTGTCTAAACATGGGCCTTGCACATCTGATGCAAAAGCCATTAAAAATGAATGGAGTCATTCCCTTGATTTCTATGGCCTTTGGATCACACTCCATATGCTTATTTAAGCCCCTAAATCAATGAGATTGGTTGCTACTTAATGTAAGTTATGGTTGTACAGTCTAGCTCAGTGCACATAGGCAGAGAACAGAAATGTGTAAACAGGAGATGTCATGACTAGTAGGGGTGTGCGAAGCAGACAATATTCAATTCAGATTCAGCCCAATTCAGGGGACAGGGATTTGATTTGTTGATTTGGATCACTGTCCCGATTCAATTTGACCGAATCTGAAGATTCAATTCTGATTTGGAGAACTGGTGATTCGGCCAGAGACACAGCTTTATATGTTTTTTCTATCTACCTCGAGGTACCAGGCCCAGCTTATGAACACTGAGATGGTAGAGTGGATGGAGTGTCCCACAGGAATGCAGGGGGGTCCCCCACGCACTTGGCAGTGGAACCAGAAGTCGGCCAGAAGTTCTGGAAGTTCTGGTCCACTTCTGGGTCTGCCGCTGAGTGCATGGTGGACCTCCCCACACTCCCATATGATACTCCATCTGCCCCACTATCTCAGTATTCACGAGTCGTACCTGGTCCCTTGAGGTACATAGAGAAAACATATAAAACTGTGTCTATGGCCGAATCATCGAATCTCTCTGAATCTCTCGGAACCAAATCAGAGGCTTCCAGTTTGATTCAGAGTGATTAATGGGTCTCCTGATTCAATTTGTATTCAGCAATTCGGCCACTGAATCAGGCCAGATCTCCAAATTGAATCAGCGGCCAAAGCTTCACACAACCCTAAAGACTAGACAAAAATTAGCCACTTGTGGTTTCCAGGATTATTCACTATCACAGCTGTCCACCACCTCTGAAAAAATCAGACCCTTTGAACATCTCATTATGGACTAAGTCTACTAATGCCCCCAAAATTCTGCCCTAAGGGCAATATTATCATAACTAATTCACACTGTGATGCACCATGCATGCTGTGAATGGGGCTCTGCTGTCACAGGTGAGTTCTGAATTCAGGATGAATAGAAACTATGCAAATTTTATCTGGAATACAGACCCAAAATGAGAAATTTCCCTAAGTGTGGATTAAACTAAAGCAAATATTGGATCATTTTACTGGAAGTGCCCTTTTTGATCTAAGCTCCTCTGTGCTAAACCTTCTTTAAAGTCACATTTGTTGATCTACTGGTTGGTATTTTAATTTTAATCAACTATTTAATTTAAATTAATTTAAACTAAATTCTGATTATTTGAATACTGGTCTTCTAGAATGCCATTGGGACAAATTATTCTAGGTCACATGAGTATGTATAAATGAACTGAATACTTTCTGATGTGGATACGGAATAATAGATACATGTACTTTTTAATTGCATCAAATGCTTTTTAAATTTTTATTTTTTTATAAATACAATATAGTTTCATAGTTTCATAGTTGGTAGGGTCAGAAGGGACCTGAGCAGATCATCAAGTCCGACCCCCTGCCATGGCAGAAAAGAGTACTGGGGTCAAACAACCCCAACAAGGTGATTGTCTAGCCTTGTCTTAAAGACCCCCAGGGTAGGAGCCAGTACCACTTTGCTTGGCAGTTGGTTCCAGATCCTAGCTGCCCTGACAGTGAAGTAGCGCCTCCTGATGTCCAATCTGAATTTACCCTCTGCCAGCTTGTGACCATTATTTCTAGTTACTCCTAGTAGTGGTTGGGGGAACAGGGATTCCCCCAGTGCCTGCTGGTCCCCTATGACTAGTTTGTAACAGGCTACTAGATCCCCCCTCAGCCTTCTCTTGTGGAGGCTGAACAGGTTCAGGTCCCTTAGCCTCTCCTTGTAGGGCCTGCCCTGCTGCCCCCGATCATGCGAGTGGCCCTCCTCTGGACCCTCTCCATGTTGTCCACATGCCTCTTCAAGTGCAGTGCCCAGAACTGGATGCAGTACTCCAACTGCGGCCTGACCAGTGTCGCATAGAGGGGGAGAATCACCTCCTTGGACCTGCTCGAGATGCATCTGTGGATCAGGTATAGTTGGCCTTCCTGACTGCATCTCCACACTGCCAGCCCATGTTCATCTTGGCAACAATAGTGATTCCAAGATCATTTTCTGCCTCTGCACTGAAAAAAAGGGAGTTCCCCGGCCTGTAGGTATGGTGCTCATTCTTCTTCCCCAAGTGCATCATCTTGCACTTGTCAGTGTTGAAATCCATCCTGTTCTCATCCACCCACCCCTGTAACCTGTCTAGGTC
>NW_017729033.1:80225369-80233800 GCF_001723915.1 Gavialis gangeticus | reverse complement strand
TGCTCGTAAAGCCGTGCCAGGGGTCCTGCAATGACCTCAGCTAATTCCCTCAGCACTCTGGGGTGGAGATCATCCAGACCAGCTGATTTAAATACATCCAGTCCCTCCAGAAGTTCTCTGACTAGATCCTCACTGACCCTTGGCTTGGGTGCGCCTCCCCTGGGGCCTGAGGGGGTCCTGGTGTGGGGGCTGATCCGGTCCCTGCTCAGGAAAATGGAGGCAAAGAAATTGTTAAATAGGTTAGCTTTGTCTTCTGGTTTGATGACCAGATTTCCTAGCATGTCCTGCAGGAGCCCCACCTTACCCAGTACTTTCTTTTTGCCCCCTATGTATTTAAAAAAGGACTTCCCGTTGTCCTTGATCTGGGTAGCTAGTCCCAGTTCCATCTCTGCCTTGGCCTTTCTGACCACTCCCCTGCAGCCCCAAGCAACCGAGGTATAGTCCTCCCTGGTGATGGCCCCTCCCTTTTGGTGAGCCATGGGGGCTTTTGCTGCCTCTTGCCCCCTTTGATCCATGTTGGGATTACCTCCCTTATATATATATAAAAATCAGAAAAGCATATTGATCAACTGTGGATATAAAACCAAACTATGCCACAAACAATAAAGAATAAAAAGGAAAAATAGGAGAAAAAAAGAGTTGGGGAAAGGGCTAGAAGAATTTAAAAGAAGCATGCAATGAGCAACAAACTAGCTACCAATATATTCCAAGAATTCCTTCCAAACTGCAATAACCTTTTCAAAGCAGTTAAGTCTGCTAAACACGGCTTTCTATAGATGCCAGCTGTACCATCTCATTGTACCAGATTTTGACCTTTGGAGATGTCCTAATTTTCCAATGTAGCAATATAATCCTGTGCATTACTAATAAACTCCACTGTAAAAATGCAATTTAGAAAAGATTCAGTTTGAATTCCTTTGGGATATACCCAAGAACATACACATTTGCCAAAGGCCTCAGTGCCATGTCCAAATACATATTAACTCCAGGTACAATTTCTTGACAAAAGAATTGATAGCATATGACCAAAACATGTGACCAGGCATTTCCTGCAATGCGTCACATCAACTTGTGTCTACTGGCAGGATTTTTTTTTTAAGTTTAGAGGGAGCCCAATGCAGATGAAAAATGATCTTTTCTTGTATAAGATCATGTTTGAACATAAGAGTCCATAAAACATATCGGCAAAATCCTCCTTCCAAACTAGCTGCTTGTGCTTGATACCACTATAGTAGTTAGGATACAAACCCTGTAGGGTTATCCCAATGATATGTAACAGCATAATGCCAAATACAAATTTCTGCTAGGAAAGAACCTGTGAGCTGCAAGTAATATTTTCTAGATATACTTATATGTAACAAGATCCAGCTTTGGTGTTAAACAGTGAATGTCTAGAGTTTCTCCTCTGAATGGGGTTCCTTTCCTCTGGTCCTGATCTTTGTTTTGCATGTCTGGCTTGCTCTTTTAGCCTTTTTAGTTTTTAATGTGCTTTTGCAATGACACCTTCAGCTATCAAGCAAAACCTGAAATGTAACAAGACTTTTTCCAGTATCTCAAATAAGCTTGGCATGATACTTATCAGAAGACAACAGTGCTTTACAACAGTGTGGAAATAAATGGAGAGAACACTAAATAGCTAGTGAGGATTTGTAGATAATTATATGAATTGCATGCCATTCAGCACTCAGAAATCTATAGGATGGAACAAATTGGAGGAAAATAAGGGCATCCTTTTAGTATTCTGAAATAAATAAGACTGATATTTCAGGAAGACAGAATAGGAAAAAATTCAAGCAGTACAGGCCAAGGTATTACCTCCTTCAGAATTTAATCTCTCAATAGTTTATTTTGGATTCCCATGTAAATAGTATGTTGCCTGGAGCTAGATTTGCTGGAGACTGGAACACACAAGACCCCCTTCTGCTGCTGAAGTAAGATGTATTGAAACTTTTGCTAATCAAATCTGACAGCTCTCTCTTAATTAGGGACATAAAATGATATTGTCCTAAACTAAATTGCTTATATTATTGTGATGTGGCTTCTTGTACATATACCATCATCAAACTGATTTGAATATTGATTAAATCACATATGGGTATAAATGCTAAAGTTCAGGTCTAAGGATTTTAGTTTTGGCGCTAGTGGATTTTCAGACCCAAGATTTTGGTTCTGTTCATCATTTAGATGCAAACCATAGATCTGATTTTCAATCCATTTTACACAATATTCTGACATTTATGAACAAGGTGTTGGGGTTCATGTCCATTTTTAATGTAAACTTATGAAGAGGAAACTAATATAACATTAATTCATTATAGCTTTTTAGCCTGCATTAACACCACGTTTTGTTAAAAATGCCTGCTTCCTCTTAAAACATGCTCATTTTGTATGGTAGTGATGACAGGAAAAGAGGATAGGTTCTTGCAACAGCTGGGTGAAAATGTAGTCTCAAAGATGTATCATTCTTTCTATATCAGTCCTTTTTGGCTGTAGTAAATAAAACCAATACTACAGCATAGCTAAACATCACAAAGTCTCATTAAATCCATTACGTATCTTTAAGGCATTCAGATATCCTCATTGTGGTTTAAATGCCACATTCAGATAAATCTGGATTTTAAAAATGCTGCTTGTCTACTTCCATTCTTCTCTTTCCTGAAAGGTTATTTAAGTGAAAATGAACTAATTAGTAAGCAAAATTAGACTTTGGTGATTGTACTTTGGTGATTGTAGTTTGGCAATTTATGCTATTACCCTTCTAAATTTTAAGGTGAAACCGATTAAATTAAGGATGACTTTAATTCTTCTTTATTGCTATACCTTTATGTGCTTTGCATTGTTTTAATTAATGCTTATGAAGTGTGCAAAAGGATGAAAAGGAGATAATCACAATCCATTAACAAAATTTAACATTTCAGTTTTAAGGCTTGATATGCTAATTGTGTACTGCTGTTTTCAAACCTTTAAAACCCATAATTAATTACTTCCAATAAGGAGTAGAAATGAGGCCATCTGTAGAAAATGAAATCCTATGCAATACTGAGGCGAGATACAAGAGAGATGAAGAAAAGAGTTGAGCATTGCCTGGATGTCTCTTAAGGTTCTATAATCTATACCATCAAATCCACACTGTCCAGGTGAGCCTTACAGAAGTATCTGTGGCTACTGATGAATACTCTCCTCGGCGACTGGAATACTAGCCAGGATCCCTGAGTCTTATCATTTCTCTGTCAGCAAATGGCTGTGAAACACTAATGTCAACAGCGACTGCATTAGCTCAAGTGACAAATATCTGTGCTGCAAATCTAAAAGGTGGGCAAATCCTTTGACCCATTTGAGAGTCAATGGGGTTCCCTCCAAGTGGGGGTGGATTTGCTATTTAAAAATCTGCTATTTAAAAATTACATTAAAACAATCCTCAGACACTGAAGAATGCTCATGTAATTTTGATTGTGTCCTCTTAAGAGTAAATGACTTTTAATTAATAGGCTATCATACCATTTTGCCCCAGCACCCCTATCTCACTCAATATGGGCTTCCATATTTCTCCTAACTCATGGAATGTTATTCCCAAGCTAGCTCATAAAGCCACCACCCAGTTTTCCTCCAAATCTCTCTGAACTATGGGTGACAGGATGGCATATGTGGTGTTGTATTCACTTGAAGTCAACACAGGTATGAGAGTTGGCTCTTGCTTATCTGACATTTTTCACTAGTAGTCTATCTATCAATGGCATCACAGATTTTATGATATTAGGTTCCATCAGCATTTCATTCACACCTGGGGTGATATGATATTTCCCTGTGGTCATCTAAGTAGCAGTATTGTAGGTATATACATGGCAGTTTTCACACCTATATGCAGGGAACTACTCTATCCTGGACTTGTAGGCTTGCACATGTAGGTGCGTACATGGGTGTAAGTCCCAAAAAGAAAACGGAGGAGAAGTGCTGCTGCTCTCCCATGTTATATCCCTAATAACTAAGTGGCTAGAGAAATCACTAGGGAACCCACAGAGCAAGGTTCCAAGCCACCTTTGCTCAAAAGAGATTCAAATCCAAGCCAGTCACTTCTCAGCACAAGTGGTAAACACCATGCCAAAGGTCAGGAATTAATCAAGGTCTCTCTCCAGTACTCCTTGTGTTGTCAGTGTCCCTTTTGCAAGGAGGAAGTGGAGGAGACCCTCTACCATGCCTTCTTTGACTGCCCCTGGCCTGCAGCCAATCTTTGCTTGACACCCACTTTGTTGTAGTGGACTTAGACTTCAGCAAGTTGGCATACTTCTTTTCAATCCTGTACCAGGCCTGGCTAACTCCCTCCTGCTTGAACAACTTCCTCCTGGACCAAGCTAAGATGGTGACACTGAAGAGTCACCAGAGCTAGCTTACCGGGTCTGGCTCTGATGATGCCCTCCACCTCTTTTGGTTCCTCATTCAGACATATCTGACCTTTGAATTTGGGCACTTTGCCTAAAACAAAATGTGGACCACTTGGCTTCCTTCTAGGTTGAGGGGGTCCTATGCACTGTGGAGCACGGTATTGTCACTTTATTGAATTGTTCTTCTTTGGTTATTTGTCTTCATATCTATCCCCATGTGGGGTTCTGTGCTTGTAACTGATTGCTTTTGACTGTTTTTTTCTAACATTTTACTTTTTTATAATAATGATTTAAAAAATTAAAAAGTATTCCTGATACCTGTGAAGATAGGAGGAAAAGAACAAGCGCAGAGTGAATAGAAGCTGATTAACTGTCCCTTGCATTGCTTAAAGTCACTGGGGGAAAAATGAATGAACGACAGTGTAAGGGGAAGTTTTTTTCTCACTGGGAGAAAGGGCCCAGGCTAGTATCCAGGGCCTCCTGCCTTCCGGCAGCCACCTCATGGATGCATCTACACGAGATATGTTACTGAGCAGTAGACTAAATCTACTGTGCAAAGCATCACTTACAAAGCAAAACACATACACAGCATTTACTGCACAGTAGTTTAGTCTACTGTGTGGTTGGCTACTAGATACAGATAGTAGATTAACCATGCATTAGCTACTGCACAGTAGCACTTGTGTAGACAACTGACAAGGAGCAAATTGCTCCTGGTCAGCCCAGGCAGCTGTTTCCCAGATCTCCTGGGTAGCTGTTTCCCAGTCTGACAGTCCAATTGGCAGACTGGAGCCCAGTCTGAGAAGATTTCCTCTCCCCCAGCAGCTTTTTCCTAGACCTGCACCCCAATCAGCAGCTGGTGGATAAAACACAGATTGGCAGATTGGGCCATGGGGCTTGGAAACAGCTACTGGGGAGCAGACAGCTCTCTTTGCCCTCCAGAGCCCAGGCCTGACTCAGATGCCCCCTGCCAGACCAGGACTAGCACCTGGGGGAGCCTGGAGCTCCCCATGGCTGCTGTAGAGAGGCAGGGCAGGGCAGAAAGAGCCCTTCATTGAACTGCTCCTGGCAGGAGCAAATTTGCTCCTGACAAGCACACATTTAGACACACTCCTAGGGATAGCTTACTGTGCATTATTTTATTGTGTATCAAGCTTACGGTGCATTAATAGCAAATGTAGATGTGCCTACTGGGTCATACACCATCTGGCTTGCTCTCTGGCTTCTAAGAGGGTCAGCTTCAAAACGAACACCAAAGAAGGGTATGGATAATGTCTGAGCTGTAGCTTCATTGTTAGAGCAATGTACTTAAAAAATGTTAGTTCAGATGTCCTCCAGATTCGCAGGTGAGTGCCTTATAACTATTCATTCCTCTCAGCCTGTTTATTATTCTGTGTATGCCATGGCAGCTAGCTAAAACCTGGCATAGGCACTTGAAGTTTGCTCCATTTTTTGTGTTTTATTCATTACAAAGCACTTTGGCATTTAACAAACAGTGAATAATACTCTTGTTGTCATATTTCCAACTTTATGCAGTTCCTATGTTTTATTATGGCAACTAAACATGGAGCCAAATATATACACACTGTTTAGTGCAAGGCCTTAAAGTCAAATGGAGTTTTCTTATTTCATTTTTTTAATTTCAGTTTGCTATTGTGTTTACGATGGGTTAATGTTTTGTGTTCTGCTTATTTTTCTTACTGCAAAATGAAATAAATGTGAATGTCTCCCAACAAATGTACCCTTAGAGACCCCTACTAATTGGGACAACTGCTGTAACTGGCAGATTTCTCTTTTTACTGGGGTCTGTGCCAAGCAAGAGATTTCCACTGTATCACATTAAATACCAAGCATATTTTTAACTCAAGAACAAATGCAACTATCACCACTCTCTCCATATTGAAAATACTATAGCATTTGCAACCACACAACATTAAGATATTATGACAGCACACAGAACTAACAGAGTGCAAAATACCTATTTTAAGTTAGATAATTATAGAATATACATAATTATGTACTCTGCTGATCATACACTAAGAACATAGAGACAGATCCTATAGCCCTTACTCATGCTGTTCTATAAATAATCCCACTCAAGATTAGTGAGTAATTGTTTAGCATAAGTAAGGAATACAGAATCTGGGCCCTAATGATTTATTTAATAAATGTATGTACATACCAGGAGACAGGCATATCATCCACTGAGCATTCTAGATAGCAGGCAAAACCTATACTTGTCACAAGTCAGTGCTCTTATCTCATAAAATACAACTTTGGCTTTAGGGTATTAATTTGTACAACAGAAGTGTCCTATTGAGGCATTCCAGAACTAACACTCTGGAGGATTACTGCTGGATTAACTGTGTTTTCAAGAGATGGTCTTTAGGCTACTAAGGCTAAGACTATAAATCTGACAAGGTACACAGTGCCCTTTCAGGAAGTTAATTCTCAATTTAAAGAACAAGCAAGTCAGCTATCAGGTTAACATGTTATCAGTGAGAAAAGTGTAATCAGCCTTTTATTATTTTCTTCTGGAAGCCCTAAAGAAGATATCTTTACTGAATCTTTAATGCTCCTTTATTATAATCTTTATTAGAGTTGATCCAGCTCACTAGAACTAGCTCAGTGAATGGCACTGTAATTGAAATCACCCAGGTTAATTCTGGGTCACTCTGACTGTACTGAGGAAGTACCACACATCTCCTAGAAAGAACCATCATTCATTAGCTTTGATAATTAATGAATAAAGCAACAGCTTAGAAGGTAAATTTTCTCCTGAATGGTGGTGAGACAGATGAAGAGATGAAGGAGAGGCTAGACATATTCCTGATCACTCAGCCAAGGCAAAGGATATATTTGAGAGCTTCCAAACTATGCAGAACTAACATGGTTTGCTTTTCAACATAAACAAGAAAACCTAACACCCCACTGGAGGGAGAAAGAAGATTAATCTATAATCTGACCAGACTGGGAATTAAAACAATAACAGCACAATCTTTTGAAGAGAAGCCCTTTATCCAGCACCTCAAAATGAAGCAATTGTCAGCAATGTAAATATATGCTTAGCAACTAATGCCTAGGGGGCATCAAGGGCAATGATTATGTTGATTTAGTATGTGTCAGATTTCTTCATGTGTCAGTTAAGAAAACTCTGTGACCTTGACACTGGAACTACAAAAGACTTCTGAAATCTGCAGACTCTCACTGAAATGACAGCCTGAGAGAAATGTCAATCGTGTACACTAAGTTGCTGTACAGCACCTGTAAAGATAGACAAGTGTCAGCTGCCAAACTAATTTTTGGAAGAAAGTATTCTGAAAAGGGGACTAAATATGGATCCCTTTTCTTAGTTTCTCATTATTACTGCAGAAACCATTAAAATTAAATTATTAGAACAATAACATTTATCACATCTATAGTGCTTCCTATCTAGAGATAACACTTTATAGACATTAATTTTCTCCTAGCAACATATCTAGTATGAAGTAGGCATGCGTATGTCTCTCACTTAGAGATCTGAGGTTCAAAGAGATTACCTAATTAAATGAAATCACACAAAAGCTGTGGAAGAGGAGGGAGTAGAGCCCAGTCATCTGACTGCTACTGATAAGCCTTATTCACTGGACCGTCCTCCATCAGACAGGTGAGCCAGCCATCACTTCTCAGAGTCTTTTCAATACAGGACACTCAGGAAAGTTAAGGTGAATCACCTAATTGTCAGCAACTGACAACTGACACCCAGGAAAAAGCAAACTTGCTAAATGGGTACTTTGCGTCAGTTTTCCATCAACCCCATGGGACGGCCCTGCCCACTATGGATCAAGGAGGTCCGGGCAAGGGAGATTCCTTGCCCTCCATGGAAACTGACCTCATGAAGGAACACCTAGACAGGCTGGATTCCTTCAAGTCAGCTGGCCCTGATGGGTTACACCCAAGGGTACTCAGGGAGCTGGCGAGCATCATAGCTCCGCCCCTGGCACGGATCTTTGAGAGTTCTTGGCACTCTGGTGAAGTACCCAATGATTGGAAGAAGGCCAATGTCATGCCTA
>NW_017729033.1:80220198-80225350 GCF_001723915.1 Gavialis gangeticus | reverse complement strand
CTAGTAAAGCAAGCAAAACTCTGGCTTGTATCCATAGATGCTTCTCAAGCAGATCCCGGGACGTCATTCTCCAATTGTACTCAGCCTTGGTGAGGCTGCAGCTGAAGTACTGTGTCCAGTTTTGGGCTCCACAATTCAAAAAGGATGTGGAGAAGCTTGAGAGGGTGCAGAGGAGAGCCATGTGCATGATCAGAGGTCAGGAAAACAGACGTTATGATGAGAGGCTGAGAGCCATGGGGCTGTTCAGCCTGGAAAAGCGCAGGCTCAGGGGTGATCTGGTGGCCACCTATAAGCTTATCAGGGGTGCTCTTCAGTATCTGGGGGAGCGACTGTTCACCAGAGTGCCCCAAGGGATGACAAGATCCAACGGTCACAAACTCCACTGTGCCCAGTTCAGGCTGGACGTAAGAAAGAACTTCTTCACTGTCCAAGCCCCCAAGGTTTGGAACAGACTGCCACCTGAGGCGGTTCAGGCACCCACTTTAAACACCTTCAAAACACATTTGGATGCTTATCTTGCTGGGATCCTATGATCCCTGCTGACTTCCTGCCCCTGGGGCAGGGGGCTGGACTCAATGATCCTCCGGGGTCCCTTCCAACCCAAATTTCAATGAAATCTATTAAATTGTGTGAAGTAAATTGTGTATACCATAAAGTACATTAAACACCCTTGTGGACGTTCTCAATCTCAAGTAAAGTAACCTTACATCATTCTAATTTAATCCCCCTCTTTCTACAGCAATATACTAAGTGTAGAGGAAACGATAATGTTTCTTGTCTGTAAATGTTTGTACCCATTGTGTGCATCAACACATGCTATTAAGGTGGCAAAATAAACTCTGGCACAGTTTGCACCAGAGTCAGCTGCTCCCAAGCACAACATCTACACATGCACCCAGGGCTACAGCAATTTGAGCTTAGGCAGAGCTGCCCTGGGCTGGCAGGGGGCATAAGAGGTCAGCCCCAGGCTCTGGGTGGTGACATTGGGCAGTAGAAGGGCTGGTTGGGGCACAAGGGTGCTAAAGTCCAGGGCTAAGCAGCAGGCAGCCCCCACACTTTAGCACCCTTGTGCCCCAGCCAGCCCCTGTCACTGTCTACACCCCAACAGTACTATCTTATGGAGGAGTTAATTAATTTACTGCACCCTAATACCAGCACGTGTAGATGGTGACCACTTTACTGCAGAGCTAATTAGTCAACTCCACCATAAAGCTGTGTAGATGCACCCAGTATAGAGGAAAAAAATAAGGTATATTTCTCAATGCATGGCTCTATTTCTTTTTTTCCTCTCTCTAAATTTAAACCACATTTATTCAATGTATAAAAGGAGCTTGTCTTGCTAGTATCTTGAGCTCAGTGTCTGTTGCCCCTTATGGCATAACCATCAAACATCTGAGAATGGTGCTAGACCAAAAGTTATATATCAGGTCCACAAAAGGTTTGTAGTTTTTCCTCATCCACATTACAGAAAATGGCTTGGAGTAATGTTTTGGCTAGCTAATCAAATGTCTTCACAACATTTGTCCCTTAGCCCTTACTAACTGGAAAACATTAAAGAAATATACTGATCTTAATGGGGATGCATATCTAAAAAGCAATATATCAAATTGAAAAATTGTATTTTTGCCTGAAAATGTTGTCCTTACAACAGTTATTATGAACTCACAATATGTCAATAGTCAGAAAAAGCTAAATACGTATGCCCCTCCTCCCCAGCAATAATTTGTTCATTGCATTTAATACCAATTTAGGCTTGATTAAAACAATAAACATTTTCAACTGAGTTCAACAAATATTACTTTGGGCACTTGCAATACACAATCAAACCCAGGTAATATCACTCTGCCTAATATCACAATTTTTATCATCAGTGGTTGACCCCCATACATAATAATGCAAAAAAACCCCTCAATTTATTGTCACTCCAGACACTGTCACTAACCACTTAAAATCAACAGCTTAAGTTATCTCTGCTGGTTAAATTTAAAATATAATGTCACAGATACTGAATGATATGCTGAGACTGTATCAGTTAGGAGACTATCATTTTGCCTTGTTAAAGAAGTATATGAAAACATACACAACAGTAAAAAAATCGTGTCTTTTATCATTCTAATATAGGCTTGTCAGGTTTTACTCAGAGCTTAGAGGTTTAAAGTATAATGGCAACCTGAATGTGGTTTGCCTATTTATCTTATTGTTAAAATTAACAAAGTGTGCATGAATTCTTACCAAGTGAAGTGACCTTTAAAGTGAACTTGTGAAACTCTTAAAAAACATATTTTTAAAAGGGTCAGCTAATGGATGGAGCTTACATGTGAGAAGTTAAGAAGACTCCCACCTTTTCCATATAATGATATAGCTTCTCCTCCCTCCAATTAATTAGTACATTATTGTTATATGTTACCATATCAACATAAGAAATTAAGTATATCAATGTCGCAATTGGACACTACATAGGTGCACAAAAGAATACAAAAAGAGCAGGGAATATGTTTTAGACCCTCCAAATTTAGAGCCAGGACACCACCCTTCATGAAGTGATCACAACAAAAATAAGCACATTTTATGGACACCTGAGGCATTCTTGCCTTCTGTTGTTTGCCATCATCTTGTGAACCACTTCATCACGTCACCACCTGGTGTGTAACTCCTGTTGCTGTCAACTCTGCTAAACAGCACAGACTTTTTTATTGGACGTTATCAGGGGTTGACAGTAGTCAGTTTGGTTTACATTCATTGTGGTTATACTGCTAAGATATCAAATCAGCTTTTCCCTGTTGGTCAAAATGATTAAATCCAGCCTGTATAGATTGTGCAATCCTTAATACAGTTAAAGCCACAACAGGGACTTTTTTAATTCCCTTGCCTGATGAGAGATGTGGCACACGGGTTAGTTTGGGTTTTTCTCCCCATAATGTTGGCATTCCAGTACTTGTAGGGGAATGCCAGGGTTATGGTTACCTGAGCCTAGTTCCTTGAAGATTTGAAGGTCTGTTAAGGAGATCAAAGGGGACTGAAGGGATGGTTACTACAAGAGTCTAAGTAAATGCAAAGAAATGACCTTTGCAGTCCAAAATAAAGGTGTTGAATTAATTTAAGCACATATTAAGTCTGTGTCTGCTAAAGGAGAGCAGCTCTACAGAGCTCTTTGGAATTTAAGTAAAGAGATTACACCCAAGTGCCATTCAGGTACTTCCAAGTGATTTTGTCCCTGCCACTTTGCCTGAAATAATTTACAGGTACTTCTACACAGATTTGCCTTTCAGAGAGATCAGTTCATTGCAATTCAGACTCTCTTGCCTAGCTTACCAAATTTTACTCTCCTAGACCAGGGACAATTTTAGAACTGGAGCCAAAACCTACTGCATATTGCTGGCACATTGCTTAGAGTCACTCCAGAACAACCCAGGGGCCAGAGCCCCTGTTTCCCACCCTCCAAGTTAAATGCTCCAGGAGAAGCAGCCAAGATCCAAGGAAAGTCTGCAGAGTCCAAGTGTAGAGGAACCGAGCAGAGATCCAGAGGTTCAGGCACAGCACAGGGTCAGCAGGCTACCCCAGTCAGGAATCCAGATCAAACTACAGTCAGGTCAGGGAGCCAAAGGCTCAGGCCAGCTCACAAGCCATGGGTAAGCCAGGTCAGGTACCCAGAGAATCCATCAGAGAGCCAAGAGAGACACAAACCAAGAGCACAGCAGCCAAAGCACGAGGTTGAACCTTGTTGCCCAGGCACTTCCTCTTCTGGATGAAGGGTGTATATTGTCAGGGGTGAAGGGTTGCCTGGCTCTGGCTAGCCTCTCCAGTGGCAGGGCGTGGTTGTGTCACTAGGCCCAGCTGGAGGGTACTGGCCACCTGTGTCTGCCCCAATGCTCCACTGAAGAGGTGGCAGACTGGAAGGAATGGCCATCCCAGGCAGGACACAGCCCAATACCATTATGCCTCTGATTCAATTTCTGCAAGGGACATATTTCCATTACTCTTGTATTCCTGTTTACAGTGGGTGAGCTTCAAGAGAAGGAGTAGAGGAGTTTCTCACACCAGCTGTCCTATAGCCTGGTAGTAGGGAATCTTTCTAGAAAATGTAAGATATGTGTTTCAGACCTCTCGGGCTGAGGGGGCCCTAGAGCTCAGGCCTCCCACTCTCTAGGTGAGTGATTTAGCTGCTAAGCTATTAGACAAAACGCTATAAGGCATTACCACCAGCACCTCATTAAGCTTTTATCCCCAGAAGAGGGGAACCTGGTCTGAATGAGTAGTTTGTTGACCTAGGTATAAGAGCCTGAATTGCAATGATCTGATCTGATCTGTCTGAGGCAAATCTATCTGGACATACCTGTAAATTATTTCTGGATCTAAATAAAAACGGAAGTGCCTAATGTGCCATCAAGTATATAAGCTCTGGAGAAAAGTGATTAACATTTCCTATTAGCTGCCTTTAGGTGCCTCTGAGTTTTCTGGAATTTCCTAAAGATACATCTACCCCTCAGTCCATGATATATCCCAGCAGGGATGTTCCTGAGCTCCTGCCACCATGTACCAAATCTGAAAATGCAACAATGAAGCTGCTTAGGGAGTATCTCTCCCACAGCCACTCTCAAGACTTCAGTTTCTGGTGGCTCAAAACCCGGTGAGCTCAAAACCTGGATCTGGCCCTTAGCAGTCTGCAAGCACTATCACTGGAAGGAGTCATTGGACCTTCACATGGAGGTAGGTGAAATTTAACAGCAGCTCAAGAATAAGCATTAGGAAAAAATCTGTGATAAATCACAGGAAATTACAGCAAAAGCCATCTACCTTTAATCAACTATACAGGAGGCAATTTGAAGAGGAACAGCAAGAAGAATTGGAAGATCTGGGGTTGCCTACACTGCTGGAATTAAAGGATAAAATTCTACCGCTCAATATTCTAGCAAAAGAGCCCCCCAAGTTGTGAGATGGATGTACCAGAAAGATTTGGGGAGATGGGTTTACTTGTCAAATTGTTTAAATATATGTTGTTGTTTAAATGTCAAAATATCTGAATGTGATTGGAGGGTAGCCAAGGTACAATGTATCAAAGTATCAACCAAGTCCTCCAGGTGATGACTGCTGCAGTGAGAAGGTTGGTAAAGGAATCTTAGACACAGACTTGCTTTGTGTAAGATACACATAC
>NW_017729033.1:80199985-80215198 GCF_001723915.1 Gavialis gangeticus | reverse complement strand
CTGGGGTTGCCTACACTGCTGGAATTAAAGGATAAAATTCTACCGCTCAATATTCTAGCAAAAGACGACTAAAGCAAGACAACGAAAGTAGAGGCAAGACAGAAAAAAAATGTAGTGAAAAATTAAAGTGGCTTGAAATATCCTTTCAGGAAAGCAGGAAGGGAATTAAAAGCCAAGCCGCTGTGAAAAATCTGTCACTTTCCCACTCCATCAAACAGAACCACTTTCAAAGAAGGACTTCAAAACAACAGAGCTGATTGGCAACTTTCTACAAAAGGACAGATGAAGCCTAAATAGTTTGGCTTATCAAATTGAATGTGGGATTCACAAAAGGCACATGGGGACAGGGATAATGGAAGCAGTAATCAGGGGAGGCTGCCCAAGATAGCCTCAGGAGCAACTTGAAGGGAAAAACTGATCAGAGCCTGCCAAAACTGAGGAGAATCTTGAGGTCCTATTATCAGATAAAAGATGCAACTGAACTTTACCTGCAGCTATTAATAGCAGCATAATAGCCTGAAGAGTCAGGATTTTTTTAAATTTTTTTTTAGTCTGAGCATTTGATTTAAGACAAAAAAATTGTTTGCCTCACAAGACGCTGACTGACCCAGGATATGAATGTTTTTGTACTGAACATGTTCCTGCCTTCACTCCTGACATGATCAAGAATGACAGCATTCAGACAGTGATAAGATGTCATTCAAGAGAGATTCAGGCTGCATATTAGATCTTAGTTGAGAAGTTACATACTGTTGTAAGTGAAGGATAAAGAAACAGAAGATAGGGAACAGAACCATGCTAAGGCAGCAACATTTCATGCAATCACTCACGTTGAGTGATGGTATGAACATAAGCCAGTTAAATAGTACCTTCTCCCAATGGAAAAGAAGCCTCAAAGGTTGACTTACTGATGAATAAAGGAACTAAAACCAGTATTGATGTTATTAATTAATCAAAAGGTATACAAGCCGTAAGTACATTACAGCAAGTGTTTAGGACATATTAAACACACTGCTATTTATAGGAGGAAACACAAAGACAAACCCAGAAAAGAGTATGTTCTACCTGTAGGTGTAGGCAATTATTTGTAACCAGTTTCAGAAGACAAGTAAAGGAAACTGTATAAAGAAGAGATAATAGTACCCACCTAGGATGTTGAAGAGTGTACCAGAGACTTGAACTTCAATAAATATTTAATTTATACAAAGTAAAACAGTTGTAATAGGACAGCTTGAGAAAGATTTACCCCATAGGTAGGATAGCCAATGGTGAGGGTATTCACACAGGATGTTGGTGGCTGAAGTTGAAGTCTCTAGTTTGAATGACACAAAACAGGGAGTCTCATCATCCTAGGTTATTTCCCTACCCACTACACCATTGGTTATTTTGAAGCAAGTCACTTCATCTTTGACCATAAAGAGGTCCCTGCAACTGAGAAATATTTCCCAACAAAACTTTTCTCAAAAAAGATATTTTCCCACAACAAATGTTCAGTTGTTATGATTTAGCATTATCTGACAAGAAATCATTTAAGCAGAAATCATCACAAAATTCCTGATTAGTTCTGTTGAGTTAATAGTCGAACACTACTCTTTCTATTGACCTAGTGAAGTACCAGCATTTTGTTTCATTAATAGTGTGAAAATGCATATTTCTTATGTTGGTGTAGCAAAAGTGGAATATCTTGTGAACTACAACAGAAATAACAGTTCAGATAAGTTATGCATGCTTGAAGCAAGGAGAAATATTTTAATTGTCCCCAAAATACAATCTTAAGACCTTGGTACTAAAAGTTTAATATCAGTGTTTGAATTATATGCTATTTAGCCTTAGCAGTCTAAGGGTTCTGACACATGACATAGGACTGAAAGAAACTACCTAAGTCTTCTGCCACAGAAACATGGAATTAAACTGAAAGCATCTTATTATAACTTCTTTGAGAGAGGTAAGATACTTGGAAGTGATGCTGTCTGCTGAATGTTAGAAGATGGCTACATCTGACACCTTTACTGTTTGCATTCTTTCAACACCACCAACTAAAACTAATTTTATAACTGGCTAAGCTTCTTTACCTACTACCAGAAAATCATTCATCTCTTTCCTCAAATAGCAAAGCCAATAAATGATTGGTTACTATTTTATTAGAATCAGACATATAATCCCATCAAAGATGAACTTAAAAGTAGCAGCAGTAAAAGGACAAGGGAAGGGACTGCCCCAAACAACCAGCTAGATGGACTAAGCAACATCAAAGAGTTATAAATTAATTGACTTACTGCATGATGCAGCTATCAAAAACAGTCAATTCTGTTCTGGACTTCCTAGAAAAGATAATTAATACACAAGGATCTAGATTCAGTCTTGAACCAACATCAGTAAGATTAACTAAGGGCATGTACAGACATTATACTTAGAACACTTTAAGTGAACATAAATGGTTCTAAAACCATAATCATACAGAAGTTGGGTGCACATAGACCAGTCTTAAAATGGCACAAGCAATCTAAGATGGACCTGCTGTGAGGCACACTCAGTTAGAATCGATTTAGGTTAGACCAGTACATTAAACTTCTGTACTCTTCACCCATCGATTCAAATGTTATAAGCAAAAGTTATAACGTCACACAAAGGCTCTGTGTCTCCCCTGCCGAACTGCAAAAACACCACCTGTGTGAGGGAAGACAGCACACAGATAATGCGATGCCAACTCAAGGACAGGGAGACAGGGAGACAGCCACAGAGCTCATGAGGGATGTCCATAGAAGGCATTGAAGAAGCAAGGAGGAGATGCTGTAGGCCTTGGTCACTGCCTCTAAGCACTGAGCACACAGCCAACTCCTGGCACCACGAGCTGCAAAGCAGCGTGAAAAGAGATTCCAGGCATGGAAGGGGGTCACTCTCAGGCTGGATGCCTAAACCCAGGTTGCTGAGGTGCAGGAACAGGAACTCAAGATGCTGTCTTGAGGAGGCAAGACACCTTTGTGCAGCTGACAGAGTCCCAGCAACAGGAGAAGTTTACAGACTAGGTCCTGGATTGCTTTGCCACCACTTATAACACCCTTGACTGGTACCAGCACTGCCTCCCACAAAGAGCCCATAGCCCCCCTGAGCCAGAGGTGGTGGGAGAGGCTTTCTGGCCAACCCCCCAACAGCAGTTTGTGTCAATGGGAAGAGGGACCAGGTTGAGAGACAGGCGATGTTCAACAGGTTTTCTTTATTAAAAACAATAAATTTTGGCAACTGCAACATTGTAAACAAGGCACATCTCTCCCTCACACATCAGACCACATTCCCTTACTCCCAGTGTGCGTTTCTCAGGGGATGAAGGGAATGGGAATGGTGTCCAAGCAGCCTGGGTTGTGGGCAGTGCTGCCTAGGACACAGGGCTGGAGGAGTCCGTGTCGGGACATGGGCACTCAGGGATTCAAAGCCCTCTGGCCCTACTTATCTAAGGAGTGCTCCTTGTTCCCAAGGGTGAAGAGGTAGTCAGCCAGGGCTTCGCAGACCCAAACTCCCTGCTGTTATGCAGGGCCAGTGCCCCCAACATCTGGGTAACGCCTGTTGTCTCCAGCATCCCTGCACCATGCATGCTCAGTGCACAGTCTGCATTTCCTCTGCCCAAGTTTCGCAAAAGACCTCCCCATTGGTCTTGCAGATGTTGTGGAAGATGCATGTGGTGGTGACAAGGTACATCATGTTCTCCTCCTCCACCTTAAGGCATATGCTGGGAGCCTGCCAGTGCACTTCAGAGTGGCTAAAGGTGTACTCCAGAGTCATGTGACACCTGTTCAGGCAGTAGTTTAAGTGCTCGCTCCTTTCAGTGGTCCAGTTGTCCCATGTAGGGCTTCATGAGCCAGGGCAGGTGGAGGTAAGATGGGTCCCTGATGATGACGGGAGGGACAATGATGGCACTAATGATGATACTAGAGACTCCTGAAGCATAGTAGCCATTCTTCATCATCTGGGTGAGTGGGGAGTTGTGGAAGATTTTGGCATCATGGGCGCTGCCCACCCAGCTGGCAAAGATGCAGGTGAAGTGGCCCTGGTTGTCGATGATGCCCTGCAGGATGACAAAGAAATAGTCTTTGTGGTTGATAAATGCCCAGGTACCTTAGGGTGGGAAGAAGATGGGGGTGTGGGTGCCCTCCATGGCCCCCACAAAGTACGGAAAGCCCATGTGGTGGAAGCTAGCAACAAGGTGTTGATGAGGTGGATGAAACAGATGGCCAGGATGTTCTGAATGACTAGGCACACCTCCCACACAGCCTCTCCACTCATAGGCGTTCCACACTGAACTGATTGGTGCTATAGCAGAGACTGTTGGGGGTGGCTAGCTTCATGATGTTGATGACCACCTGCTTCCCCAGAGTGAGGGGTGGCCACATACTGACCTCTTGGCAAACTATGTGGAGGGCCACCTGGGTGGCAATGTCCATGAAGCTGGTCTGGTGTATGCAGAAAGTCCTGATCAGCATTTAGGTGTTCAGGACGATCTGTTCCCACCAGTCACTGCTGGTGACACGGGTCCGGAACCAGTGCTCAACAGTCTGAAGGTGATGCCAGAGCACCCTGGCATCCATGGCATCCTGAGTGGCCTTGTTCTTGCCAGCCACACGGAAGTCAGTGGCCCAATCAGGATGCTTGGCAGGCATAGGGTGCAGTAGGTGGCCCTGCATGGGACAGTTGACTGCCGGCACAGGGGCAGAAAGCTGCATCCCCTGGTAACTAGCTGCCGGATGATGTCCAGATGGATGAGTGTGATGTCCCACACTCTCACACAAGATAGTTTCATAGGTTCATAGTTAGTAGGGTTAGAAGGGACCTGAGCAGATCATCAAGTCCGACCCCCTGCCATGGCAGGAAAGAGTACCGGGGTCAAACGGCTCCAGCAAGGTGTTTGTCTAGCCTTGTCTTAAAGACCCCCAAGGTAGGAGCCAGCACCACTTCACTTTGAAGTTGGTTCCAGATCCTCGCCGCCCTGACAGTGAAGTAGCGCCTCCTGATGTCTAATCTGAATCTACCCTCTGCCGGCTTGTGACCATTATTCCTAGTCACTCCTAATAGCACTCAGGGGAACAGGGACTCCCCCAATGCCTGCTGGTCCCCTCTGACTAGTTTGTAACAGGCCACTAGATCCCCCCTCAGCCTTCTCTTGTGGAGGCTGAACAGGTTCAGGTCACGGAGCCTCTCCTCATAGGGCCTGCCCTGCTGCTCCCTGATCATGCTAGTGGCCCTCCTCTGGACCCTCTCCATGTTGTCCTCATCCCTCTTGAAGTGCGGCACCCAGAACTGGATGCAGTACTCCAGCTGCCGCCTGACCAGTGTCGCATAGAGGGGGAGTATCACCTCTTTGGACCTGCTCGAGATATATCTGTGGACGCATGACAAGGTGCGGTTGGCCTTCCTGACTGCATCCCCACACTGCCTGCCCATATTCATCTTGGCATCAATGATGACTCCAAGATCCTTTTCTGCCTCTGCACTGACAAGAAGGGGGTTCCCCAGCCTGTAGGTATGGTGCCGGTTCTTCTTCCCCGGGTGCATCACCTTGCACTTGTCTGTGTTGAATCCCATCCTATCCTCAACCGCCCACCCCTGTAACCTGTCTAGGTCCGCTTGCAGCCTATTCCTCCCATCTAACATGCCCACATCCCCCGACATCTTAGTGTCATCAGCAAATTTGAACAGGGTGCTTTTTACCCCCTCGTCCAAATCACTGATGAAGATGTTGAACAGTGCGGGCCTGAGGATCGAGCCCTGCGGAACCCCACTGCCCACATCTCTCCAGGTTGAAAATGACCCATCCACCACCACTCTCTGGGTGCGGCCCTCCAGCCAGTTAGCAACCCACTTGACTGTGTAGGTATCGACACCACAGTCCCCCAGTTTTTTCATGAGAATGGGGTGAGAGACAGTGTTGAAGGCCTTCCTAAAGTCCAGACAGACTACATCCACTGCTACCCCTGTATCTAAGGATTTTGTTACCTGGTCATAGACGGCCACCAGGTTGGTCTGATAGGACGTGCATCTAATGAACCCATGTTGGTTGCCCCTAAGCATAACCTCCTCCAGCTGGCCCCTCGTGGACATGTGCCAGGATAATTCTCTCAAAAAGCTTACCCAGGATCAAAGTAAGAATAACTGGCCTATAGTTTCCTGGGTCCTCCTTCCTCCCTTTTTTGAAGATGGGAACCACATTGGCCCTCTCCCAGTCCTCTGGCACCACACCAGAGTACTACGAGTGCTCGTAAAGCCGTGCCAGGGGTCCCACAATGACCTCAGCTCATTCCCTCAGCACTCTGGGGTGGAGATTGTCCGGACCAGCTGATTTAAATACATCCAGTCCCTCCAGAAGTTCCCTGACTAGATCCTCACTGACCCGTGGCCTGGGTGCACCGCCCCTGGGGCCTGAGGGGGTCATGGTGGGGGGGGTTGATCCGGTCCCTGCTCAGGAAAATGGAGGCAAAGAAGTCATTAAATAGGTTAGCTTTGTCATCTGGTGTGACAACCAGATTTCCTAGTGTGTCTTGCAGGGGCCCCATGTTACCCAGATCCTTCTTTTTGCCCCCTATGACAAGCAGGAAGTGCCATAGCTCTTGGGTCTCTGTATTGGGCATGGGCAGTGGGGTGCCAGGCACAGCCAGGCAGAGGCACATGCAATTCATGAAGAAGGGCACTTGCTTCAGGGCTCTCCTGGAAGCCTAAGGCTGGGGTATGGGGGAGGGTCCACATTGATATTGTGAGGGGTTGGAGGTGTGCTTCCCCATGCCCAGAAGCCAATCAGGGGTGCCCAGTGTGCTTTGCTGCACTCAACAGTCTTCAGCAGCTAAGGAAGCCTGCAGGACATGCTGGGAGGCTTGCAGAAGCACATCCCTTGCCCCACCTCCCAAAGGATGAACATATATGCTGTTCACTCTCCATCTAAATTAATCCACTTAAAGAAAACCGCATAACTTAGATCAATTCCTCTTCAGATTTTTTAAACATCTGTATGTGGGCTAAGAGTTGTTACTTATGGATCAAGAACTAAGATCCATCCAGAAGAAAATTTGCTCCCTTTGAAATCAGCTATAGCTGAGAAATTTAATAACTACCTTTATCACACACAATCCTTCACAGTTTACATCAACAACTAGTTAACCTTTGTCTTCATCTCACAACAACTGATCACCACAAAATACTGGTGGATTGCAGAAAAAGCTGACTTTAACTTCAAAGTGAAATCTAGTGGGAAAATAGATGCTTTATCCAGAAAGTGCCTTGATGCGGAAAAATATGACAGAATACACAAAAGAAAAATGTCCTTGGATAAATAATGAAATGGCAAGTATCTTAATTAGCAGCTATTACTACCAAACTTTTGGCAAAAGAAGACTTTCCCTTGTGCATTAAATCTATATCATTATATGTGATGCAACAAGGCATTTTGGTAGCATGGAAGGAAGCAGCAGCTATGGCTGAAATACTTCATTATAACCTTTGGGGAAAAAAACTAAACAGCAGAAAAACAACAGAGAAGATGGCAAAGTCACTGCACTGAGGTGTGAATGCTACTGGTTGCTTCTGAATAAACAAACATGCAATGCTGAATAAGAAAACCAAATTTCAAATTCAGCTGGCATTGCCTGAAAAAATAAGAGGCAAATAGAACAACAAAACTATATGAAGAGAAGAGATTCTAGAAGCCAAGAGAATAATCAGTCAGTCTCACAGGAGGTGATGCCTAAGGAATATCTACCTATTTTTCAAATCAAACTACTGGTCTGGTGATTACATGAGGGGGTTATCCTCATATGCCAAACCCAGTAATTTATCCACCAAATCCCAGAATGCTAGAACTAGGGGACACCTACTGAAATTAGCACAAGACAGATTTAAAACAGAAAGTATTTTTTATGCATAGTTAACTTGTGGAACCCATTGCCACTGTAGGTTGTAGAGACAGATATAGCCAGGTTCAAAAGAAGGTAGATAAATTCATGATAGGTCCCCATTAATAAATACTAAACAGAACAGTCAAGGATATACCCTCTGACATCCTTAAACCAATGATGGTAGATGCAAGAGAAGGTATGGCAAGGGATGGATCACTTTACATGCCCTGTTCATACATTTTCCCTCTAAATTGTCTACTGCTGTCACTGTCAGTAATAGCATACTTTGTTAGGTGGACCCAGTATGGTCCTTCTTATATTCTTATTTCTGTACCCTGTCCATCATTCTATCCAGTACTGATGTAGTAGTAGAAAATGAAGTGATGGAGATATAGAATAGATAATGCCCTACAATGCTTAATAAATTAAGTCATCTTAGTATATTTTTTTCCAAATTGCTTGCCATATGCCCAATGATTTGAAGTTATATGATTATATGATTGATCATATAGGAACTGTTATTGCCTTAGATATGAATACTATTGGAATTTCAACTGTTTAGAATAGGCTATTCTGTTTAACAGTTAAAAAGAAAAAAATAAATTCTTTGTTAATATGCAATAAACTTGAGAGATGGAGAAATGTCCATCACCAGTATTAAAAGTTGTGAAAAATTAAAGAATTCTATAATTGTTAGTAGAAATGTCACAATGATATAACATTTATGAGGGAAGACTAAAAAAATCACATGAGAAAGCTTCAGTTATACATACATATACACAAGCTCTGTCCTTTTTAGGATTGCTGTTACAGCAGCAGAGTTTGGCATGCAAATAAGCAGCAACTGGACTGATATAAGTCACATTCAGTTTGGATGCTTAGTTATGTTACAGTCCAATTTGAAAACTTCTTGCTCTGGGGATTTCACAAAAGGATGCACAAAAGAATTAAAACATGGATTTGACTTAGCTGTTGGCTATTTTAAAGAAGTTTTGAAAGCCTCATATGACCTGGTTATAGACTTTCAGGATATACCCTCAACCTTTAAACAGTCTGTCTGGAAACATGACCCTTTTTATGGCTTGGACCTTGGCTTCCACCTCCTTTCCAATTTGAGTATCAGAGCTTCTCTACTCAGAGGATGGGTTCTCTGGCTAAAGAAAAATTGGTCTCCAAAGTGTTCAAATAAGTATAGACCCTTTTAGAAAGCAAGACAATCATTAGTATTTATAGCATGTCAAGGGCAGCCCTTACAGAGCAAGATAACATTCATTTATCAATCAGAATACAGAATTTAGGATCCTTCAATTCAAAGGATACATGAAGCTTACATGAAATCTGTAAGGCCAGGGTGACCTACCTCTCTCCCCACCTAGGATTCCTCCCTATTTCTCTCTCAGCTCAAGCCAGCTTGTTCCCTCCATTGAAACAAACTCCTCCTTCCCCCTTATCCCAGCTATGAAAATATAGTCATCTTTCCCTCCTCCCTGCACCAGTGTTTCTTGAGTAACACCTTTGTGCCCTTTTGACCCACACAACTTCTGTAGTTTTTAAAGGCCAGCATTCAGTCGCTTCCTGCAGACAGGCTGGGAAAACCATCTTCTGGAAGCTTCAGTCAACATACTGGCTCCCTACTATTTCCACCTGAATAGATGACCATTAAGGTTTAATGACCAACTATTATCCCTAATTTGACAGAGATGTGCTATAACCCTAGTAGTCAATGGTTTGTTCCACTTCCACTGAGACAGTTAATGATGCAATAACTTTGGAACAACTTCATAACTTCAATCAAAATTCATTTCAAAAGTTTACAGACAGATTCCATAAAGCATCAGAGGTACTGCAGCTGTTCACCCCAGAACAAATGAAGATGCTATGTAAAAAGCATGTCCCATGCAACTCCTATTTTGGAAATCCATGTTGATTCCATTGCAAGAGTGGTTTTTCCAGTTAATGGTCACCCAAAGTGGGACTTTGTAGTGTGACCTCAGGTTGAAGCCTACCAATGAGGACTGCCTATGACTAGGGTGACCATATGTACCTGTTTAGCAGGGACTGTCCCAAATTGCAGATTCCAGCCCCAGCCAGATGCTGAGAATTAAAATGAACACCATGGAAACACAGGAGTGCGGGGTGCAGTCCAGCTGGGAGGCAGAGTGGCATGGAGTGGCACAGCATACCAGGCACCATTGCTGCCTGCCTGCCTGGCACACCACCCCACCCCACCCCATCTCTGCCTGCAGCAGCACCACTGGCTTGGGAGGGGAGTGGGAAGGGAGAGTCCCAGATTTCCCATTCTCCCAGACAGTCACTGTACCTATGAGGAACAGCCTATGAGGACCGTTCCACACTGACTGACCCTAGGTCATGTGCTCAAGCTAACTGGGTTGTTGAGAGCAAGCAAGATGGTGCTGGAAGGTGGGCTATATGGAATTCACCTCACATAAGGGTCAAAATAAGGAAAATAGTTCCCAAGGCTACTACAGGCTGGGGGATGACCTTCTCAGCAACACAGCAGCAGAAAAGGATCTTAGAGTCATAGTTGACCCCAAGATGAACATGAGTTGTCAATGTGACAAAGTGATCAACAAGGCTAACCACACTTTATCATGCATTAGCACATGCATGAACAGGTCCAGGGAGGTGATGCTTCCCCTCTATGCAGCACTGGTCAGGCCGCAGTTAGAGTACTGCGTCCAGTTTTGGATGCTGCACTTCAAGAGGGATGCAGAGAATCTTGAGAGGGTTCAGAGGAGGCCACTCATATATTCAGAGGCCTGCAGGCAGGGCCCTATGAGGACAGACTGAGAGACCTAACTCTCTTCAGCCTTTGCAAGAGAAGGCTGAGAGGTAATCTTGTGGCTGCCTAGAAATTCATCGGGGAGCCCAGGGCAGGGGGTTGGACTCAATGACCTATTGAGGTCCCTTCTGACCCTAACATCTATGAATGTATGAAAATGTGTCACAGAGCACTCAGATGCCCTGCACCTGAAAGCAGAAATGGCTCGGGAGAGACCCCTAGTGGCGAGAAGGGGGAAGCTCAGCTGCCAGTCACCAGGGCAGCACAGGTGCTGGTTCCTAGGGGAACCAATGGAACCAGCAGACAGGAAGGGGCAGGGCTTGGCCCTACTTAAGCCCAGGCAGGAGGCCAGGAGGGCAGTTCCCCTCTGGTGGCCAAGGAGTGGGGAGCTCGGCCAGTGCAGAAAGAGAAGAGAAGATCAACTGCATGAGCATCCCCTGGTTGATGCCATGGGTTGAAGTATTTTCCCGGTAGGGATCAAATGTTGTTTTGACCAGATGATTTAGTTTTATGTTATAGCCCAGGGGCTTTGTGTTTTTGTGTTTACTGTTTTAACCAGAGGACCGGGTGAGGCTATTAGGGGTTGGAGGAGGCCTCATAGGGACTCCACGTTAGCGCGGGGATCCTGGCTCCAGAGAGGGCACAGTATTTGGGGTGCATTGGCCCCAGCCCCAGAGCAAGCGGGTGGTGAGAAGCCCCAGAGCAAGGGGGGCAGTGAGGAGCCCGGAAAGAAGGCCGCAAGGGGCGAAGAGCCCCAGAGTAAAGGGGGCAGCAAGGAGCCCCAGAGTAAAGGGGGCAGCAAGGAGCCCCAGGGTAAAGGAGGCTGTGGGGAGCCCCTGAGAGAGAAGGTAAGGACCACATTAGTACCATCTGTGAGGCTTGGGCTGCAGTGTAGGGGTGGAAAAGGAGCCACAGATAGTGCCCCCTGGCCCTGGGGCGCATAAAGTGGGCAGCCTCCCGCTAATTACATCAGTCAATTAATCAATTAAGATCAAGGCGTGGCAGACGAGTAAGCAGGCGGTTAGCCCAGAACAGAAGGGCAGATCCACCAATAGAAAGGCTCCAGCACAGATACTCCTGTCACAAAATATCTAACAAAAACGTGCCTCCAATTTCCATACACAGGCCACCATTATGGACATAGGTCAAAATTAAATAATCTCCTACTGTCCAAGAGTACAAAAGTGTTATCACCTGTTCCAGGACCTACCGTCACACACTTCTACAGGATTCAAAGATCACAGGACAACAAAATAGAGGATGTTTAAAGCTAAACTACCCCTTCCCCCCTTTTTCTTTCCTTTTTCTTGGTGGAAAAAAAAGCCATTTTTGTTCTCTTACCTCGGGGCATAAATACGTGGTCTGTGCATATGTTTGCATGCCTTTAAAAAGTACACACCAGGAATATCATGGATAATTATCCCATAACCTTTAAATGTAATTCTTCAAGAATATTCCTTGATTACTATGGCTGCAATCTGAAGCTGTTGAAACAATTTTCCCACATATGCTTTTACTTTAGAAAAATAATTTAGTAAACCTGCATCTTGGATTAATCAAGAAAAGGAAGGGATAGATAATAAAATAACAATATTAGTCACCATAACAACCAGTGAATTTCTTGAAGGAAACTTGTATTAACAATTAGGTCATAATATAAAGAAACCAGAATTTAGTTTCTGCCTACGTTGATTTCATGTCAGGTAAAATCAGTAACAGCCACATCTTCACCCTCTAAATTGACTTCAATGGCCAGGATGTTTAAAAGCCAAGAAGCTACCTTCTTCATTTTTATGATCTGTGAAGTGATTTTGTTATATTAACCATGTGATTTGATTGCCTGCTATACTGATTCAGTAGCTGGACCAAATGCTGGCTTACCTGTTGCAAGTCCTTGATTCAGTGATTGGATTTTAATTAGGAACATGATCTGATAAATGTAATGATTAATCTCTCGTTAGTTTAGTGAAATGTATATCATTTCAACTTTAGCAATATGTTTGGTTGCTTGCTTGCTCCTTATGGTAGAATTCATATAAAAGCACATAAGGTGTTTTTTTCATCCTCTTAATTCCAATTTACATCAGAATCTTGAGGCCTAAGGTAAATTAACCAACTGCCACTTGGTTTTTTAATCTCTGTGTCTTATAAACCATATTTAGGTGCCTAAAGATACAGATAAATCCTATTAGGCACCCATCTGCTTCTGAAGGCATCTCAGTACCATTTGCAAACATGGTTCCCAGTGTTTTGCCCAGAAACAAGTCCTATTCCGGCATAGCAATTTAAATTAGCGCCTACACCTGACTTCATTCAGGCATTATGAGGGGTTTGTGTACACAATTATTTTGTAGTACTGAGGCCTTAGATTTTCTATCACTGAAAAAATGCTTATAAGTAGAACGATGGGGAGGAGAAAAGTTTATCAAAACTTTTTCTGGTTTTTTTTTAATTCAGTACTCTCTATTTAAAGGGTGCCCCAAACCAACTTTGTTTCTTATATAAAATTTAAAAAATAATAATTTAAAGGTGCCCTTTTCATTTAAAAAACATTATAAAAGTTACCTTCCTATACCAAGTATCCTATTTGCCAGACTAGAAGGAGATATCATGAGCTTTGATATGATGAAGCAAAGTTCTGTAAAATAACTTTATGGTCATGCCCTGTACGATGACTTAAAATCATAGAGTCATAGAAAATGAGGGGTCTCATTGGAAGGGATCTCAGGAGGTCATCTAATCCATCCCCCTGCTCAGAGCAGGACCATCCCAGCCAAATCTTTGTCAGGTTTTGAAAACCTCCAAGGATGGAGCTTCCATCACCTCTCTGGGTAACCTGTTCCAGTGTTTTTCTCCTAGTGAGAAAATTCTTCCTAAAATCTAACCTAAACTTCCCTTGCTGCAAGTTGAGACCATTGCTTCTTGTTCTGTAATCTGTCGCCACTGAGAACAGTCTAGTCCATCCTCTTTTGAACCCCTCTTCAGGTAGTTCAAGGCTGCTATTAAGTCGCCTCTCAGTCTCCTCTTCTCTAGACTAAATAAGCCCAGTTCCCACAGTCTTTCCTCATAAGTCATGTCCCCCAGTCCCCTCAGCATTTTTGTGAGCATCCACTGGACTCTCTACAATTTCTCCACATCTTTTCTGTAGTGCAGGGCCAAAACTGAACACAGTACTCCAGATGTGGCCTCACCAGTACTGAAAGAGGGGAATAATCACTTATTGGCCTACTTATGACCTATTGGCAACACACCTACCAATGCAGCCCAGTATGCCATTAGCCTTCTTGGCAACAAGGGCACACTGTTGGCTCATATTCAGCTTATTGTCCGCTGTAACCCCCAGGACCTTTTCTGCAGAGCTGCTGCCCAGCCAGTCAGCCCCCAGCCTGCATGGGATTGTTCTGTCCTAAGTGCAGGACTTTGCACTTGTCCTTGTTTAACTTCATGAGATTTCTTTTTGCCCAATCCTCCAATTTGTCTATGTCCCTCTGAGTCCTAGCCCTAACCTTCAGCATATCTACTACTCCCCACAACTTGGTGTCATCTGCAAACTTGCTGAGGGTGCACTCTATGCCATCTTCCAGGTCACTGATGAAGACATTGAACAAAACTAGCCCCAGAACCTCCTCTGAGTAACTCCACTTGATACTGGCTGCCATCTGGACATTGAGCCATTGATTACTACTCTTTGAGCCCGATGATCCAGCCAGTTTTCAATCCACCTTACAATAAATTCATCCAGCCCATACTTCCTTAACTTCCTGGGAGAATGCTGTGGGAGACTGCATCAAAAAAACCTTGCTAAAATCAAGGTACACCACATCCACTGGTCTCCCTGCAACCACAGAGCCAGTCATCTCATCATAGAAGGCAGTCAGGTTAGTCAGGCATGACTTGCCCTTGGTGAATCCATGCAGTCTATTCCTAATCACCTTCTTCTCCTCCTCCAAGTGCTTTGAAATAGATTCCTTGAGGATCTGCTCCATGATTGTTCCAGGGGCTGAGGTGAGGTTGACTGGTCTGTAGTTACATGTATCCTCCCTTTTTCCTTTCTTAAATATGGGCACTATGTTTGCCCTTTTCCAGTCATCCAGGTTCTCTCCTGATCACCATGAGTTTTCAAAGATGATGTTCAATGACTGCAATCACATCAGCCAACTCCCTCAGCACTCTCAGGTGCATCCCATCTGGCCCCATGGACTTGTCCACATCCAGCTTTTCTATGTAGTCCTGTGGCAGGGCACTGTTTGTGCCTGCCATTTTAAGGGCCTGGAGCTGGCAGCTGCCAGGTGCCTGATGAAGGCAGCCATTTTGAATCTGGAGCTGCCCATATAAACAGGGCAGCTCTGCTGCTGGAGGCTAGGCAACAGCTTTGCCTGGATGGAGAGCTGCTGGTATCATCTGGAGAAAAGGGCAGCAGCTGTAGGGGATAGTAAGGAGGCTCCTGGTCCTAGGTACAACCTAAAACTGCACCCTGCTGGGAGTGGGTGGCCTGGTGGGGCTCTCAGTGGCGTGGGAGCCCCCAGGAAATGCCAA
>NW_017729033.1:80192512-80194985 GCF_001723915.1 Gavialis gangeticus | reverse complement strand
ACCCCCAGAGAGACAGAAAAGGCCACAGACTCAGGCCTGTCTGAACTTCCCCTGACTGATCAATGCTGGGGCCAGGACCGGAAGAGTCGAAGGGCCAGGGGCCCACTGAGAGGAACACCCAGAACCTGCACACCTGGGGTTCTGACTGGCCTGAAGGTGGGCCAGGGCTAGTGAGCCAAAGGTCCTGGGGGGACCACACCTGAAGGGAAAGTGGCTCAGGGAGCTATGCTGCCTCGTATGAAGGTGAATTAAACTGCCTGAGGAGAGGAATCCAGGTGGGGTTCAACTGGGAGGATTCTGGGGCCCAGTGTGGGGGCTAGCGACGAGAACATCTAGATGTCATCTGTGAGGCTTAGGCTGCGGTGTAGGGGAGGAATGGAGCTGCAGATGGCACCTCCTGGCATTGGGGCAGCCTCTCACTTATTAACATCTATTAATTCATTCCAACAAGGCATGGCGGGCAAGAAGGCGGGTGGTTAGCCCAGAAAAAGGCAGGCGGGCCACTGGGAAGTCAGCCCCGAGAAGTCCCCCGTGTTATAAGTCCCTCACCTGTTCTTTCACCACTAAGGGCTGCTCACCTCCACCCCAAACTGCACTGGGCAGGGAGCTGAACTTGCCTGTGAAGACTGAGGTGAAGAAGGCATTGAGCAATTCAGCCTTTTCTGCAACCTCTGTCACAATGCCTTCCCAATTCAGTAAGAGACTCACACTTTCCCTGGTCCTCCTCTTGCTACCTACATACTTGTAGAAAACCTTCTTGTTACCCTTCGCTTCCCTTGCCAGCTGCATCTCATACTGAGCTTTGGCCTTCCTGACTTCATCCCTGCATGCCCGAGCAATGCTCTTAAACTCTTCCCTAGTTATTTGTCCAACTTTCCACTTCTTATAAGCTTCCTTTTTGATTTAGTTTACTGAAGAGTTCCCTGCTAAGCTGGTCATCTGCCATAATGGAAAAGTCATAAAAAGCAGTGACAAATTTATTCTTTCTCTGGTTCTTCCTGTTGAACAGTTCAACTTATTAAGGTAATTCCTCAGTGCATTTACTGTCATAAATTTTATGCTTTAAAAATAAGAGACTTCACTCTATTAGTGGTCTATATATGTTTGCTCTGTCACAGTGAAAATACACATCAGTCTTTTAATAAACATAAAATACAGTGCAATCTGAGAAAATACTTTATTACAGAAAACAATGCACTGCTCCCTAAACTATATTCTGTAAATAGATTTCATTATATTATTCTCTAATAAAAATTGTTAAAGATCTTTTATTTCAATATATTTTATCACATTAAGTAAATTGGGAGTAATTGATTTTCATTTCACTCTATTTTTCTTCCATTAACTGTCATTTTTAATTCTATTATTACTTTAATTCATTGCAGTTACTTTTGATAATTTCATTACTTTAAAATAAGGATTTTTTCTCTATTTCCTTAAATTAATTTCCATCACAATTTATTATTTCCTATAGACTTATTCATAATAAGTCATAGTAAAATACATATTTTTCTGTAGGCTTCAGTAAGTTCCCCTTCATTAGACACTCCCATTTAAATTAGTATGACTAACAATATACTGATCACAGTTCAGTAGCTACAGTACATCTCAATAGCTGATATTAATATCAATTATCTTGATATTAAATTAAGTGACTTGTCCAAGGTAAAACAGCAGTACAATGGAAGAACTAGGACCATCGCCTACTTCCTGTAGCTGAAAACCCAGTGCCCATGTCCACTAAAAACAAATTCTGTTTTTCATTACATATTGGGAACTGGAATCCACAGAATTGCTTAGTTGTAAAAGTAAGTGAATTAAGCCCAGTAAAATGACTTGGAGACCAAATCTAACCACATATAGTTCCACTGATTTTAATTAATTTACACAAAAAATAATTTGGGTTTTACCATTTGTTCAATAATATGTCAGATTGCGGCTTTAAACAGATCCTATTGGTAAGCTGGGAGGGCAGACACAGAGCAGCCCACAATGTGTTCCCCAAAATAGTGGCCATAGTTCACCCCTGCATATAGGCAGAGCCTTATGTGGTAACTAAGGGAAGGCAACTTAGTTTTGCCCTGTGGTGAGGCTGCTGTTCCTGACACAGTAACACTTCCTCTGGCCCTTGTCACTTCTGACTGGACAATAGTTGAACTTAAGTGTGGTTAAGCAGACCCCAGACCAGAATATAATATGGTCTCAACAAAAAGAGAGACTCATTCAAGTGCATCAAGACATTAAGAGGCAGACAAGGTTCTTTAGCTAACTGTGATATCTTTTATTAGACCAACTAAATAGTTGGAAAATTTGTTCTTTGCAAGCTTTCAGGCACAAACACACTTCTTCAGGCATAGGGAGAGTCTGCTGGTGTTTGTGTGTTCTCCTAGATGCAATACAAGCTGATATGCAAAATGCTGGTCTGTGAAAATGCAAATAGCAGTGAGGATCAGAGGCGAGGGGAGACAAGAGG
>NW_017729033.1:80186943-80187512 GCF_001723915.1 Gavialis gangeticus | reverse complement strand
AGGATCAGAGGTGATGGGAGACAATAGATGCAAGACAGGTAGGCAGGGTGGGGCGGGGGGAAGTAGGGAAATGTTAACTTGGTGATAGAATGTAGCTGGTAAAATCAGAGCATTAAGCCCCCTTTTGTTCAGGTTCTCTTAAATGCAATGGGACTCCTCAGGTTCAACTGAAACTAGTGTACATAAGTTTCTTCGCCACGTCTCTGACAAGAAGGTGTTCAATATCCAGTACTATTAATAACTATCTAGATGCATACCCTGTTACAGTAGACCAGGGGTTGTCAACTGGGGGTACATGTACCCCCAGGGGTACTTTAAAAGGTCTCGGAGGGTATGTCGAGGCGGGCAGAGACAGAGCATCGCCAACCCATACAGCTGCCTCACAGAAGCAAGGCCAGGGCAGGGCAAGAGCAGAGCCACACAAATGCTGCACTGCCACCTCACTGCTGTTCGCCACCCCCTGCTCTGTGTCTGTCCACTTGCTCACCACCCCCTTCTCCCCACCCCCTGCTCTGCATCTGGCTGCTCACCACCCCCTCCCCTCCCCGCTCCGCATCTGGCCACTTGCC
>NW_017729033.1:80184740-80186781 GCF_001723915.1 Gavialis gangeticus | reverse complement strand
CCTCCCCGCTCCGCATCTGGCCACTTGCCACCCCACAACCACTCCATGTCCAGCCACTTGCCACCCCCCACACTTATTTAAAAAGGGAGCTACCAGGCGTACACTTCTTTTCAAAAGTTAACAACCCCCACAGTAGATAGTCCTTACAGGTGCTCTTTGACAAAGGTTTCTATGTTTAACCATCTCCAGAGAGAGAGTAAATCAAGTATTTGTGCATCAGTGATTCATGTCATGCCTTTCATTTACATGTTTTTCCTGGTATGACTCCAAAAAACATTGTGCACTTGAACATAGCATTGTTAGCCACAAACATATTTTCTTATGCAAGCATCTCTTAGAAAAAAAATATACTCAGTATTCCTACCAATTCAGTGTTTGTTTTAAATGAATTTTATGCATATTCAGAATCCTTCTTGAATTCATACCTGCCATTGTAAAACAAGAGAAATGTGAGTTATAAGAGCCTTAAGTAATATATATGCAAAAGATTAATCAGATGGCAGTCATACTGGGCACTGAATGTCACCATTGCTTTACACAAATATTATAGCACTGAAAGTACAATTACCAGGCTGCAGATAAAGTGAGTCATAAAGAGAGAAATCTCACATTTGGCAACACATTGTCAAACATTCCCCATTAAGAGATGGAAATAAAATGTTTATAAACTAATTTATTCATAACATGTTTGCAAGTGCCTGTTTAGTATTACTCAATTACAGAAAAGGTTAGACTGATTTTAAATAAGAAAGACACAAAGCTTCAAACTCGTGTTAGCACAATGTAATTTTCCCAATCAAGACTATATCAAAAATATTACCAGCAACCAAATCACACACATTCACTGTTTCCCTACCGGCCATAACAAACTCATTATTTGTCTGCTGATTCTCTTCAAGTAATTTCCTAACTGTCTTTCCTTGGATCATGAATAATAGTATTGCCAAACAATCCAGTGCTGTCTGTCTTTGGTTAAGAAAATATCAGAGTTTTATGCTTATGATCTCAGTGATGTCAGCCTAAACACTAAATATCAGAAGATCTGGCAAAGTTGCACAACACGGGGATGAAAAACTAGGTGGCTGTAATTCAACAGCTATTGTCCAATGAATAGCACTATGTCTCAGCTGGTGTAAGAGAATCAAGCTCAGGAGTGCCAAACCAAAAAACCCTGAAACAGCTTCCAAAGCTTAAAGTTATCATCTCAACTGTAAAAGAGGTGCAAGTCTAGATGACAATAATGGTCATGTAGAATATCCTCCATAAACTGCATCTGACCTCTTCCTGAAAAATAAAACACAGATGCTAATACTCCCAGTTTAAGTGATAGCCTATTACTTCTGAAAAAGCAATCACACCTCCCTCATGGTAATTAAGATTGCTGTCATCTCCTTTAACCTGCACAGCTGGCAGTATGTATATCCACCATAAAGGAGACGGGTCAGGATTGAAACCATAAACGCACTTCTACTAAAATTATCCAGTAGCACCAGGAAAAAAAATATTCATTTACAGGTTGTTAAATTAATTATGACCAGGAACATAGGAACACTTTGAGGCTGATCCTGCTCTTGTTCCTATTTTCCACTAGCATCACTCCACTGTAGTCAATGGAGATGCACCAGTGCAAAACACATACACCTACCATCCCAAAGTGCAGGCACTAGCACTAATAGAATATAATATGGTTCCTTGGGGATGGCCCCACAGATGAGAAGTCAGAAAGGAATACAAGATAGAGTTAGATTATGCCCTTGGTTAAAGCAGCACACATTGATTTCTATATGTAACCCTGGGCACGGCACAACACACACCTTCACCTGAATGGTGGGATCCTGGGGTACCCAGTAGCCAGTAGCCCTGCCCAGCCCCCCTGGGAAGCTGCTGCAGTGCCCCCAAGTGGAGAGCCTCCCCTTACAATCAAGTACCCTCACAGACAATTCCCAAACTATTTACAAGATTTAACTATTTACAACATAACAAATAACAACTAAATATACACATTGATATACCAACTAATAAACCCTCAAGAAATTATTTA
>NW_017729033.1:80183933-80184664 GCF_001723915.1 Gavialis gangeticus | reverse complement strand
CAAAGAAACATAGAGAAAAGTATCTATTTTTGCTACACTGGTGCTGGTGTCCATCTCCGTGCTCTTGTGGCCTCCGGGCATCAGGCAATGGCTCCTCCTCTGCAGCCCCCAGCTGTTCACCAGGCTGCCAGCAGGTCTTTCCTGGCTTGGAGTCTCCACACTATCAGCCCCTCTCTGACCCTGCCTCCGCAGGCTCCCGGGCTGGAGAGAGGAACTGGATACTGTATCTCTCCCACGGCAGCCTCTTCTGCAGCTCCTCAGGGCACTCCTAGGGGCTCTCCAAGTAACCGCTGTGTTGAAACTCTGCCTCCGGTCTCCAGCCTGCCCCTCAGCGCTCTCTCTCTGTCTGTCTGTCTGTCTGTCTGTCTGTCTCTCTCTCTCTCTCTCTCTTCCCGGGCTTTTGCTAACAGCTCTCTTTGAAAACTTCACTGGGGTTACATCACCCCTCCCACTTCCAACAGGGCTGCCTCCAAAGCAGCTTCACTTGCCCTCAGAGCCTACAGTGTCCCCACTGGGACAAACTCTGTCTCTCCATTCTTTCAGGTGGGTCCATTTTTAAATGCTTCTACATATATTAAACTTCATTGCTGAACAGCAAGAAAGATTTCTACACCTCCTTGACTTTCTGCCATCTGACACCACCAGGGAAGAATTCCTGCTTTATCTGCACATCAAAGAGCAACTCGCAAAGACACTCTCATGGAGCCAGAGGAACCGACTTCCATCTTCAT
>NW_017729033.1:80171392-80178933 GCF_001723915.1 Gavialis gangeticus | reverse complement strand
CACTGGGGTTACATCACCCCTCCCACTTCCAACAGGGCTGCCTCCAAAGCAGCTTCACTTGCCCTCAGAGCCTACAGTGTCCCCACTGGGACAAACTCTGTCTCTCCATTCTTTCAGGTGGGTCCATTTTTAAATGCTTCTACATATATTAAACTTCATTGCTGAACAGCAAGAAAGATTTCTACACCTCCTTGACTTTCTGCCATCTGACACCACCAGGGAAGAATTCCTGCTTTATCTGCACATCAAAGAGCAACTCGCAAAGACACTCTCATGGAGCCAGAGGAACCGACTTCCATCTTCATCTTCCTCTGTGCAAAAATGAAGTTTATTTTCTACCTATGGGGACTTTTTACCATCTTTAATTTTCCCTGAGCCTAAGGAAGGGGACGTGTGCCCAAAAGCTTGCAAAAAAAGAACATTTTTTTGCAATTTCTTAGTTGGTCTAATAAAAGGTATCATCTCTAAACCAAGAGTGCTATAGTTTTACATTTCTTATAGGGTTTCTCAGCATCTACACTGGTTTAATTAGAACAGAATCATCAGAAGTGGCAGCAGTACAATTTCTGCTAATAAGCTGAGTTAAAAGCAAGCCAAAGTATTACTAGAAAATTTAGGCTAACTAAACCCAAGTTTCCATTACTTTTGAGGAAGGGAATCTATGAAACCTCCCAGTTTCTCTTTGCAAGAGTGCATACAGCAGAAGGGGGAGTTTCACAAATATTTCATGCCTTGTAGCAAGTGAAGTTTCCCTGGTGTTTACAAGAAAACAGTGATTTTTTTGGCAAATTTCCCTTCTGGAAGACTATACAGTTTGCCCAAAATTGTTGCTATTTTAGTAGCAAAAAAGCTCTTCTGTAGCAAATTGGCTCAGCTGGTAAAAAAAAACCTACCTTTTATTTTTGTGCCAAAAGACAAAGTATTTGAAGTATGACCAGAATATATAGCCTTACCACTAAAGGATTATTTCTTTTTCTGGTGATTAATTTTTCATTTTGAGGGATTGCTGCTCATACTTTAAAACTATCCAGTTCCTCACTTACACAATGCTGACACCTAACATGAAGGGGAAAAAATAAGAGCTTTAATAGAACAAACTGAAACACATTTATTAGGCACAGTATTCTGTGTTGGAGTCACAGATCTAAAGGAACATATTCTTAGGTGATAAAAACTGGTCTTGCTCCTCTAAAGTCAATGAAATCTATATCCATGTGCTCTGCCTGCGGATTTGGCCTAAAAGTTTTACACTAGGGGACCAATCCTGCTTCTAATAAGGCAAAATTTGTAAGAGTTTCCAGTGAAACATTTCGGTTGGAAAATACCAATGACATTCTGGTGGAAACCAGTGAAAATTTGCCAGTTCACCCCTGCCCAACACAGTGAACCTAGAAAGTCCTCAAAGTTCACAGTTCCCCCATACACTGAGCTTCAGGGTACTGCAGACTCCCCAAGTTAAATGCATCCCACCACACAGATAATCATGGAGCTAGGTCTCCTCAGCAGCCCAGAAATCCTGGCCACTTCAGCTTTCAGACTCTTGGTCTGCAGAGGCTCAAAACAGTACAAAAAACCCCAGTAACAACTTTTAAAAGGTCAAAAAAGAAATGTCATTTTGATTATTTCTACAGTAAATGTTGGAATTTCTGTTTTATAGGAAACTTCAAACTTTTATCTTTCATTCCCTCTCAGAATGGATATTTTTTTTAATCAAATTTCTCACCAGTTCTATATTAAAGCCAAACATGACTATTTCTATTAGCATAACTGCAACAAGGTTGTGATAATACAAAGGAATAGTACAGCCCGCATAAAAATACCAGACCCTCCAATTTTATACCAGGATTTGGACTCATTTTACAGGCTATTGTAGTATTTGAGTTTCTTTTATAGCAAGTCATCTGCTTTTATATCGCATCAGATTACCCTGCCACAATGACAAAATCCTGTTTCTATCACTATTAGATAATTTAGAAATACACTGAAAATACTGAAAAGTACAATGTCTCCTAATTGCAGCAGACCACTTTTATTGCAGGCTCCAGCACCCACAGTAAATTGATTTAATAGCCAGATACATTCTACCCAAGGTGCACAACTCCCATTGCAACGAGTTATCAGGTGGAAAACAGCCCTTGCTGGTGGGAACTATTGCTTAAACAGAACATACATTATCTCCAAAGCAGAAAATGATTTCCCAGGATGCCTAGTGAAAATTGACAAACTGCATTATCTTCCAGCTTAGTGACGTGCTCTTCCACTTGAAAAAGTGGCAAATGTACATGGTTAGGAAGTTCGGCCTCAGAAATGAGGCTCCAAAATAGATTAGAGATGAAAGAGAGAGGGCAAAAAAAATCAGAAGCCTGCGAAATGGAGAAAACTATGTGAGCATATGGATGAATAGGACAGGAGGAGAGGGACAGGTTGACTAATTAGCAGAAGCAGCTAGGGCACTGAGATAAGAAATTAGAACTAGATTAATATATTAAAGAGCATGCTGCTTCCAGATTAAAGATACTTTTTATGAAAACAAGGCATCTGAGAACTTCTTGCCTCTGTTATTTCCATTCATGGTACTTGATTTGTTGTTCAGCTAGTAGCAAAGGAGAAAAATCATAAATAATTTTTGCTGTAATAACTCCCATTTGAGAACAGACCTAGACATTTTTATGGATTTGCTACTCTGGTATCTCTCTGAACAGTTTATGTGGCTTCTGATTATCTGACCAGTTGGGTTCCCTTCTTTCCTCCTAACCTTCCCTCTTGCAGAATACCCATTTTTCATTCATAAAGAGATTACCATGATCTTAAAAACTGAGTCTTATGTTCAGCAGTGAGCCCCAAACTTTGGGGCAAACATGCCAGAAATTTGCCCCACACCCTCCATGAGGGCCATTCTGATCCATTTTCTTTGCCTGATTTGCTTTCTACTTTCCTCCTTCTGCCCTATCTGCTGTTATGCTGCCTGTCTTCTCGATCTGTAATGTGCCACACAGTGGCTGGCCATGCCATGTATAGTATCTGTGCAACAGGTTGCCCACCCCTATATTGAAGTATTGTACAGTTTACAGCCATTATTTATCAGGTCCTACAACAAACCTATGCCTGAAATTCTCACTATGGTGTGTTCAAAGTTGAAATATAAGTAAGAAATTTGTTGAACAGCTGGCCTTTGCATTAGAAACAGTTCCATCCCTTTTTAGTAATCTTTAGACCCCTAACACTTTATAAAAATAATACAAATGAATGCTTAGAAAAAATGGAAATGGAGACACACCTAGGACCAAAAGAAGACAGAGTATTGAGAGCAATGATTATTTGGGTATTGTTAACGTTATCTCAAGAGTTTTAAAACAACAAAATCCCAGAAAGGATGGGATTAAACAGGACCTGGCTCAGATAATATGCCCAGCCACAATGGCTGAGTACAGACAGTCCAGAAGCCTGAGGCTGAATTGATTCAATCTTTGCAGGTTATTTTAAGCAGCATAGATTGAACTGATAAGCAAGTGAACAGACATTCACTTTTCATTCTGGAAATGCAGCCACATGCCTGCAATAGTCCAAGGCCAGAAGCCGGAGAACATTACAGCATGCCTCCCATCTCAGCTGGAGCAAACAGTTTGGGCATAGACTAGCCCACTCACCTTGCAAGGGGGTGCTTGCAGGGGAGGTACAAAGCATCCTGGTATGTAGGGGGACTGTGAGATAATTTGAATGTGGAAGCCATCTGGGACAGAATTTCAATAAACCAATTTAACCTACATCAATTAAGTCTAACACTACATCCATCCAGGTTTATCTTAAACTGTTTTCAGGCATTTTGAAAGCAGTTTATGGGCAGTGAACGTCTGTTGTGTTACAAATTTGAACTGGTTTCCAATTGCTTATATTATCTTGTGTAATTTGTGTCCCCAGCCAATGGGTGTATTGAGGAGCAAGTCACCTTTCTGCAATGTGCAAAACTTCTAAATGAAAATGTTATTTGTGTTTTCAGTGAAACTAATCAAGCTTGGAAACTCTCTAAATCAAGAGGCTTATACACCTATTGGCTTCTCTGCTCTTCAGTATATGTACTAGACAACTCAAGTTCACATACTGCTGAATGTTCATTGTTCAAGCCCTAAACATCTGGCATTCACTTGTATGTAGTGTAAGTTCCTTCTACAGAGCTTGTTACATCAGTACAAATAATGGCTGGAAGCTATAAGCCACATCAATAAAACCCAAAGTCTGGAATGTAACAGGTGACATTCTGGTATTAATCAGGATAAATGAAATGGTGTAGAGGTCATATGTTCCATTTCTGCATTCTCTGCTAAAATGTCTTTTAAAGAAAGAGAAATAAAGAATTTCTTCTTCATACTGCACACTATAGATACCAAAATTGCAAAATTGTCACAAATAAAGTCTCATTAAAAAAAATGTGCCTAAAAGTAAAAATTAAAAACAACCTACTCAATTTCACTGAAATAAAAATATTCTTTGGATGGCATATGAATTATTAATTCATAAAAGAGAATTTACCTCAGAAACAGTACATATTGGGTGTATCTACATGTACATTAGATCTGGGAGAAGTTTACTCAAGAGAAGACTACTCATGAGTAAATGCTCCCCGGGCAGGTGTCCATACATCTAATGGCAACAAACTGCTCTCACTTCCTGGGGCCCTGCAATGGGCCCCTGCTGCCACCAGGGGAAGCTCTAGGCTCCCCCTGGATGATAGCCCAGGGGCTGGCAGGGAGCACAGAGCAGGAGACTTGGAAAGAGCTGCAGCGGAGAGGCAGGTCCCAGCCCGCTGCCCCAATCCACTGGTGGGGCAGCTAGCAGCAAGCCCCCAGCTGGGCAGAGATTCCCCACCCAGCCAAGGGCTCACTACTAGCTGCCCCATTGGTGGATTATGGAAGGGAGCTGGGATCTGCCCACCCCTGAAGATCCTTCCAAGTCCCATGCCTCAATAGCCTGATCAGGGTACGGGGCTGGGACCTGCCCTTGACTAGGACAGTTCCCAGCTCCTGCTCCATGATTGCAGGGTGGGGCCTGGAGAGCCTGTTCTCTGCTCAGCTCCGCAATCACAGAGCTGGGTGGGGAACAGGCTAGGGAGCTTGTTCCCCACTCAGCAACATGAGTGCAGAGCTGTGTGGGAAACCGTCTGAGGACCTTCCAGCATTGGCTGTCCTAGCACCTACCCTACTGTTGCAGAGCTGGCATTGAGAGACAAGGATCTCCCAGCCTCCACTCCCCAATCACGATATCAGAATGTGGGGCTTGGAGCTCCCTGCTGCCAGGACAGGGGGAAATAGCCCCTGCCCAGGCTTCACTGGTGCAGCCAGCCCTGGCAGCAGGCATCTCCCGGGAGCAGAGAGGACTCTTTTGCCCCCTGGTGACCAATTGACCAGGAGCTGATTTGCTCCCATCCAGGCATTTATACATGTGTTATTGCAGAGTAACTACTCCTAAGTAAATTTGCTACTTGCATTTGTAGGTAGCAAATATACTCATGATTAGTGTGGTTTACTGTACAGTAAACATGTGCACATGTAGACACACATGCTTACTGCACAGTAAACTATGCTATTTCACAGTAAAGTGTCTCATGTAAACACACCCATTTACTATCACTCACTCCATCTTCCTTCTATATTTCCCCCCTATTTAATTTATCTGGTACCAGTATAAGGACAATTGACCCATTTACTATTTTCCCTTCAATTTAGTATTTAGAACAGAAGCTGAAGATTAACAACTAATTTCCAAATTCTAAATGCTGACATCAAGTAAATATCAATATTTAGTATGAAAATACCTTTGATGCTCTGGTGAAAGTAAATTATAGCTGTGAAGAAGTGTTGAATTGATAACTATACAGAGCAAAATCTTCACTGACTTCATAGCAGCAGGCTTATATCCTATGTGAGGTGGTTAAATTTGACCTTGCTGCAGGTAAGCCAATTTATGTTTATATTACTGAAAGCTGAATATGCTAGGGTCTCCAGTCTCTCCCATCTTGTATTTTAAGCCATTCATTCTCTAGTCTTTCTCTCCCATCTCCTATTCCCACCAGTCCATAAACAGTAGGCAATCATCAATCCTCTTGATTATGGTGTATACATTAGAGGTCTAGTCAGGTGCCTGATGAATCTGCTTTTTCAGAGTCCTGTGACCATCACACTAAGACTTTCAAAGTGTGTGCCTAGGCAAGGGTATGAAGGAGTGGAGGCTGCCCAAGACCTACCATCCCCCCTTTATCTCATTCCTACCATTGAGACAGAATCCAAAGGCCAAACTGTTGCCAGCCTTGACCATTTTCAAGGGGCCCTAGCTAAGCTTCAAGAGTGTTGCTAAGAAGAAGACTCAAAGCCTGTTTCTGAGTGACCATAGTGTAAATCTTTGTAGATGTGACAATTAACTTGTTCAGCAAGTAAAGGAAACCATCAAACACAATTAAACAAAGCACAAGACCTAAGGAGATAAGAGAAAACCATACATTAAATAATCCATATGCACTATATCATAGCTTTATCTTTAAAAAGTAATAGTAGTAATAGATGTAACCAAAGGCATTAGATGTTATTTTGCTATAATAGATATATTTTTGTTAAAATGCTCAGATAGTTTGTAAAAACAAAAACAGCCTTGTCAAAGAAAACTATAAAGGTAAAGAAGAAACAGGAACAGCATTCCAAAATGGGCAAAATCCCAACTAATTCACACCTTCAAAGTCCACAAGAGATCTGGACCAGTCCAGTTCCAAAAGTTTCAGTGAAGAAATAAATTTAAATAAAACTAATCAGAGATCATTTATTAGAATATTAAAACCAGCCATCTTATATAATAAAGGGCTTAGTCCATCTGTCTGTCTGTCCGTAACATTCTTGGAGCACTCTTGGATTGGTTAGTGAAACAATCTGAGTGCAGAGCACTTCCATGATGGCAGGGATGAAGGGGATGGAGCAGGACGGTCTAGGTGACCTCCCCCCCACCCCCCCGCTCTGTCCCTGCCATCATGGCAGTGCTCCGCCACATCCAAGGAGCAGGGCTGGGGGGGGTCAGCAGTGCTGGAAGTGGCAGTCGCATAGGGTGCTGGTGGAGGGAATGGAGAGGCAAGCTTCCCTGCCCCCCTCCCCACACCTGTGAGGTGCTCTGCCCCACCCCCCACTCTCCTCCATCATTGCTGATGGGCAATTCACTAGTCTATAAATATTAGGCATAGGCTGGAGGTAAATTTGGAGAACTCAGCAAATTCAAGAAGATCTGCTGCCAATCAGCATACCACCCTCCTCCCATCTCTCAAGTCTTCCCAGGTGGTATAGGTGAGAATCTATGTTGTCCTGTTGCAGGTAGTCAGATAGACTTTAAAACATGGAAACAAACATTTATTCCAAAGCACAAGAAAATAAAAGGTTGGACTGTAAACCTGTTTCTGCCTCTTTTATCAGTAGCCTACCCAGAAGGTCACCTGTAATCTGGGTAATAAGACTGTGTCCAGACATTCAGTGCCTCAATGGCTGTAGCTTCTGCCAGAGAGCAACAGATAA
>NW_017729033.1:80168475-80171252 GCF_001723915.1 Gavialis gangeticus | reverse complement strand
CAGAGATCATTTATTAGAATATTAAAACCAGCCATCTTATATAATAAAGGGCTTAGTCCATCTGTCTGTCTGTCCGTAACATTCTTGGAGCACTCTTGGATTGGTTAGTGAAACAATCTGAGTGCAGAGCACTTCCATGATGGCAGGGATGAAGGGGATGGAGCAGGACGGTCTAGGTGACCTCCCCCCCACCCCCCCGCTCTGTCCCTGCCATCATGGCAGTGCTCCGCCACATCCAAGGAGCAGGGCTGGGGGGGGTCAGCAGTGCTGGAAGTGGCAGTCGCATAGGGTGCTGGTGGAGGGAATGGAGAGGCAAGCTTCCCTGCCCCCCTCCCCACACCTGTGAGGTGCTCTGCCCCACCCCCCACTCTCCTCCATCATTGCTGATGGGCAATTCACTAGTCTATAAATATTAGGCATAGGCTGGAGGTAAATTTGGAGAACTCAGCAAATTCAAGAAGATCTGCTGCCAATCAGCATACCACCCTCCTCCCATCTCTCAAGTCTTCCCAGGTGGTATAGGTGAGAATCTATGTTGTCCTGTTGCAGGTAGTCAGATAGACTTTAAAACATGGAAACAAACATTTATTCCAAAGCACAAGAAAATAAAAGGTTGGACTGTAAACCTGTTTCTGCCTCTTTTATCAGTAGCCTACCCAGAAGGTCACCTGTAATCTGGGTAATAAGACTGTGTCCAGACATTCAGTGCCTCAATGGCTGTAGCTTCTGCCAGAGAGCAACAGATAAAACTTTATGCTGACTGCCTAATGCAGAGGAAGGCAATTATTTCAGCTGGAGGGCCAATTAATGAGTTTTGGTGAGCTGTCAAGGGCTGCATGGGTAGCCCTGCCCCTTGGCAGTTGCCTCGTTACCTGGTCACTATCTTGGGACTGGAAGTTCTGTGCCACATCCCCCTTCCCCCTCCCCCCACCAAACCCCTGACCTTTGCCACCAGAAGTCCTTCCCCTTGCCCCAGAAGTACTCCTTCTGCAAGGGGGTGTGGTCTTGGAACCAGAAGTCACAGCCTGTCACATTGTCTATGACAGAAGATCCACCCACCCAACACCAAACCTTGCCCCGCTTGCCATATTGGTCCAAAAATCCCCTGACCCCATCACGTGATCCCTGACATCAAAAGGTCTACCCCTTGACTGGGAAACAGGGCCCACCCTCATGGTGCACAGTGCATGGCCTGCTCCTAGGGCCCCAGGAGTTCTGCTCTCTAGGTCACAAGGCACAGGCGTAACCTATCAGAAAGCAAGGGGTTGTGAAGATAGCAAGAAGATAGCTGAACATAGCAAGAAGTTGGAAAAACTTCTTCTTAGTCAGAGTGCCTAGACTGTGTAATAAACTCCCTCCAGAGGTGGTGCAATCACCTACCCTGGAAATCTTCAAGAGGACACTGGATGGTAACCTTGCTGGGGTCACCTGATCCCAGTTGTCTTTCCTGTCTAGTGCAGGGGGGGCTGGACCCAATGATCTTGCAAGGTCCCTTCCAACCCCTTACAATGTATGAAACTATGACCCTTCTAACATCCTGCCCCATCACCCTCAAACAATTGGTGGAGGCTTCAGAGGCATTGGACCTCCCCAAAACAGCCAAACCAATTGAGTCAAGGACTGCACACACAAAATCTTTCAGAAAAAAATCATTTTAACAAAGTATAGATAAAAAATCATACACTAAAAATCAAACATCTACTATAAAAAATTTTAATTGTATTTTCTTTAAAAAATTGAGTAGTGTATGTAGACACTATTGACTAATAGCTCAAAATAAAGTCTCACTCTTGTATGCTGTACACTGCCTGAAGTGTAGGTGTGGTATAGCAGACCTCTCAAACCTCTCGCAGTTGGGCACCCAGTTCCTCCCCTGGCTTGTATTCACCAGTGGTCTGACCTGCCACAACACACCACCAAGGGTAGGTGGGCCAGTAACTGCAGCAGGAGCACTGGGCCTCCTGTGAGAACACAGCACGGCTGTTGCCTGTGTACCTACGAGGAACCAGCCCATCCCATGTTGCCCATGGCTCCAGTGGCAAGCAGTTCCCAAAGCTGGACCTGTACAGTATGGCAAGGAGCTAGCCTGGACCAGTCTCGTAGCACCTGGTTCCCAGGTACAAGGTCAGGACCTGCACAGCCAGGCCCATCCCCTCCCAACAGCACAAGGTTCCCAGCTGCAAGGAAGGGACCCATGTGGTGCAGGAGAAGTCAGCCCAACTCCCTCTTCCCCTCACCAGTGTGGCATGATCCGGCCTGACCTGTCCCATACCCATGCAGCGCAGCAGAAGCTGACCCAGTCCCCCCTCACCAGCATGGCCTAACATGACCATGCTTGCCCCATGCTGTCCAGCATGGCAGAAGCTGGTTCAGAACCCACCTTCCCCTCACTGGTGTGGCATGGCAGAAGGTGACCCAGTCCCCACATGCCCTCACCTGCAAGGCAAAATCTGGCCCCAGCTCACCCTGACCCACTCAGCATGGCAGAAGCTGACCCAGCCCCGCCTTCCCCTAACCAGTCTGGCATGACCTAGCCTGTCTCATCCTGCACAGCATGGCAGAATCCAGCCCAGCTCCCCCTTCCCTCACTGGCATGGCATGACCCAACCCAGCCTGTCCCATCTCATGCAGCATGGCAGAAGCTGACCCAGTCCCCACTTCCCCTCACCAGTACCACATGACCCAACCCAGCCCCTCCCACCCCTCCCACATGGCACAACCTGGCCTGGGCTAGAGGCGGAGTGGGGCCAGCTGTGTCAGGTTGGGGTTGGTTGCCT
>NW_017729033.1:80157034-80163475 GCF_001723915.1 Gavialis gangeticus | reverse complement strand
CCCAACCCAGCCTGTCCCATCTCATGCAGCATGGCAGAAGCTGACCCAGTCCCCACTTCCCCTCACCAGTACCACATGACCCAACCCAGCCCCTCCCACCCCTCCCACATGGCACAACCTGGCCTGGGCTAGAGGCGGAGTGGGGCCAGCTGTGTCAGGTTGGGGTTGGTTGCCTCATAACTAGAGCTCAAGCTGCTTTCTGCTGCAGCTGGCACATCCTGCAGCCAGTGGCTGGTGCCACCAGCTGCCATGTCAGCTTTCAGACAGGCAGCCACTATTATCTAAATTTTGGAGGGGCCCTGTGGGCTAGATAAAATGACCCGGCAGGCCAGATGTGGCCCATGGGCCATATTCTGCTTGCCCCTGGCCTAACGTCATCGAGGGTGCTTTTTTGTCAGGGGTTTCCCTTAGCATTTCTCCAACTAAGAAGTCCCCACAAGGCAATAGGGCTAGTGTTTTGAAGCCCTCTATACTTCCCTTACTCTGGAGGTTGCAACATCGGGTATTTTATAGGAGCTACCCAGCCACAATGAGCCCCACCACATTGCCGCCAGACTCTCCAGTCAGATGCGGTTTATGGTCATAGCTGGGACCATGAATAATACTCTGAAAACACATAGGACATGTCCAGGCAAGCCCGCATGTGCCTCTTGCAGCATCTCAAACTCATTTGAGATGCTGCAAGAGGTATGTGCAGGAATGAGAAAATGTTCCCCACGCTGAAAATTTGCAGCGCGGGGGCAAAATCAGACCCCTGGATATCCAGGAGTCAAAAAAACCCATAGAGAAAAAAAGCAGGACAGGAAGCAACTGGAGGCTGAGTAGCAGCCAGTGTCTCTGTGGTTGGCCCTCACCCTGTTGTTGAAGCATGCTGCCTACCCAGCAAGAGCAGCTGCCATCAGGGTCACTGTCCCTCCCCACCCCCCCACAGCACAGGGTGGGTGACAGCCCCAGTGGCCCCAGCCTGGACCCTGCTGCCCCCCACTGCCCCATGCTGCCCCGGAGGGCTCTCCCAGGAGGCCCTACAGCCCCCACTCCTGTGGTGAGTAGAGGTGCTTGTTTGTTTGTTTGTTTGTTTGTTTTTATGTGCTGGAAGAAGCTGGGGGGGCAGCCACCGGGGGGATGGGGATGCAAGCAGGGGATGGGGATGGGCAGGGCAGCCATTGGGAAATCTGGGATAGCAGGGGAGGTGGGGCTGAGTGGGGCAGCCATCTCAGGGGCTGCAGGAGCTGGCAAGGGATGGGGCCAGGCAAGGCAGCAATCTGGGACACAGCGGGAGCAAATGGGAGTGGGGCATGTGGGCCCTGCAGGGGGGGGTGGTAGCCTCTGTGGGGACCATTTGGCCCCTGTTGGGAGGCTGTGGGCCCTTTGGGGGGGCTGTGACTCCTGTGGGGGGGGCAGCAAAACATATAGGTATTCAGAATTTACTTTATTATGATGACAGAAACACTGGTAAGCTTCCAAATTGCTTTAACACTGTAGATATATCAATAAACCATTGCCCAACTCATTGCTGTCCCTCTGTCTCTCACTTTCTCTATATATAGTGGTCTTTTGTGTTAATTGTGAAGGTACATGGTTTTTGGGGTATTTTATAGGGTGACTTTGGGATTTTTTTATTAGAGATTTTTCAGTTTTCCAATAGGGAACATCAGAATTCTGGCTAGGGAGGCCAGTGGCAAGACTGAGCTGGCACCTTGGACTCAGCTGGAGGTGGCTGACCTCCTGGCCATTTGGGGCCAGGAGGACATGCTTTGACAGTTTGAAGCAGGCCACCACACCCAGAACATCTTCCAGGTGATAGCTGCCCAGATGGCCAGGCAGGTGGTATACATGGCAGCAATGCCAACTTTGCAGCCACAGTCCACTGGCAGCTGGCCTAGAGGGGCAGACACCTCTACTGGCTGTGCAGTCCCCATCCAGGTCTGGCACGTGCACAGGAGGTCACAGCCAGGCAGCAGCCGCCACTGTCAGACTGCTGCAGTTAGTAAAGTGTGCAGGGAACTCTCAGGGATGTTTCAATAGACCAGCTGGCACAAGAGGTAGTGTACCAATTGGCTGGGCCCCAGAACCTCCTGAATGCAAGTAACCCTGAGCTACTTGACAGGGATCTTTTTGTACTGCTGGGGCCAGGACAGGGCAGCTTTTTATATTGCTGGGGACAGCACAGGTGCTTGCCCCAGGCTCTAGCTCCCCATGGCTGCAGATCCGGGAGAAGCCAGGCAGGATTATTTTGACCCAAGTGGCACAATTAGCCCCACGCATGCTTGCATGCATGGACGTGCCCGTAGGGCTTGTGCTTGCAGCAGCTCACATAGAAGTGGTGCAAATTTGAGTCAGGGCTTTTTGCCTCAGTGCACATGCCCAGACATGCGCTTTGGTGGGGTGGGGGATGACAGTGGGAATCCTGGTTTAAAAAACAAAACATGCCAAAAAAAAGTGGCATAGCATATGTGGCTGCAGCACATGCTGCCCAAAACTAGAGCCTGGCTGGTCAGAGCCACACTCCAGCTGCTGGCCAGACTCTATGAGCCCAGGTCATCACTGCTGCAGCCCCAGAAGGCCCCCCAGGACCTCAGGTAAAACTGGGGGGCCAGCCCAGGTGCTGACCCCAGCCTCCCCTACCCCACCCAGGGCAATTTGCCACATGCCAGAGCACGCATGCATAGGCATGCCCAGGGACAGCTAGCAGCAGTACAAGTACATGCCACTACTATTTGTCCTCAGGGAAATGAGAGTTCCCACTCATGGGGACATGCCCATAGAATTTTTCAGTATCTTTATGCTAGTGTCACCTGAGATTAAACCAGTTTAAACTCATATAAACATGAGAACTACTGGGGCCAAAGAGTTTCAATACTGTGCCATCTGATAACAGACTTAACAAAAAGGAATCCAGCAGCATCCAGTAGCTCTCCATAGTGTGACTGATCTTGCAAAGTGATCTGTTCAGACATATCCATTGATAGGGCTACAAGGATGCATAATACCACTCCAGAATTATATGTGTTACAAATGTAGCTTGCCAGCATCAAGGATCATGTCATTTTAGGTTTTCTTTATCATGGAATAAGGACTAAATTAAATATTTACATGGCTTTTTCTAGTGAGCACAATACTGTGGATGAAACAAAGCTTGAAATGCAAAGTGGAATGCTTAGTTTAAGGGCACAGTGGCTTCCACAAAGCAGAAAAAGGCAACTGAGGACACTTGCCTTTTTGGTAAATTCTGTACCACAAGTTAGAGTCTAGGAAAGATTTCTTTTTAATGTCAGTTGAGGAAATCACTGCTACAGAGGCTTAATAAATGCATCATGATGTCAAACTGAATTTAGTCATTCCTGCAGTTCCTGAAGTTAGGTAACCAGCATCAAATACATTAATGTCATTTTATCTTTCCAAAAATCCATCTGGTATTAAATCTTTATAACCTTAGCTCTAAATGTGAAGTTATTTTGCATCTGATGCTAGCATGCCTTTTATGGGACTGAGGTTTCCAAACAACAGCTCCAAGATATATGATACCTGTTCAGGGCAAGAACTTGCAAGACACTTTATAGAAAATATACAGAAATAAATTGTATACGATTGCAATGATTTCTCCTACTCATGAAAAAAAAAGAAATATTTACAGGGTCCTAGGCTTTGTGTTAGGGAATAGCTAAAGTCATGGGGGAAAAAATATTCCTAACCACCGCTCACAAAGAACCAAAGCCATTTTTTATAGAAGACTCAGTTGATGCTGGAACAGGACAAAGGCCCATGACAAACCTAGATGACCCATCAGGCTGAATGATTAAGTAATTCAGTGTAGCCAAAAGTACACAAGGGAATGTCACTGGCATTATACCATGCTCCCTTTGACTCCTTCACACAGTGATCAGGAACCAGCTCAAGCTGGAGCCAACTGCCTTTGGCATGAGACTCAAACAAAGGCTTCATTTAACCAGTCTGAATCTAGAGTACAAGACTATAACCACTGGGCAACTACATCTCTGCTAAGATGTGAGATGCAACAAAGGGACTGAGGAGCCACAATGCTAAGTGTTGTCACATCAGACCTGTAGGTCTCTCATATAATAGAAGCTGCATCCCTGAGTTATATGCCTGGATTTCCTATACAATGCAAAAGGATGATCAGATGTCTTAGAAACAGATTCACAACAGTAAGCTGCCTAAAATAGCCATTGCTACAGAGAATGGAGTGTCAAATTCTATCCCCATTCTGGGACTCAGGTGCTTCACTCTAACTTGCAGCCTTAGTTCACTTAGGACTCATAGCCCAGCCTCCCTCCTGTATTAAATTCCTAAGTCCATTGCTACAAAAACAAAAGAGGAAACAGTCCTTGCTTTGAATTAACTGCAGCAATTAGTGGTGCTCTGCTGAATAATAGTGGCTAGAACCCATTCATACTTGTATCTTTTCCTGGAAGAGTGCCCTTCCCAGGAAGCTATAAACTATTTGGAGGGAAAAAGGAAAAGCAGGGAAGATCTTTTCACAACCCTTTCTACTGAAAGTGTTTCATGTTGCTGGGAATAATTAAAGATTTCTTAGGCTGAAGGGAAAATAAGCAAATGCATGTATCTCTACCGTAGTAGTTAGGTCAATGCCTTGGACATAGCAAATACGGATGGTAGTCCTTGTTCCAATAACCAGTTTTGCACTTGGGACCCAGCTCCAGTGCGAGACATGCAGATGTAAGCCCGCTGCACCCTGTGAGCCCAGAGACCCCCGGAAGAGCTCCCAGGACCCCCAATGAGCCCCGGGCTGCCCACAGGTAAGCAGGGGCCTGTGGTGGATGGGACATAGCCAACTTAGCCAGCTGGGAGCCGGCTGAGTGGAGGCAGGGGGGGAAGGACACACCACCCACCTGGCTCCTATTTGGCCCAGCCCCTCAGGGAGCCGAGCAACCAGCTTCCGGCTTGCAAACCAGGTTAAAGGAGGGCACTCACCTGTCGCCTCCTTCGGTGGGGGGAAGGAACCCCCCTTAGCCCCCCAAAAACAGTGCGGCAGTGGCCAGCCCCTCTGTGCATGTGTGCTTTTTAAAAAGGGCCCAGCAATGGTAAAAACCGCACTTAGGACTCAGCTCCAGTGAAAGATGCACAGGTGTGAGCCCACTGTGCCCCTGTGAGCCCAGGGACCCCCAGAAGAGCCCCCAAGACCCCTGACAAACCCTGGCCTGCCCACAGGTAAGCAGGGGCCTGTGGTGGGTGGGACTTAGCCAACTTAGCCAGCTGGCAGCTGAGTGGATGCAGGAGGGACATGCCACCCCCCGGCTCCTACTTCACTCAGCCCCCCAGGGATCCACGCGACTGGAGCCTCGGAAACAGGCCACGCAAACAGGCACACTCCTGGGCCCAGTGCGCAAGGTAGTGCAGGCGTTTGAGCAGGAGGGTGCGCAGGAGGGCCCAAGGCCCTGTCTGTGAGCCCCCTTAAGGTAGACAGTCCCAGCTGCAGCTGACCTACCAGTGGCATGCCACAGATGGGCACACTCCGCACGCTGAGGGTCCCCAAGGCATCTGCACCCCCCCCATCACCTCAGAGGCCTCCACCTAGATGGAGCCCATGGTTCCAGGCTCCACACAGACAGAGCCTCTGGCTCTCGGCTGAGGGGGCTGCCTGCCACTTTTTCAGGCCCTGGGGCCCAGAAGCATGAACACCTCCCCTTGTGAGGTCTGCTCCCTTTTGGGGTGTCTGGCGCACCAGCTGGAGCAACTCCAGGCCACAGTCCAGAGACTGCGTACAATCAGAGGACTGTGAGCAGGAGATTGACTCCTACTGTGAGGCCCTTCTCCCCCGGGAGACAGAGGATAGATCGCAGTCTTCCTCCAGGACAAGGGAGGACTCGAGAACCTCCCTTACTGTCCAGCCAAGGGGTTGGACCAAGGTGGTCAAGGGCCCCAAGGCCCGCCACACCAAAGTCCCTGCCCTGCTGGAGCTTTGCAACAGGTACGAACCTCTTGCAGCCCCAGCAGAGCCTGCTGAGTTGCCAGCTCCCACAGGCAACACAGGCTCTACTGTAGCTACTGCTCCCGCTCTCCCCAAGACAAAACGCGAAGTGTTTGTCATGGGAGACTCCATCCTGAGGGGGACTGATGGGGCAATCTGCCGCCCTGACCCCTTAGCCCGGGAAGTTTGCTGCTCCCCAGGAGCCCATATCCAAGACATTGTGGAGAAGATCCCTAAGCTCCTCCAGCCCACTGACCACTACCCTATGCTCCTTGTCCATGTGGGCACCAATGACATGGCTCAGAGCGCTCCCAGCTGGGTCATAAAGCACTACAGGGATTTGGGAGTGGGGCTAAAGGGTTTGGAGGTGCAGGTGGTGTTTTCTTTGATCGTCCCAGTCTTGGGCTATGGGAAGAGGAGGGAGAGGAGGATCCAGGTAGTCAACCAAAGACGCGGCACTAGTGTCATCAAGTAGGCTCTGGCTTCTATGA
>NW_017729033.1:80151397-80152034 GCF_001723915.1 Gavialis gangeticus | reverse complement strand
AGCCAACTTAGCCAGCTGGCAGCTGAGTGGATGCAGGAGGGACATGCCACCCCCCGGCTCCTACTTCACTCAGCCCCCCAGGGATCCACGCGACTGGAGCCTCGGAAACAGGCCACGCAAACAGGCACACTCCTGGGCCCAGTGCGCAAGGTAGTGCAGGCGTTTGAGCAGGAGGGTGCGCAGGAGGGCCCAAGGCCCTGTCTGTGAGCCCCCTTAAGGTAGACAGTCCCAGCTGCAGCTGACCTACCAGTGGCATGCCACAGATGGGCACACTCCGCACGCTGAGGGTCCCCAAGGCATCTGCACCCCCCCCATCACCTCAGAGGCCTCCACCTAGATGGAGCCCATGGTTCCAGGCTCCACACAGACAGAGCCTCTGGCTCTCGGCTGAGGGGGCTGCCTGCCACTTTTTCAGGCCCTGGGGCCCAGAAGCATGAACACCTCCCCTTGTGAGGTCTGCTCCCTTTTGGGGTGTCTGGCGCACCAGCTGGAGCAACTCCAGGCCACAGTCCAGAGACTGCGTACAATCAGAGGACTGTGAGCAGGAGATTGACTCCTACTGTGAGGCCCTTCTCCCCCGGGAGACAGAGGATAGATCGCAGTCTTCCTCCAGGACAAGGGAGGACTCGAGAACCTC
>NW_017729033.1:80143282-80146397 GCF_001723915.1 Gavialis gangeticus | reverse complement strand
TCCGGCTTGCAAACCAGGTTAAAGGAGGGCACTCACCTGTCGCCTCCTTCGGTGGGGGGAAGGAACCCCCCTTAGCCCCCCAAAAACAGTGCGGCAGTGGCCAGCCCCTCTGTGCATGTGTGCTTTTTAAAAAGGGCCCAGCAATGGTAAAAACCGCACTTAGGACTCAGCTCCAGTGAAAGATGCACAGGTGTGAGCCCACTGTGCCCCTGTGAGCCCAGGGACCCCCAGAAGAGCCCCCAAGACCCCTGACAAACCCTGGCCTGCCCACAGGTAAGCAGGGGCCTGTGGTGGGTGGGACTTAGCCAACTTAGCCAGCTGGCAGCTGAGTGGATGCAGGAGGGACATGCCACCCCCCGGCTCCTACTTCACTCAGCCCCCCAGGGATCCACGCGACTGGAGCCTCGGAAACAGGCCACGCAAACAGGCACACTCCTGGGCCCAGTGCGCAAGGTAGTGCAGGCGTTTGAGCAGGAGGGTGCGCAGGAGGGCCCAAGGCCCTGTCTGTGAGCCCCCTTAAGGTAGACAGTCCCAGCTGCAGCTGACCTACCAGTGGCATGCCACAGATGGGCACACTCCGCACGCTGAGGGTCCCCAAGGCATCTGCACCCCCCCCATCACCTCAGAGGCCTCCACCTAGATGGAGCCCATGGTTCCAGGCTCCACACAGACAGAGCCTCTGGCTCTCGGCTGAGGGGGCTGCCTGCCACTTTTTCAGGCCCTGGGGCCCAGAAGCATGAACACCTCCCCTTGTGAGGTCTGCTCCCTTTTGGGGTGTCTGGCGCACCAGCTGGAGCAACTCCAGGCCACAGTCCAGAGACTGCGTACAATCAGAGGACTGTGAGCAGGAGATTGACTCCTACTGTGAGGCCCTTCTCCCCCGGGAGACAGAGGATAGATCGCAGTCTTCCTCCAGGACAAGGGAGGACTCGAGAACCTCCCTTACTGTCCAGCCAAGGGGTTGGACCAAGGTGGTCAAGGGCCCCAAGGCCCGCCACACCAAAGTCCCTGCCCTGCTGGAGCTTTGCAACAGGTACGAACCTCTTGCAGCCCCAGCAGAGCCTGCTGAGTTGCCAGCTCCCACAGGCAACACAGGCTCTACTGTAGCTACTGCTCCCGCTCTCCCCAAGACAAAACGCGAAGTGTTTGTCATGGGAGACTCCATCCTGAGGGGGACTGATGGGGCAATCTGCCGCCCTGACCCCTTAGCCCGGGAAGTTTGCTGCTCCCCAGGAGCCCATATCCAAGACATTGTGGAGAAGATCCCTAAGCTCCTCCAGCCCACTGACCACTACCCTATGCTCCTTGTCCATGTGGGCACCAATGACATGGCTCAGAGCGCTCCCAGCTGGGTCATAAAGCACTACAGGGATTTGGGAGTGGGGCTAAAGGGTTTGGAGGTGCAGGTGGTGTTTTCTTTGATCGTCCCAGTCTTGGGCTATGGGAAGAGGAGGGAGAGGAGGATCCAGGTAGTCAACCAAAGACGCGGCACTAGTGTCATCAAGTAGGCTCTGGCTTCTATGACAACAGTCCGCTCTTTGGTGAGAGAGGCAGTGAGCTGCTGGGAAGGGACAGCCTCCACCTCTCTCCACTGGGGAGGAGGCTCTTCTCAGCCAGACTGGCTGACCTGCTCCACCAGGCTTTAAACTGAGCCTGCTGGGGGATGGGGGCACTACTGCCACTGCAGGCCAAGGCACATAAGGGAACCCACCTCTGCCCCAGCCCTGGAGTGACCTGTGGGCAAGGCAAGGGCCCCCAAAGGGACACTTGCCTGCCTGTACACAAATGCTAGGAGCTTGGGGATTAAACAGCAGGAACTTGTCCTCCTGCTTAACACAAATAACTATGATGTCATAGGAATAACAGTGCCCTTGTGAGACTCCACCCATGACTGGACCACAGGTATAGGTGGCTACACCCTGTACTGGAGGGATCGAGTGGACAACAGGGATGGGGGTGTAGCTCTCTATGTCAAGGAAAGCTACGCATCCCTGAAAGCTGACTTTGGTGCCCAGGGTGGATGACTAGAGACCCTCTGGGTTAAAATCTGTGGAGAACATGGTGCAGGGGACACAATAGTGGGAATCTACTACAGACCTCTGACCCAGGATCAAGAGCTTGACCAGGAGTTCACCAGGGAATTGGCTGAGGCCACACACTCTGGATGTATGGTTGTCATGGGAAAATTCAACTACCCAGACATGTCATGGGAAGAGCGCTCAGCCAAATCCGAGGGCTTGCAAAGCTTTCTCTCATGCGTGGATGAGCTCTATCTGATGCAAGAAATCGATAGGCCAACAAGTGGTAAAGTGTTATTTGACCTGGTTCTGGCAATGGGGGATGACCTAATCAGTGACCTAATGATCGAAGGGAAGCTGGGTGACAGTGACCACAAGCTGATCACCTTCACCATCTGCTGTAAAGATGGCAAGTCAGTCAGCAATACAGAAGTCCTGGACTTGAGGAAAGCTGATTTTGACAAGCTCAGGAGGCTCATCAGGGAGGCCGTAAAGGGCCACAACCCAAAGGGGAGGGGAGTCCAGTGGAGGGGAGATAAGTGGTTGCTCCTCAAAGGAGTGATCCTGGAAGTGCAAGCAAAGTCTATCCTATCTCAGAGGAAAGGCAGCAAAAGGGCACAGCAGCCTGCTTGACTCCCCAGGGAACTAGTGGACCTCCTACATCTAAAAAGACAGACCTAAAAAGGAGGGAGGACTGGATCCACCTCCAAGGAGGAATACTCTGCACTGGTCCATACCTGTAGGGAGCAAACCAGGAAAGCCAAGGCTGGGACAGAACTCCAGCTAGCTACAAGTATCAAAGACAACAAAAAGTCCTTTTTTAGATATGTGGGAAGCCAGAGGAAAAGCAAAGGAAACATTGGATCCCTGCTAAACCAGATGGAACAACTGACAACTGATGCCCAGGAAAAAGCCAACTTGCTAAATGGGTACTTTGCATTGGTCATTCATCAGTTCCATGGGACGCCACTGCCCATTACAGGACAGGGAGCCCCGGGTGAGGGAGATTCTTTGCCCTCCATCAATGCTGACCTTGTGAAGGAACACCTTGAGAGGCTGGACACCTTCAAGTCAGCCGGCCCTGACAGTTTATACCC
>NW_017729033.1:80142385-80142722 GCF_001723915.1 Gavialis gangeticus | reverse complement strand
GCCCAGCAGGGAGGTGGCAGTTCTGGTCCTTACTGAGGAAGACAGAGGCAAAGAAGTTATTAAATATGTTGGCTTTGTCGTCTGGCGTGACAACCAGATTCCCCGTCTTGTCCTGCAAGGGCCCCACATTTCCTGGGGCCTTCTTGTATATCTTGACTTTAAAAAAGCCTTCGATCTGGTATCCCATCATCACCTCTTGGCTAAACTGGATAACTGCAGTCTCAACCTCACCATGATCTGCTGGCTGTGGAATTGGCTCCATGGTAAGAGGGTGGTGGTTCATGGAAGTCAATCGTCGTGGTACCCTGTGGGGTCCCCCAGGGCTCTGTCCTTGGGC
>NW_017729033.1:80126538-80137385 GCF_001723915.1 Gavialis gangeticus | reverse complement strand
AGCCACGTGCATGATCAGAGGTCAGGAAAGCAGACCTTTTGAAGAAAGGCTAAGAGCCATGGGACTCTTCAGCCTGGAAAAGCGCAGGCTCAGGGGTGATCTGGTGGCCACATATAAGTTTATCAGGGGTGCTTACCAGGATCTGGAGGAACATCTGTTCACCAGAGCACCCCAAGGGATGACAAGGTCGAATGGTCACAAACTCCTCCCTGACCATTTCAGGCTGGACATAAGGAAGAACTTCTTTACTGTCCGAGCCCCCAAGGTTTGGAATAGATTGCCACTGGAGGTGGTACAAGCACCTACTCTGAACGCCTTCAAAAGACATCTGGATGTTTATTTTGCTGGGTTCCTATGATCCCTGCTGACTTTCTGCCCCTGGGGCAGGAGACTGGACTTGATGATCTTCCGCAGTCCCTTCCAGCCCTAATGTCTATGAAATCTATAAAATCTACGTATTTTATATCAAACAGTCATTTAAACAGGAGTTAATGCAGGTCCTCTCCCTACTCCCCAGGCAAATGTCTTTACATTAAGTGAAAGTCCTGGTCTCTCTTTGGCTCCATGAACCATTTAGTATGCTATTCAAGGCTGAACATCTTCAACAGGAGAGAGGGAAGTGCCAACCCTCTAAATAGCCTAGTGACACTCTCCTTATAGGACAGGCAATTCAGGTTTGAATGCTCAAGCAGAGGAGGGACATGAACTCATATGGTTCATTTTCAGTACTTTAATTACAGAGGTTTTGTATATACCAGTATACAGGAGAAGAAACTGCAGTCCCACCACTAGACACATTCTGTGGGGTACCTAGGTCATTTTTAAGTAGCATGCCTACCAAATCAGGCCCTGCAGGTGACATAGGCAGAGAAACACCTAGTCCATGTACCGGTATTACACTTCTACTGGGAAAAATCACAGCTCACCTGCTGGAAACCATGGAACATATGAGTGTTCACACCGTTTCTTCCAGAATAAAATGATGATTAGGAGAGAAAAATAACCCATCTTCAACCAAGTAGAGGTTACTCCTGGGAGACCTTCTCTAGGGAGAACTTATACACTTTCCCACTGCTTGACTTTTTCCTTTACCAGGAGGAGTTGAGTGGCAGGGAAATACTCCTGGTGCCTTCTTGAGACTGGGTTCAGCTTGGTCTGGGGAAGACTGGGGAAGACAGGGGAAGAAGCTTCTGCTTGCCTCCTCCTGTAGAAGATAGAGAAGGGGAGGAGCAGCTGCCCACTTCTCCCCACCTGCTCTTCACACTAGGATTCCCCATGGGGGGAGAAGTTGGGGGCCTTTGCTCTGCTGCTTTCCCCAGACTAGGATCGTCCTTGTGTGAGGAAGGCAGGAGGAGCATATGAGAGAAGGAAGCTGCAGGATGAATACCTTTACTACTCCCTCTCCAGGACACATGTTTATCAGTGCAAAATTTTATGACTCTGGTTTATGGAACACAAAATGTTAGAGATGGTCATTGAGATGCTTCTGGACATGCCAAGATGTAAAACTTCAGGTATGCAGGAAAACTGGGCATCAGCAATTAGGCACCTATGAACCACCACACAAAATAGACTAAAAAGCATCTGTACTTGTAGAAATTTAACTACTCACAGGACCTTACCTTTTATTGTTCCACATGGGAGAAGAAAGCAGGAGACTAGAGCTGATGCAGTAATCAGTTTACACAAGCTGAGGATCTGACCCAATACCTGCTTGTTTCCCATGCAAAGATAATGTAACTTTTTCTTATCATTAAGAGGTAATGGTAACCAAGATATCTGGTTGATGAGGTTTGTCTGTTCTAACACAACCTAATACATAGGTAATGTGATCAAGAATAGGTTGGTATAGGACACAACTATTCACATAAATAAGCAGTATGAACCACCAAAAATATTTGTGGTATTTCACTCTGTGGCACACTTTCCCTTGTGCTCCTTGAGAATAAGTCACCCTTGTAAGAGATTGAAGAGGGGTCCTGTATGGTAGGAAGTAATTAGACTTCTGATATTATAGCTCACTTTTTTCTAATATGACTGGAAAGAGTAGCAGTGTCCTCAGGTGAAAAAGGCCTACAGTCTGTACAGTCCCTCTGGTAATTTGCCAGTGAACAGTAATTAACATTACCATTTTCACACTTTAACTTCATGTGCTTGAGGTAACATAAGTAATGACAGTACACATGGACCAATTGTAAAAGCCCTGGGGACTGAACTGAACAGTAGATAACTCTTGTTCTTTGAACCTTTTCTTAATTCACAGAGTTTAATTTTCCTCTCACTTACACTGGTTTAAAATCAGAAGTTAAATCTACCGATGTAAAAAAAAGGGGGGAGGCACTTATATAAGAAAAGAATTAAGCAATTTAGACTTTGGTATCCTATACTGCCAAAAATTCATTGCAAGCAATACCCTGGTGCTATTTTCACTGAGGAAAAGAAGAGGAATTATAGAATAAGTTGTAGGTAGTCTAGGTTTGATTAGTTATTCAAATTTACATGGGTCAGTACCTGAAAATTTCCTATTTAATCTATACCAGCAAGCAAAACCCTTTTCATGATGTGAGGCAGAGTTACCCAGTTCTGGTTAGAGGCAGGTGGATGAGTGGGCATTAAAACCCAGTTACCACTGCTGCTTTTCCCCCCTGCAGCGCAAGGAGAGCAATTGTGGCTGAAGCCTCCTGCCACCAAATGCCACCAAAGCTCCACATCCATGGGCCTGATTAAATGGCTCCATGATCCAGATCCAGGCTATGTGTCATAAGTGCTGCTGACTACTGATCTATGCAATACTTAAGACACAGACAGAAGTGATGGTTTGTCATGGGATCAGGTCCCTGAAGCACTCTACAGCCATGCACTGACAGAAGTGCATGGCTGCAGGATGCTTTAAAAATGCCCGATCATGAAACAATCTGAACCCTCATTACATTAAGGGTGCTGACAGACACGTAGCCTTTTGCACCCTACATCAGCGTCTACATGTGCACTACTAGCTGTATGTGTTGGTACTAGAAAATGGTGCATAAGACTAATTTAATGTGCAGTAAAGCATCTCATGTAGACATACCCAGTGGTAGCAGATGACAGAACAAGCAGCAATGGTTGTAAGTTGTGGCAAGGGAAGTTTAAGTTAGATATTAGGAAAAACTCTCATGGGGAGAATAGTAAAGCACTGAAACAGGCTACCTAAAGAGGCTGTGGAACCTTCATCCTTGGAGGTAAATACCTGACTACACAAAGTTTTAGCTGGGATGATATAGCTGGTCCTGCTTTGAGCAGGGTGTTGGACTAGATGACCTCCTGAGGTCCCTTCCAGCCCTAATTTTCTATGATTCTTGTTAAGTACAACTCTGTTCACTCCATAAAGAATGTGTGGCTTCATGATTGGACAAGCATATGTACTCCATCAGTTTACAGGCCTTCAAGGAATAAAATTATGATCCTACTATCATCTTCCTTTATCAGTCCTTATATATGGGATGAAAAAAATTACTAGACTAAAACTCACAGTTTTACTCATAGAGTGTGGTAAAAAATCTTTCCCTAGTAGAGAACTGCTTACAGAAAGTTCTTACGTTTTTCATTAATAAAATGCAATTGTATACTTTCCATCAGTGCTTTATTAACCAGAAATATCAAAGGTAAGTCTATATTGAAAGTGCAGTGTGCATCTTCCTTTAAAAAAGCTGCAGCAACTCACAGAAATAAAATGTCTGCTGTCTTTGAGCACAGACCATATTCATAGAAAACTTAAAATATGGTGTGCAGAAATCAGAGGCTTCACAATTTTGTAGTTCATGTATCAGAGTCAGACTGAAAGGATTTATATAGCAGGACTGTGTAAATCATTAATTCAATATGGCAATTTACACAAGGACAAAATTTACTAGTAACATGTAATGGAAATCTAATCACAGTAGGAAAGCAGAGACTGGCAAATAAAGAGACTGATCATAAGGAACTGCCCAAATTTAACTGGCTTTCATGCAGATCAAAAGAGATAGAACAAGACCCAACTTTTTCCAATGATATAGGTGTTGTTTAAACAGCTCAGAAATTTTTTTTTAAATAGATTTATGGAAAAATGGAATATCTTTGCAGTGTTTTAACCACTGTCTCACTGCTGCACAACAGGCACATATCCTGTAGACAGAAAAAGGATACATCCTTAAACTAGTTACACATACTTCTCAAGATAAAAAAGGTCTGCATATCTAAAAAAGGAGCTTTTTACCTAAATCTTGAAGTTTTTATTTAATCTGGATTAGAACAGCAAAATTAAACCACTTTGAACTGTATCTTTATCCAGACAGTGAAATAGAAATAAGATATGCTATTAATCTTGTTTGAGACAATCATTATACCAGAGAATACCAAGACTTTGTGAAGAGGAGATTATTAATGCTGTACCTGGACAAGTCAGCATTTAAGTGAAACCAGCACAGAATAAACTGCAGGGAAAGCAAAAGTGGTTGAGAAAAGTTTCTCGGATATAATGGATTAATGATCCATTAGCTCAAGATGTTTGCCACTCCATCAGAACAACAGCTGTACACAGGTGCATACAGAATATTCACATTCTGCAGCATGGTAGTTGTTAACTTTTCACTTCTTCTCTTAGTTTACACTTCATTCGATACACAGTAAAAAAGGTACTTATTAGACCATTACCACAAAGGATAAACCAACTATAAACTCCAATTCTAGAATACTTTTACTCGTAAAAAAAAATTCAGTCTAAACTTTTCAGACTGTCAACCCACCAATGTTTGATCCTAGCACTGGTTCTAGAATTGTACACATCTGTTTATGATGGTAAAGAACTAATAAGAACTTGACAGCAACACCCATCACAATCTCTCTTGCCATTTCCATCATGTGCATATGCATACCTGTCAGTCAGAACAAATCCCAAGTGGTCAGAGTACTGAAAATGATGTGAGTTGTGACTCATGGTGAACATAAAATGGTTCTCTCAGGAGTCGCCAGATGCTACTATATGGTGTCTGACAATTGACAGATGTGTGTCATCACAGTGAGTAAGCCAAAGAATGTCTAAGTTCAAAAGCAATACATCTTAAACTCTAAACACATTTTACAAATGATTCACTTGATACTCAAACTCAGACTAGTTAGTAGGAACTGTCTTCAAGATGTATAGCTCTGCAATTCACAAATAGCCTCCATTTACACAAACTGTTCCATGTCATATTTTTCATAAATGTATTGACTAGAAAACTGATGCCTTACAACTGTAATATATACAGATCCAGAATTGATTGTTCTTCTCTTGGAAAGTAAGTCATTTTCCTGAACTTCCTTTACTTCACCTAATATTCCAGTGGATGCTTTCAGCCTTGGAATCTGCATGTTGATTTTTTTAATGTGGTGACTGATTAATATTAACTCTTTTAGCACTATTCAATCGAACATCAGGAATTTCATGTTGCAACATTTTATGACATCAGTATTTTTCAGCTAATGTTATCTATTACATCCCTGTTGTACAAGATGATTTTTCTTTTAAAGGACATGGCCATGCAAAAGAATGTATAAAGATCACTTCTTTACTGCTGTTAAAAATATTGTTGAAGTCATCTTAATAGTCTTAGTTTGAGAAGAATAACATTCATGGATATTTTCACTACTTTTTCCCAATAAATTGTTGAAATAATTATTCACAAGCATGTTTTTCATTGTTAATCATGTTTGAAAGTAGTAAGTATTCATTAAACAAGTTATGTAGGATCTTCTTCTGGCAAATGAAAAATAATTTACAAATATGCTTCTGCAGCTGACCAGAACTCTCCTTAATAACTAGATCTAAAAGATGGAATTGTACTGACAGAAGTGCAGGGCAACAAAGCATAGCATTGTTTTGTGTGTATAGCCCTAACATATCAAGCTGCATTGTCCTTTATTACCCACAATTACTGTGTCCTTATATTTTACTTTTAGTCTGTAACTTTGGAATCCAGTATAGATCAAGATATACCAGATTAATGTACTTTAGTACCATGGAAACAGCTGTGATTTCATGCAATAATTTAATTTCCACTTTTAAAATGCTGATTTTTTAAAATGATTTATCTAGTAAGTGGCTAGAAGTTGCAACATTTTGCCCAGAGATAAAAATAGGTAGAATTAGTACAGCTAGGCTCTCTATAACAATATTATGCTATTTAAAGAGAAATATATAACATGTATTGAACCTGATGGTTTGGGTCATAGCAGACAGAGAACTTTTATTACTCTGTTCTTATAAAGTGGTATTAAGATTTACACTACCATACTCATTATTCATTAATAATGGGTCCTGGTTAGCATAGTATTTGACCCATTATTAATGAATAATGAGTATGCCATAGTAAATCTGAATACCACTTTATGAGAACAGAGTAAAAAGTAATACTTTTTCAATAATGAGAAACCACTCTTAGGCTAGAAATAGACATCTTCAGTGAAGCACAATCAACTGTACTATGACATGTCATGGCATAGTTGATTATGCTTCAGGGATGTCCATAGACATTCTCACCTGCCTTTTGTTGCACCACTGATTTTCCTTTCTTGTGGCACAACAGAGGGTATCAACATCTATTTGCTCAGCATTGTTGCCACCATAAAAAAAATCTTAAAGCAGCACAAATGATATATTTATCAGGCAATTTCTACTTCCACCCTTAGTCAAACAGTAGTTAACTCAAATAACCTTTAATCACTCTTTACTTCAGTGAGATTTTGACTGAGTAAAATAATGTAAGGACCTGAGGAATATACCCAGTGGAGAAACATGCATAAAGGTTTGATATAAGCATAGAGCCAAAAACAGTATTCATAAAAGTATGCCAAAATAGCATTAGCACTGACTTAAAGACCTGGTCCTAAGGTTCACTCTTATGTTTGAGCCAACAGGTGAGTGTGTGAATGCCAATTTGGCTTTTAAGATTATTTCACTATCTAATACACTTTGCTATCTGAACAAATTGCCTCCATTGGATATTTAGCATGGAAATATTGCTCAATGGTTCCCCCTGCACATATATTGCTTACTTTATCTTTTAATAAACAACTTTAAATACCAAAACTTGCATTTTTCCCCAAGTGTAGATTTCACTGTAGATTTCTAAGAATCAAACCGTATGAGAGCAAAGCAAGTCATGTATTTTATTCACAGACCTTAAGTGAATATGAACAATATTTATCAGTTTTGCAGGATGTCACTGATTTGTATCATACTGAATTCTATACATATTCTAAATGGTGTCCCCCATATTTAAAAAATGGTGTTCCAAGTGACATTTCTTTGCTATTCACTGTGTTAGTCATACACACATACACACACACACATATGCATATGCACACACATTTTTAACTATGTATATTACATATCATTACCAAGATAGTTAATTCTCAAGCTAAAATGTGGCAACAAATCCATGGCGACTTAGGGTATTATGAATGCAACTCTACTGAACACCATGCCCATCTAGGCCTTCATAACTAAAGAGAAAGGATAGAGATCTGGTCCTCCAAATCTAGAAACAGACATCTTGAGCTAAAGAAAGATCTTCATTAGCTTCCAAGAATTCAGGGATGATGGATAGGACGATGAAATTTCAGTGGATGTGTACTCTCTTAGCGTGACAAAGTTCATCTTCAAGCATCTTAGTTTGAAAGAGGTCACGTTTAATAATGGATTTAATGTAATAAAACCAAGGATATCTAGAATTTTATAGTTATTATTGGTATGGCCATTTAGAATGATAGGGTCATAACAGGGTTAATGGTTATATATTATACACACATGCATATATATATACATGTCTATGATTTAAGCTAAAATAAAATCTGTAATACTGGGGCAATGAAATAGAACTGAATATTTGGTCTACATGATCTTTATACTAGTTTGTGTGTGTATATTTATCATTAGCCAGATAGATAGTTGGATGGATGGACATAACATACACACACAGATATGAACACACTTATAGGCTGTGATGTTCAGCAGTGGTCTCTCTCTCTTTCTCTATAAAACTCTCTCTAGAGGGAGAGAGAAGCGACTCTGCTGAGCATCATGTCCTATCAGGATGTATATGTATATATGGAGAGAGGGAGATAATGTAATGTAATGCAATGTAATGTAATAATACCTAAAACTTTCAAAAAAACAACTTTATTTATAAAGTATATAAAACAGAAAATACTTCAGTATAAGGGGAGGAAAACCCTCATCACTACAAATCTGGATTTGAAAAAGCCATACAATTTAATTAACATTATAGATATGCACTCCCGAGTAAACAGAGAGAAAAGAAGAAGAACAAGTGTTAAGTCAATGATCATAAAACTTTCAGAGCTCTTAACTTTTCCAAATAGCAAGCTCAGTAGATTTGTTGATGTTTTCGATATTTTTCTTATCTATTCACATTTGAAACATGTGTCCGGATGAATCAATTCTTTAGATTACTCCATTGTAAGACATTTTGCCAATGAACTCTGATCCATCTATATATAATTTGTCAAATTAATGTAATCTGAATAAATAGAACTACCTGTCCTTTTATTGGCCATAAAATGATACTCTGATATATGCTGCACAGTGTATTTAAAGGAAATCACGACACAAGCTCTAGCACACATAAATGTGAGATAACACCTAAACTCTAGCAGGATTACATTCTAACTCTTCAATTAAAATATAAAGATGTGTTACCAGAGCATTAAAAATAATTCTTTCTGCCTTCCCCAGAGTATCTGCAATCTTTGCAAGAAATAATTGCCAAAATGACAAAGGACCAGTGGTCTAATTTCCTACCCACTTCCCCCATAATGAAAGCTATTATTTTGAGGGGAAAGGAAGAAAGGCGTTGTGTTTGTATTTTATTTTCTCTGTTTTCCTACCTCTTCCTACTTTTGTTTTCCTTTATGGGGTTTGGTTTGGTTTTGGTTTTTTTTGTGGGGGGGGAGTTACTATTCCCTTTCTACCATTTTTCTCCCTCTTCTTCAACATCTCTAGTTACATCTGTGGAAAACCTAAGTCAAAGTGATTTTTTTTTTTTTACACTTTGCTTAGAGGGCAGTAAGATTTGTAGCCATTCTTATCTACTCCCGTAATGAGTTCCAAAGTCTTGCCTGTGCTACTGAGAAAACCCTGTCTCCTGCCCTCTCCGGCTTCACCCTTGAGGTTGACAGCTTCATAATTCCTGAAGAACACAGCTGTCAGGAGAAGTTGTAGTCACAAAGAGAGACTTTCTAAAGTAACACGTACCAGTTCCATGAAGGGCGTTGAAGATTAACACTGAGACCTTGGATTTAATGTGGCATTTTGTGAAGAGCTAGAGTTGTGAGTAGAGTATCAACATATATTCCCACTGCCTAGCGTTCTGAAAGAGGCAGGGTACTGAAACTTTACTGGGACAAACACATCCAGAGACATGGACTGATTTTGCATGGTGCTGAACAGCATGGCCTCGACGCAGCAAACCACTTAAGCAAATGGGGTAGCCACACTGACATGAATGGCAATACTTGTATGCTTACTGTTAAGTGCAGACTTGTGTTCTGCTAGATTGCAGGCAGGGTGCTCTACATTTGCAGGATATATCTCATTATGACTAGCCAGAGGCAGTGAAAACCTGCATCACTGTGTTACATTCCACATTTGGTGTGCACTTGCAGGATTCTGCCTTTCTTTCATCACTATCTATATGTCCAGCAGCACTGAGAGAATATTCAAGTCTGCAGACCAATTTGACAAACTGATAGATACCTCCCACAGACCACCTCAGGATTCTCGTTTCACATCTGTCTTGTTGGGGGGTCAATTTAAGGCAGTCTTTGAAGCAGGCACAGATCCTGACAAGCAGATCAATACCTGAGAGAGCGCCCCATTTCATAGTTTCATAGTTTCTAGGGTCGGAAGGGACCTGAGCAGATCATCTAGTCCGACCCCCTGCCATGGCAGATCATCTAGTCCGACCCCCTGCCATTTGCAGAAGTAAAGGAGATGTAGAACTGCAAATAGTCTAAATGTTGCTAGATTTGAGACCGCAGTATTTCACAGTCTCTCTCAATGGATATTAAAACTCTGAGGGCATACACTGAGACTTATGAGACTTCAACACCCAGGTAAGATCCTGGAAGTAGAGAAGAAATTGCTCATTAAACACATTCTGCAAGGCTCCCAGAAGCAGAAATAAAGCCATTCTAGAACTTCATCTTCAATCCTGTTATGTCTCTGACACAAGGAATGAAGTTTATTCATTTATTTAGGACTTTCCAACTTCTGAGTGGTCAAGGGTGACCGGCCCATGGCCTCATACCATTTGAGCCACACACCACTTGGCCATGTGCCACACCAAATAGATACCCCCTCACTGCAGGCTACCCTAGCTACAGCACATACCCCCTCCCCTGCTCTGCACTGCCTCACAATACAAGGCAGGTAACCCCCACTGCACTACTGGTCCTGCACTGTGCTGAATCCCATGGGCTCCACCAGCCTCACTCACCACCCTACCCCACCCCACCCCACCACAAGGGATGCGGGCAGACAGAGGAGCTTGGGGAGCCTGGAGACTCCAGAGGCACCAGCAAGAAAGCAGCCTCCAGACCAGGAGCCCTGGAGCTGCATGTTAACCACTCAGGCCCAGATGCCACCCTGTGGCTACCAGTTTGTCCAGCTCCAATATATTTGAACTTAATCACTCATGAAAGGCTAGTTTCATAGTTTCTAGGGTCGGAAGGGACCTGAGCAGATCATCAAGTCTGACCCCCTGCCATGGCAGGAAATAGTACTGGGGTCAAACGACCCCGGCAAGGTGTTCATCTAACCTCCT
>NW_017729033.1:80107902-80125391 GCF_001723915.1 Gavialis gangeticus | reverse complement strand
GTCTCCTTAAGGAGCAACCACTTTCCTTGGACACCTGGCTCCCCTCCCCTCTGGGACCTCAGCACTTCCCCAACTATCCTCCTTAGCTCGGTGAAGTTATTCCAGGTGACCTCCCCATCATTCAGGCCACAGATGGTGTAGCAACATGGGCCTTGGGGCAGTCATGGCACTCCCTAAGGGTCACCCTAATCATACCCGTATGCTCACTCTTCTATATAACCTCCCCTTTTTGTCTTTCCTGCCAGACCTTGATAGATTGGGAGAGTGCCCCTGAGTCTCAGGGTGCTCTCAACGTCATCTAACTGACCTAGCTGACCTCTCATGGTCTCTGAACCCTACACCCACTACCCACGGTTCTCCACAGGTGTCTCTTGAGCCCCACCAGACCTGCTGATGCCCAGCTGGCACTAATCCAAGCCAGCTGTCACCACCCTTGGCCCTACTGGCCCAAATTAAGCCTTAGGCCTCCAACCTCCTGTATAGGCTTTGGCCCTCTTAGCCTTACCTTACAGGTTACACTGACTCTAGACTTGTAGTCTGGCCCCACTTGCCTGTCTTCACCCACCTGTCTTCACCCACTTGGGGCTTACCTTCTGTGGTCTCTACCATAAAGTAACAGGAGCCCCTGGCTCCCTGTTACAGATGGCTAGGGATCTGGAAGTTCTGTTTCCCATAGAAAAATACAAGACAACATAAAATTTTGCCTTTAGACCAAGAAAAACACAGATTTTTCATTTTAAAAGAGAAAGATATGGATTTTACCACTTTTGCAGAGAGTTCTCTGCAGGCTGACAGAGTTCCAGAGTACAAGGGGCTGGGGGAAGTAGAAGGAGAGTGGTCAGGCAGGGGGTGTCATGTGCATATGCACGCTCACACATGCACATGGCCACCAGGTAGTCTAGCAAGCAGCTCCTACAGGTAAGTCTGCCGAAGTGGAGAGGGGATTGAGGCCCCCACAGGGAGGGAGTGAAGGAGTTGAGCAGAGCTGGGGCTGGGGCTAGGGCTGCTGCCCAGCCTGGGCAGTTCATGGGGCTTGGAGCTTGGGGCCATGCATGGCTGCAGAGTCCAGGCAGGGAGCATGACAGGGCCATGGGCAGCTCGTTCTGAGGGGGTAGTGGGGCTGGCTCCCTACCACTGCATGCACTCCCAGGTGGGGGGAGCATGTGCCCCCAGGTCTGTGTGTGGGGGGGGCAGGGTGAGGCAGGCTATGCACTGCAGGCTCAGGATTCCCGCCCTGCTGCCCTCCCCCTGGGGCCTCCATAACCCGGTGAGTGGGACCCAGCATGGCAGCGCAGAGAGGGACTGGGTGGGGAAACTCCTTGTCTCGTGCTGCCATGGCAAAGTACTCCCTGCCCAGCTAGCAGCGGTGGGGGCAGAGGCAGCAGCATGAAGCTGTGCCATCTGCTGCTGCCAGAGGGGCAGGGGCACCTCACTATGGCAGTGCAGGGCTTGCAGCAATGGCAACAAGATTTCCTTTCCTGCCCCACTCTGCCCTGCCACACTGGGTCCTCCCCACTGGGCTGCAGAGGCCCCAGAGTCAGGGCAGCCTACACCCGCCCCCTGACATGGGCTCTGCTCTGGCCCTCCCCTGCAGGGAAGTAAGAGCTGGTCTCCCCAGTCCGCTCTGCCGCAGCAGCTGCCACCTCCCAAAGGCACCAGCCAGGGCTCAGGCACTGCTGTGTGGGGAAGGGGGGTGTGGACCCAGGTCTCTGGCGCCATAGACCTAGCAGGTGCGGAGACCCTCAGGCTGGGCTGAGGGGAGCAGGGGGCTGGGGGTGGGAGTGGGTGGGAGTGAGAGGCCTGGACCTGTGTCCTGGTGAGTGTGGGGGAGCAGGGGGAGCTCTGATTTTCCATGATAAAATCCCAACATCAAATACCAAAATTTATAGGTACTTAAAATTTATTTTATTATAATGATTGAGGCACTGGTAGACTTCCAAATTGTTTTAAAATGGTAAGTATATCAATAAAACATTGTGTTCAATTGTTACCTATATATATAGCGGTGTATCATTTTAACTGCAGATTTTGGGGGGTTTTATCACAGAATTTGTGGGTTTTAAACAGAGGAAACCAGTTGCATATTATTATTATTATTATTATTATTATTAATAGTTGAATATTAAAACTAACACCAAACAGCCCACCCCATTCCAGCAACAGGGACAGATTCTTCTCTGAACAATCTGAAGAAGCCTATTCTAAAACAGTATCACCTCACTTGTCTGATTGTCAAATGAAACCCAGCTCTCCAACCCCAACTTTCCCCAAGCACTCTGAAAAAGACAGTCTTTGCAGGATATAATCAGTTTAGGCTATTTCAGACAAAGGGGAAGAGGAATGAATTATAAATCAAGGGACCCTGCTGAGAGGACACCCTGCCAACTGTTTTCTCTCTCATATATCAGGAGAGCTCCAGCAAAAGCACATTAATTAATCACAACAGAACGTATGTAAAGAGGCACCATACCAGGTAATACATACGTATACATTAAAAGATCTACACATATGAAAAAAAGACCTCCTCCCCCTTGAAATTAGGTTCTATTTCATGACCAGACTCAAACTCTGTTTTCAAAGGTAGCAGGACATATGGATGGAATACGGCTATTAGGTGCAGTTCTTCAAATTATCTTGCTAAAAAATATGAGTGTTTTTTAAAGTCTGATGCTTCTAGAGATAGATGGGTTATGGATATTTGGTCTTTGAGGATTTTTGGTTGGCTGATTGTTTTGAGAGACAAAGCTGCTCAAATTTAATGTGCTTTAAGGTGGATGATAGGTTTCCTTCTTCTGGGATGATGGTAAAAATCTGTTAGCATTAACCATAATACATATGTCTCTGTCAGGTGTAAGTGCTATAAGGTCTGAGCCCTCTCCGGCCTGACATCTTCCCGGTGAATGATGTCAAGATGAAGTGGGATCAGCACTACTCCCCAGCTGCTCTACAATGTTATTTTTCTCATCCATCATGACTTTGATCTTATTTTTAGTTCAGGAGTTCGTTCTACTGGGTGGTAAATCTGAGCCTATTGAAGGAATCTCTTTGTGGGGCTTTGCCTCCCCTACACCTCACCCTTACTACTTCCTTAATGTTAATTAGACTTCTTCTTTTAAGAAACTGACCCCTTGCAGCCAATTATGGGCCCTCCCCTAGATTGCTGGGATCTGAGTCAGACCCTCTGGGTTGATCCCTTGACAGCCCAATCAAGAGGGCAGCTTATCATAGCCCCATTGTCTGCACAGGGTTCACTTACTTTCATCATTATACTCACAGCCTTCCAAGATTAAGGCAGCTCAGGTCAGCTTCCTGGCTCACTACTCAGGTACATGAAGATACATTGGCTAACATTCCTTCCCACATTCATCTATTCCTTTCACCTTTCATAAGGTGCATTCGCCATAGTGCCTTTCAACCTTCAGAAGTAATCCCCCCTCAATTTGTTCCTTAGCAATCCTACACAGCCAAAACCAAATCAACTAAAGGGACTTGCCTTCTTCAGGGTCACCCCCTTCCCCTCTCTCTCTAACTCTCTTTATCAATTCAGGATTAACTATCCTGAAATAAAGTTCAGAAATCAAATTAAAGGGACCAATATGCCTTCAGGTTCACTTGTCCATCTCTGCACTCTTTTTATCAATTCATGTTTTAAGAGTCCAGAAAGCAGTCAGAAATCAATTAAATCCAATAGGAGAAACAATTCCCATTGATGGACTCCAGTGCCCCACCCCCAATTCTCTGAGGGATCAGATCTCTGGACCTCACACACCGACCCATAACCTCTGGCACCTACTTGATTGCTAGGGGTTCAACTTTCTTTGGGCATGCTGCCCCAGGAATCTGTCCATAGCCTTCCATTACTTGGTGGCCCTACAACCCCCAGGCTTGCAGGAGACTCCTCTGGTGTCTCCTTTGCCCAGACACTACAGTCTTTCCTTGGCTGCCATTCTCCAAGGCCAGAAGTACCTCTCCTGGCTCTGCCACCACTAATCCAGACTGAGCAATGGCTCTGTAAGTATGGCATGGTGCTCTGGTCCCCAGCAGCATTCCCTTTTCCATCCGAGGTAAGTGGGAGAGGCGGGTCACCCTCAGGCTTCCCTCCATTCCCTGGCCTCTCCTTCCACAGTCACCAAATCACATGTCATGAGCCTGGTTTCTTTCAGTATTTCTAAAGTTTGTAATTCTATGAATATTCCAAATACTGTAAAGTAGGAAGCAGGTTTATGTTGCAACCATCTGGACAAGACATCTTAAATATCACTGAATATCTGTGAAAATGTGAAATATGTTATCAGTTTCTCACATCATACAGAGCTGGCTTCTAATGAAAACAGTCTGGATTGACAAAGCAATTTGCAGCAAAGGAAAGTTTTTTTGGGGAAGGAGAAATTCCTCTTAACACAGCTGCAGCATCAGTTTTTTAACAAATTTATGTTTCAGTTTACTTGCCTTTGATTGGGTTTCCTGCCAACAACCCTCAGTATAACAGAAATATAGCCTATTTCATAAAAATAACAGTGCATACCTTCTGTACAAATCAGGAAATTTGTATTGATATAGTTGTGCATGAATGTGACCAAATTCAGCACGCAGTTATACTTTATAATAACAACATATTGTACAGTTTAATTTAAAACATAATTTGGTCCACACACTCTGGGCCCGATTCTCATTTTACATCAGTAAAAAAAATCAGGAGTAGTACAAATGAAACTAACAGATATGCATAGATGTATTACTGGAGGTAGTTGAGAGGAGAATAGTAATGTAAATCAAGTTTGTGCAGGTAACCATGTGATAAATGATAGATTGATATGATCAACTGCATTTACCAGGCACCTGCTTCTGCCTACTAATCCATCTCCACAGGACTTATTCTAACAGTCCAGACCCCTTAGCAGCTTCAAATATATGCCATAAAAAATCCCATAAAAGATTTTTTCCCTTTCTTTCTCCAAATGTGGGATTCACATCAAATGAAAACATTCCAAGGCACTAGACAGGCAATATTCAGCCTGAATTAGCAAGTAGTTTAAGATAAACCTGTTTGTAGATGGAATTTTCCATAGGAAAAAGGAGTTTCCAAGATTTCAGTGAACATTAGTATCTAGCCCTGGAAGATCACAACATAAATAAGTGCATAAGTGAAATGACTTTAAATGTGGGAAATGTCTGTACAGAAAAGGGTTTTTCTTTCTTTTTCTTTTTCTCTCTCTCTTTTTTTTTTTTTTTTTGTTATTGTACACAAATCAAGAGATGTAGCTACAAGATCCTGCACACAGGATTTATACATCATGATGCTGAACATAAAAATACCTAACTTCAAGTTTCCTGGTTCTGTAGGAGAAACCGCAGTCCTAAGTTAGGTGCTAAGGAAAGTCAGTCAAGCACCCAAGAATAAAATGCACAAAAAAGCAGCACACAGAATGGGAGGTTACCTAAATTAGCACAAAGGAAAATGGTGGGGAAAGGCTGTGTCTTAAATCTTACCCATCTCTGGGGTTCAGACACCTAGTTGTGTGCTACAGGAAAGTAAGTCTTTCTACTCAGGGATTCATCTCCAAAAGGTAGATACCTCAGCCCTTTTCTTAAAAAAATAAACAAATCACTTTTCTCTCAAAACACAGTTGTCCTGCCTATCCCTGCCCCTTTATTCAATAGCTCGGTGGCTAGAACACTTGCCTAGGATCAGTTTATTTTGCATTAAATAATCAGTAGGTAAAATATAGAAAAAACCCTATGAAGAGACTGGAGCCTAAGTTTCCATCTCCTCACCCTCCCTGTGAATGCTCTAAGTACTAGGCTCATAAAAGCCATTGTCATTTTTTCTCTTTTCTGGACCAATGAATTTTTAGCATGAAAAGCAACCTCAACAGGCTGAGGGTGAGTGTGCCCCATCCCCAGGTCAGAACAGCCTATACTTTGGTGATCAAGGTAGAAGAAGTGGGGTTGAATCCCCTCTGGTGGTGATGGAAGTCATCTCCGTCTCCTGCATCCTGGGTGAGTGCTCTAACCACTGAGCTGCTGGATACAAAATAGGACAACACCATCTCCTCCTCCCACAATGGTATTTTAAAATTGATATCAAATTCAACTTGTATCCTGGGTCAGATCTAGACCACAAGGGGCTTGCCCATGGCATAAGGAAACACCCAAAGGGCCATATGTTTGACACCCCACCTTAAAGATAACAACAACTGCCACTAAAGTATGTCCAGAGTTCAGTTACATAGACATGCTCTCAGAGGCCCTATCAATCATATCCAGCCCATCAGGAAGAGAGGCAGAGGAATGCTTAAATGGGGCTTAAGATTGGTGCCAAGCTGCTCAGCACCACTTCTTTATCCAGAAGTAAATACATGGTGCTTAGGGAACTTTAATGTAAGAAAAACTGATCTGTCTTTGGACTCCTGTCCCTCTAGTGCTAGGCTGCAGATAAGTAGGGGATTTTGAGGATCATAATATGGACTTAGATATCGAAATCCCACATTACCTAAGTCTGCTTGTGGATTTGCTCCTATATGTTTTCTCTTCCCCAGAGTCTTAGCTGGTGCTAAGGAAGCTTAACTTTAAGAAAGGAGGAATTCATATCTACTTCCAAGTAAAAAAAAAAAGTCCTTAGAACATGTCATTTTCTACCTCCACCTTCTGTTTCTTCCCTTTCTTTCTTATTGTCAACCCTCGAAACTTCAGGACAGTTTGGCTCTGGAGTTTTGATTCCAACCTGTAATGGGGAGATGCTCCATGTAATACGAGATCTTTAAAGACTGGGTTGCTATCTATAACAGCGTAGAGATTGACAACGTAAATTCCCAGAAATAAGGACCCTGAATCCAGACCAGGCGTTAAATTCCCATGAATGCCTTGACAATCTTTAGCACTTTAGACCTTCAAATTCAGCGTACACATTTTACAGATTTGCCTAACCTCTAAGATAGACATGGAGACAAATTCCAGCATGAGTTATACCTATTGTAATCTCAATGATCAACAAGGTTTAGGATCATAGGAAAGTAGGGCTGGAAAGGAGGTCATCTAGTCTAGTTCCCTGCTCAAACTAGGATAATCTCTGACTAAACCATCCCAGAAGCCACATGTCTGTCCAATCTGCTCTTAAAAATTGAGTCTGCTGGAGCATGGTAATTATCACACTCCAGCCAGCTTCTGCATCTTGAGTATTAGCATCCCCGCACTTCAAAACAACAGTAGGGGCGCTTTAACTAAAGCTTGTTCAATGAACTTTAGATAAAGCACCCCTGCTACCATTTTGAAGCATGGGAACACTGATACGCAAGACACACTGGGTGCTTTAATTAGAGCAGCTCTCAGAACCGCTCTAATTAAAACATCCCCACCCCCGGAGCACACGTAAAAGCACCCCAAATTCTGCTCATCTCCAACCTAAATTTCCTCGGGTGAAGCTTAAGACCATTGCTCCTAATCTTGTTCCCTATGGCTACAGAGAAAAGTCTATCTTCCTCCTCCTGTGTATAATCTATCTTCAGGTATTTGAAGACTGTTATCAAATCCTCTTCCCCAAGCCCCTCCCCAAGCCTTCTCTTCTCCAAACTAAATAACCCTAGTTCTTTTAGCCTTTCTTCATGTCATGATTCACAAGCCTCTCCTCATTCTCATCACTCTCCACTAGACTCTTTCCATCTGTCTACATCTTTCTTGAAGTGTGGGTCCCAAAACTGGATTTAGTACTCCATGTGAGTGCTGGCTTCACCAGTGCCAAATAAAGCAGAAGAATCACTTCCCTTTATTTGCAAGGGATTTCATGAATATATCTGAGGATATAATTTACCTGACATGTTCTTTTGAGAAATACATGAGAATTTGCCTCACATGTTACACAAGCAAAACCTGAGGCTCTATTTTTTTTTCAATTAAAGTGAAAGGACCTCCAAATTGTGTTGTTTTTAAAACATTTTTTTTAGTTCTGTCTGCAAGAATTTGCTAGATTTATCCTTAAAATATGTCTTAAACTGAAAAATGACAAAAAGAACAGTGATAAGAAAAGCTATTACATAGCTCGCCAAATGAGCAAGAAAAATCAGAGCAATCATGGCAAATTCACAGAATTTCATGAATCAAGGTGGCATTTTATTTTATAGATGGAAAAATTATAGAAAAGACTAACAAGTTTATGTACATTGTTGGATAGAAGGAGCCTTTTACTCAGTTCCCACACATACATACAGACCCCTTAAACTAGAACTTGTAAAGGGAAGGGGCTTCAAACAGCACAATGGAGCTGTAAAGCTGGCTCTAATTATCAGGTAAAGATTAACCTGTAAGGTATGTAGCCAATAAAAGGGATCAGGGCAGAGCGCTATTGTGCTTTATCTAATCCTCAAGCAATGTCTAGGCTGAAACTGAGTGAGTGAGTAATTAAAACCATTTTGGGTACTATTTACACGTGCTACAATCTAACTAGCTTGAGTACCAATAGCTGTGATGATCCAGTGCAACCTAGATCTGCCTATACACATGTGGGAAGGGGGAGGGGTACATTTTAGTTAGAGCAGTTCCCAGACAGCTGATCTAATCAAAACAGCTCACTGTCACATGTATTATGTCCCTGCATGGCTTAGCGGCACATGTGGCTTCAATGAGGTTTAGACAAAGCACCTCCATGACCATTTGGAAACGTGTGACGTCTTAATACATGTGATGTATGGTGGACACTGGAGCATTCTAATTAAAACATGGAACAGTCAATTCATTAAGTTTTCTCCAACAAGTTCTAACTAGAATGTGAACAAGCACATCTATAGGCACCCTAGCTGCCGAAGTACCCTAGGTCACACACCAAAGCCACACCCCTTGTGCTTCATAGACCTTGGTACCAGATTACCCTTGGTAGCCAGATTAAATTGAACCAGGAATGTTTACACTTGCTGCAGTCATATCTCAAATTGCTAAGTAAACTGACAGCAGTATCCTGTTACACTTTACAGAGCCACGTATCACCCGGACATTAACTGCTGCTCTGGGCCCTTAAACAGAATTTGCAGTCCTTTTACATGTGTGGTGTGGAGACATACAGCTACTGGGCCCACATAATACTTTTCTTCCTGATGACGCAGGTATGCAGCTCCTGCACCTTGCATTTCATGTTCATTGGCTGGAATGGATAGAGTGGTAAAAGCTCTGCCCTGTTTATAGTCAGGGTCCAGGGCAGCAGCCATTTCACCAAGTCACTCACCCTCTGGCTTGTTCCCTTCTTCCTGGCCTCATGCATCCCCCTTTCATGGTTGCCCAGATCTTAAGAGGAGAACGAGAAAAGACACCTGACCTTGGACCTGGTGGTTAAAGAGCTGTTCTGGGAAGGAGGAAAGATGTAGATGCAAACTCCCTCTGATTAAGGGGAGTCTATAATCTAGGCTCCCACTTCCTAGACAAGTGCCTACATTCTAAACTACCAGACTAAAGCAAGGGATACTCCTCCACTTCCACTGTCTAACACCCACTCATCATGGGGTTTTTCCTGAACATGATTTTGGGACTTATGTTGATCCATGCCCAACCAGCTTGCAACCTACTGCACGTGCGCCTCCATACAGCATGTGAAATAGGACTGCTAACTGAGTGTAAGTGCCAAAAATGGCAGATATGCAGCTGGATACCTGCCTTTTGAATGTGCAGAGTGAAATAGGATTCTGCTTATTGTAACAGATGGCACAAAAGTTCTTTGGTAACCTTTACCAGCCAGGATACAAATATATTCTCACAGGGACTGAACTGGGCCAGATCCCAGAATTGGAGACACAAAACATAACACAATGCCATCTTTTCACCTAGCTCTCTCAAGCCCTGAGCCAAATAAAACTTGTCCAGAGTCAAGGACTAAGATCACTGAATACAATTCCATCTTGCCCTTTATTTAAAAAGCTATTTATACCTGTCACCGAATAATCACTTAAGAGAGCATTCAGTGTACACATTCCAAATTATGTGTACACATGGGTAGTCTATTTAAAGCTTAATATCAGTTAGTTATTAATACCTTCAACTTCCTTTCTTTTCCTTATACTTCTTTGTTGCATATTCTCTTAAACCAGTCTTTGGGGGAGGGACTTTGGAGCAGGGACCATATCATTTAATGCACAGTGCCCTGTACATGAATGGGGCACCTGGGTACCACTCAGGAAACAAATAATACTATATAAAATATATTCTCAAGTATACTGAAACAGATAGAAATATTCCTGAAAGTGTATGGAGCCCTTGCAGAATTGTGTCCTTATCTATTGCAATAACATTTGAATTCTAAAATTAACTGAAATGGCTCTCTTAAATTACCTTTCTGAAGAAAACAAAATTCTTTAAATTCCATGTCCCAATTTATTCTAATTCTACACACTGATCCTTGTTATACAGTAGATATCCAAGTGCAAATTTTCCCCCACAAGGTTTCTTTTCGAAGCACATTCAGATCTCTTCAATTCATTGTACTGTAAATGGAGTTCATGACAGTCTTTATTCTGAATTTCCACTGACTGTGCTTTGCAAATTCCTCCTGTCAGCCTGCTCTAGTCAGGAATAACTGTTTCCTAAGCCCAGAACATTTGGTCTCTCTCTTCTATTTCCTGGGACATCAGCCTTTGTAAATGTGCACTTTCCAGAGCACTTTTCAGAGTGCTTCTGATTCTTCCGTTTTACTCCTCCACTTTATGTCAAACTAACTTACTTCTCTACTCCCACTGAAGCTTTTCTGCACCATTCCTTTTTAAGCCTTATTAAAAGGAAACCACTCCCAAAATTCTTTTTTTAGCTCTTTATAAACCAGCTTAATCCCAAAAACAAAAATGTGTGTTTAACTGAACAATGGATATAAAACAATCAATGAGCACTGCCAAAAGTAAACCGCTAAACTTAGAAATATAACAGGCCAAGTAGAGGAATATTTATCAGAAACATTTCCATTTTGTGCTATAAAATATGGGGGATTTCTTGCATTCTAAACAGACAATGGTTTTCCCCCAAAATACATCCAGGGAAACTCCACAAAACTTTTAAGACTTCTCTTAGGTCTCCAACCATTAAAAAAATTCTACCCATCTAATGGTATAGATCATATACCATTAAATTGCTTTTACCTTCTAATCTCATGAAATCTGAATATCAGTCTGCAATCAAATATGTAACAAGCATCCATATTTTGCACCTTAATGACTAAAAAGGATGTTGCCCTGTTAATCTCAAGGAATTGGCATTGCAATTTTATCACATTTTCTAAAAAAATCCATACAGATTTAGGGTTGAATTCTGGATTTCATTGAAGTAACCTTTTGTACAATCTAGCTTTAATGAAGTGCAATGAAGTTAAACTCCATGGGGGCCATTAATCTGAAACACTCCATTAAAACAACTACAAGGGGAGTTTTTAATAAACAGTGTGAACTAATGCCCATGTGGAAAGGTAATTGAGAGGGAACTGGTGTCTGGGCCAGATTGTTATTAAATCCTTATCACAGGTAAAGCTGAAACCCCAAATGGCAAGCTGCCATGTGATTTATAGTGCCCTTCTCTTCCCGGCCTTAAAGAAAAGGCTAAGTTTAATAATAAAAAATCCTGTGACTAAGCTATAAAATAACTGAGCAATTACTTAGAATAATTTATACAGTGCAATACACTGACCTTGCTCTAAGCATAAAATCTACAAAATAACTTCTGTAATAAAACTGTGAACTACTAAAAGGACTAAAGGTTTTAACCATTTTTATTGTGTAGAACCTGAGGGTACTATAAATACATGTTACACTCTAATAGACGGGCTTAAGAAAATTCATAATTTTTTAATCCTAAAAAAGCTCTTCTGAAAAGTCTGATAAACCTTGCCATATTACAATGCTAGAATTTACACTGTCACATTTTAGATGCTCTTAGCAGCATACTGAAGTCCATGGTTTCTAACCTGGTTTATAAGTAATATCTGAACCCTATCTATAGCTGGTTTTGTTCTTCTAATGAAAAATCAAAAAAGTGACAGAAAACTGTATCCAGGGCTGTGTCCAATTTTTTTTTTAATAATTTATGTTTTAGGAAACAAAAATGATGCAATTAACTCTTGAAAGTTTCAGTGGCAAAGTAGCATTAAACTTTTTACCTTTTGTTATAGCTGTAGATTTGTTACGAAATACTTAAATAACAATTAATACTGTACATAAGGATCTCTCTCATAAAGCTGTGGTCAAATGTCTGTGGTGCAGAGATCAGGGATAATTAAAAATAAGACTGAGAAATAGAATGGGATAGAAACTATGGACCTGATCCAATATTCACTAGTCATATCTACACTTTCATTAATGTGCAATGGTTACTGAACATTTAGTTTAGTACTTGCTTAATGAAATACTAACTAAATGCAGTAGCATCGGTGCAGGGTTTTTCAGTGACACTGTACAGCCTAATAGTACTATGCAGTAGCGTATTAGCATGTTTTCTGCCTGACACACTACTGTGCAGTGTTATTAGTCTACTACACCTTAAGCGTCTCATGTAGATGTGCCCACCCAGCTCAGCAGAGGTTTTTTTATTAACAGCAATCGAGCTAGCCTAAGTTGAAAAAGAATCTATTTGCTAATTGGTATCCAAAAAAAATTAAATCTACCAACATTTACTTTTAGTCATATGGCATTATCACAGAGTACAGTTCTATGAAAAGGAGGAGGTTAAAGTCCCTGTCCTGAGGACTGTATCTTACATGCTCAAATGATTAATATAATAGGAAAAAATGAATTGGTGTGAAGGCAAAGGGAAGAATAGGATGGAAAACAATAAGAAAGGGAAAACAGAAAGAAAATCCACACTGGAAAAAATGTTGTCATAATGATGACAGATCAGTCCATTTTTTTTCTTTCAGATTTATCTTTCAGTTTATTTATTTGCTTTGGCCCTTTAGTATTGTAACCCATCATAAGAAGGAAAGCAGATGAAGCCAGATTTCACTATTGCCAGGGCACTGTTTAAAAGCAACATATGCTGAGGAAGGGATTTGGAGGAAAAGAGGACATGATGCACAGGAAAGGCAAGGCTGCTCCATACAGTGGAAGCACTACTAAAAACAGGCTTGAGGTTGTTGATGAGAAAAGATGACAACCAAGGGAGTGTTCAAGAAAAACAAATACTGCAGGCCCTGTTCCTGGAAGAGATTTCTGAATTAAAAACTAATTAATACTCTAGTAACACTTCCCAGCAATGATTTCTTGTCAAAATAGTGGTCTGAGATGATCACAAATTGGCATGACAAGATACACAACATGAGCCTCCCACTGAGCAGTTGTTACTGAGCAGTCATTTAGTATTTGCATAACCAAGTACTAAATGACTGCGCAGTAACTGGCATTGCTGAGCAGTACCTCATTACTACTGTGCAGTAGTGTCGCATCATGATTCGAGCCCAGCAATATTACTGCACAGTAGGAGTGAGCTACTGCTCAGTAAGTGTCTTGGTAGATGCAGCCACTGTACAGCAAATAGGGCTTACCAAAAGTAAATCTAGGACATCACCGACAGTGTGTGTATGTTTCTTCTATGTTTTCAGTGAATGAAATTTCCCTCTGAAGACAGCATTTGGGGAGTGCTGTACTGTAGGTAGAAGCTTGGAAAGGAATGCTTCAGTGGTAGCCCCTTGTGGAAATTCATTGGTGCCAAGTCCACAGGGCAGGTTTGTTTATCTAAAGAAAGCAACCGCTTTTATTTTCAGTCTGGCAATAATTCAGGCTACAGCAGATGCCATTCAGAAGGCTGTAGTCTGTATTCAGCATAAATGAGAGTCGGAAAGCATAAACAGGCTAATCGTATTCTGTTTCTAGATACACACACTAACGTGGAAGGGTGCCCATATGTGTGACCCTCGGCTTGCATAAGTCCATTCTGCCCGCTACTGTGGTTGGGTACAACTTCTAAACTCAAAACAGATGTGATCGCAATAATAAAGAATGATCATTTGTATTGCTTTCATTCTAATAAAAGAAATATAATCCCAGAGAAGACTAATGATAAAACACTGACTAAACTACATAGACAACATATGCACATTGGCACATTCAGCAGCCACTAGTCACTTCAGCTTCAGTGGCATTACAAAGTGTGTGCCTTTATGCTTTTCCTCCTTTTTGCTTTTTTCAGTATGCCCTTATAAGGAATAATACTTGTTTTAGACCTCATTACTATGGTACTGTACATGGGTATTTACATGGGTAAATTTAGGATATTATCCTATTCCTGTGATATTGTACTTGAGTATTCTCAAAATAATCTAAGTAAGCCTGTTCTCATTCTTTATTTTTTGAGATTTGTTGACACCTTAAATACACAGCTTTAAAAGTAAGGTTATTGGAAATTTTAAAGACATTGAAATAATGTTAAAAATGAGCTCCACTTTATTTGTTTGTGGCTGTGTGCAGATACTTGGGAAGGTTAGATTGAATTAAAAATGGCCACCTAATCTAAAGTATGTCTGGATGGGGAGGCTAGCAGGGGAGGGGGCTTGGAGGTATTGGGGGGCAAACAGGCCCTGAGAAGACTTGGGGTTGCAGGCAGGGTCTTTGGGAGGGGATGGGGGGACTGCAAGGCAAGGAGTGTCTGCAAGAGAGATCAGAGGGTCTAGGAGGTCAGGCAGCATCTACAGGGGGTGGGATCAAGGAGATTGGCGGAGCCAGCAGGGTCTTGGGAGAGACTGGGGGGCAAGCGGGGTCCACAGGGGGATTGAGGGGAACACTGGGGCAAGCAGAGTGCATGGGAGGGATCAGGAGAGCAAGTGGGGCCCATGAGAGGGATCAGGGGCCTGAGGGGAAGCAGAGTTTGTGGCGGGTTTGGGGGGCCTAATGGGAACCTCAGGGGGATTCGGAGGTTGGTGTGATCCAGGAGAGGTCTGGTGGGATTAAGAGGGCTCACAGGGTCCATGGGTGGATGGGGAGGCTCTCTTTCCCACCCTGGTATCAGCAAACACCAGTAAAACTGGCACTAGGAGCACCTGCGGGATGTGGGGTTTGGCAGGTTGGAAGGCATGCTGGCTGGTGCACAGAGGGGGTTGTCTGTCTGGGGGTGGGGTGAGAAGCTAAAAATAAACCAGTATGTACCCAGCTATGTCACAGTCCCTTATTTAAATAGCAGGATTTACGTTATACTTTGGATCTTGTCAATATGGTAACTGTGCCTTTCTAATAATAACAGTACAAGTCATTAAAAGTTGGGTGAGCACAATACATACAAACCTGCCTACGGTTAAATTAGTATTTCAGTATTTAGTTAAATAGGGATGGACTAAAACACATGCCAATATGCTTTGCTAAACTGAGACTTAGGAAACAGTATTTTCAGGTTCTCCCACATGATGTCTCCTATGCTCAATCTATAATCCAAGTAGCCATTCTATAATGAGTAACTGTGGTTGGCTGTATTGATAGTTCTTCAGCTGGTAGATAGTAGTGAAGTTATGCTTACATTAAAAGAGTAAATACCAGCTTACATCACTTAGGATCTGTCCCTATGTCTAACTGAAAAGGACCTTTGCTTAGTAACAGGCCAAGGCAAAACATCCGTTGATATTTTGCCTGCTGGTATGATCCAATTCCTAGGATATTATGAGAGTTAGTTGAAATTTTTTGTTGAAAAATCATGTTGATAAAAAAGTTACCATCCAAAATAAACTGTTTGTGTCACTTTTGACAATTTCACCTAAACAGTTGAAATGAAATGTTCCTCTTTGATACTTACAGCAAAGTATGTTTTAAATCTTCATTTAGAAATGACTTGTCAAAATAAAATATTAAAAGTTTAAAAAGTTTGAAATCAGAACAAAATGATTTGATTTTATCAAACCAAACATATCAATTGATGCAAAACATTTTCTGAATTTCATTTTTTGGGGGGAAATTCCAAAATGGATGGATGAACAGGAAAGGAAAGGAAAATATTACAATTGATAAATGTCCTGCAAAGCAGTTCAGGTCTGTTGAGGTCCCACACAGTTCTGTACATTGCCTCTTTCCTCCCCAGCAAAGCTCATTTTCCTTTTGTATTTCCCCACCATTATTTTCCCAAGATATGGTTTACACTGGCAGAATTTTGGTCAAAAAGGGCATGAAAATAACAGGTGGCAAAGCTCTTCAAGCTTTTTCTGTTGCTTACAGAAATCAGTAGAGAACAACCTAGTACTGTGAGATCCATCTCCGCTAGCACCAGAAACAAAGTCAAAATCCTAAAGTTATATCACTGTCATACTCTGTGCATTGTTCTGTCTGTGAAGCACTGGGGTAGCCCTTTTTACTGGTTGAAAGATACCAATTAGGAGAATTTTTCCTCACTGTTATCAAAGTAAAAATTAATAAATTATCTTTTCTTTGCCTTGTTTTCTTAACAAAAAGTTATATTCTTAACTGTAAATATCTATTTCAGGTTTGCAGAGCTAAGCTAATTTACAGATTTTAATTAAGCAATAGGCCTCTGAGGGAAAACATGTAAGATTTGTTCTCAGAAATGAACATGTTAATTAGGGCACTGTAAGAAAGATTTAGACATCAGCTGTCCTAGGAATGCAAGTCGCTCTTTTTCCTTCTTTTTATACAAGATTCACTGCCCCTTAGCACAAGGAAAATTACCTAAGTTTTCCATTTAAGCCTAACTGCCAAGCAGTTCCCAAGACAAATGAATGGAAAAAGTATAAACCTCCTTCCTTCTTAAAAAATCCCATTGGTCTTTTTGTGAAAGGAACTTGGCCTCTCAGAAATGGCTAAGACGAAGTATGAAAATAACATTTCATTGTGTGGCAATCTATAAAAGTATCCTTCTAATCCAGCTGAAGAACTAAATGTTGCTCTTATCTGGAGTGGATGACCCAGCAGAAGCAAGCCTGGCTTATGAGATTCATTATCCACAAGCTACTTTAAGTAAATGAGTGATGGACATGTCTTCCAATTCTGCACTGTCATGTGAAGAAGTTAGATCTGCAGATAAATCTCGACAAACGATTTCATTGACCTGACAATATATTTTATGCAGCATACCTCCAGAAATGTTTAATATCTATAAATATGTGCTGGCCAATCCAAGTATCAGAGTACAATGTACAATGAAAACAGTAAAAATAAAAGCAGAAATCTTTATCTTTACTGCCACCTGCAGTCCAAATCAGATTTGGTGTTATGCAGCTGAACATACTCCTTAAGGCAACAGTTTCTTATAGCCTTGCTGAAGCAATTATTTTTAAATCGGTAATTTTTGTTTAAAAGGAGCTGTCTTAAAATAATCTTTATAAGAGAGTGTGAATCTATGTGTGTGTGAAACTCAAGATGTACTGCTGATGGCTTGATTAGTAAAATACATAGTACACAGTTACCACCACTGCAAGTAACTGAGAAATACACAGTGGCTCTCCCCCTGAATGTTACAAGAAAACAGAACCTCTGCATTATTCATATTAAATATCTAGGCGCCTTGGGGGAAGGGGAAGATGAGGGCGGAGGATACACCAGACC
>NW_017729033.1:80093244-80107891 GCF_001723915.1 Gavialis gangeticus | reverse complement strand
GACTAGATGATCTGCTCAGGTCCCTTCCGACCCTAAAAACTGTGAAACGATGAAACTATAAATAGTTGCTTCATAATTTAAGGGTCTTTGAAAAAAGCCAGAATTTAACATTTACTAAATATATCATTTTCTATCTCCTATAAAATGTTTTATATTATTTTTGTCTAGATAGCATGACTTTATTTTTTCAGATTGAATCCCATTTCATTATTTTGCCCATGTTCCTAACCTCCCTGTGTCCCCTTGTGTTATTTTTGTCTCATTCATATTCATATCTTCTTAAGAAATATGAAAATGGCCTTAAGTTGTAAAAAGTTACTTACACCCTATTCCAATGGTCTGGTGTGGATGATAAATTAATCTGGATTTTGAACCAGTCTGTGGAGTGTCCATGAATCTCTCATTTTAAATCTTTTCCATTTTTCATTTATATGAGAATTCCTATCCAAGCAAATCTGAATTAGGACTTCTAAAAAGTTTGACTGCATAACTTTATCCACTGACTTATTAAAACCCAAATAAGTGTGGTGCTCCTTCATAAAGTAATATTCTAATTCCATCAAAAAGGCAATAAAGTTTTTTCTGGCAGTATTTATTTTTATAATCCCGTTCTATTTATTGTTCCTGCTTCTATATTGATTGTTATCATCTAGCAAAGGACTCAAAGTGTCATAGCTTTTGTCTTTAAAATATGGGGAAAACCACAAAGAAAAGGACATTGCAATATAAAAGACAGTAAAAGAAAAGATTGAAACACAGATTTTTACTGGTTTATATCAAAGTAATTGTTATTTCCTTTCTTGAAAACCATTAAGAGTTTAATCTTATCCACTATTTCAGGGTTCCCCATTAAAAACATATCAAATGCCAAATTAACCATATAAGAAAACATAAAATCAAAGTTACACTCCCATAGCTATACTATGTATACAAATATTATGCACATTTTACCTACAAAGCCTGGGGTAATATCCTGGGAGTTTGCCATTAACTTCACTCAGAGCAGGCTTATATCTCTGAGTCTTTAAATTTACTGCTCTATTGTCATGGTTCCTGACATCTCACCCAAATGCAAAAATATACTTCACTTGACTTTTGCAGCACCAGTTTTTAATTTTTATGCAACAATATTATTTTACTTTCTATCTGTTTCAAATTTTCTGTTCATCTTTCCTTAATCCTCCTCAATTTTATCCTGGCTTTTGCCCAGCCTTTGAAGGTGTCAGCTTCAGTTTCTTTTATGATTTATTTTTCATTCCATCTTCCTTGATCTAAATCTTTCCTCTGTCCTCTCCATTTTCCTCATCTTTGCCTGCCCTTTCTGTTACCCTCCTTTCTTCTTTTTCATTGTCTCCACCTTACTATCACATTGTCACTCATTTAGGCTTTGACCCTGATTCTTAAATTCAATGGCCCAGATAACAGTGACCCTGCATCTTATTCAATGGCCCAAATACCAGTATTCCTGCTAGGGATGCCAGTGGCAGGACCCTGCCTGCTCAGAACTGGCACCTGGGCCCCATCTGGCTGTGGCTGACCTCCTGGCCAAATGGGGCCAGGAGGACATGCTTTGACAGTTCAAAGCAGGCCACCACACCTGGAACATCTTCCAGGTGATAGCTGCCCAGTGCCACTCAAAGGCCAACCCTGCAACCGCAGTCCACTGGCAGCTGGCCCAGAGAGGCAGATGCCTCTACTGGCTCTGCAGTCCCCATCCAGGTCTGGCAGGTGCACAGCAGGTCACAGCCAGGCAGCAGCCCCCACTGCCAGACTGCTGCAGTGGGTAAAGGATACAGGGAACTCTCAGGGCTGCTTCAGCAGTCCAGCTGGCACAAGGGGTAGTGTCCCCAGATACCAATTGGCTGGGCCCCAGAACCTCCTGAGAGCTAGTAGCCCTGAGCTACTTGCCAGGGCAGCTTTTTATACTGCTGGGGCCAAGACAAGGCAGCTTTTTATACTGCTGGGGACAGCACAGGTGCTGGCCCTGGGCTCTAGCTCCCCTTGGCTGAAGATCTGGGAGGAGGCAGGCAGGGTTATTTTGCCCCAAGTGGCACAATTTGCTCCACAACAAAGTGCATGTCTGAGCACGTACGCTGGAGCAAAAAGCCCTGGCTCAAATTTGCATCACTTCTATTTGAGCTGCTGCAAGCGCACGTGCTTGCATGAATGGATGCGCCCCAGAAAAGCAGACTCTGACCCCCTCAGGGAACTACTGGGAAGCCAATCTGCAGGGCAAAGGAATCCAGAAGAGCTGGCTGTATTTTAAAGAAACCTTACTGGAACAAACCATCCTAGCATGCAGAAAGAATAGCAACTAGGGCAGAAGACCAGCTTGGCTTACTGAGGGAGATCCTGGATGATTGGAAAAGGGCAAATATAGTGTCCATCTTTAAAAAAGGGAAAAAGGAGGATCCAGGAAACTACAGAACAGTGAGCCTCACCTTAGTCCCTGAAAAAATCATGCAGCAGGTTCTCAAGGAATCTATTTTCAAGCACTTAGAGAAGAAAAAAGTGATCAGGAACAGTTAGCGTGGGTTTGCCAAGGGCAAGTTATGCCTGACCAACCTGATTGCCTTCTATGATGAGATAACTGGCTCTCTGGATGCAGGGAAAGCAGTGGATGTGATACTGTATACCTTGACTTTAGCAAAACTTTTGATACCGTCTCCAACAGCATTCTTGCAATCAAACTAAGGAAGTTTGGGTTGAATGAATGGACTGTAAAGTGGATAGAAAGCTGGCTGGATCATTAGGCTCGGTGTGTAATAATCAATGGCTCAATGTCTAGTTGACAGGTGGTACACGTGGAGTGCCCCAGGGGTCAGTCCTGGGGCCAGTTTTGTTCAATATCTTCATTAACAATCTTAAAGATGGGATGGATTGCACCCTCAGCAAGTTCCTGGATGACACCAAGCTGGGAGGTGTAGTAGATACACTGGAGGGTAGGGCTAGGATTCAGAGTAAACTAGACAAATTGGAGGAGTGGGCCAAAAGAAATCTCATAAGGTTCAACAAGGACAAGTGCTAAGTCCTACACTTAGGATGAAACAATCCCATGCACTGCTACAGATTTGGGACCAACTGGCTAAGCAGCAGTTCCACACAAAAGGACCTGGGGGTTACAGTGGACAATAATATGAGTCAACAGTGTGCCCTTGTTGCCAAGAAAGCTAACAGCATACCGGGCTGCATTAGTAGGGGTGTTGCCAGCAGATTGAGGGAAGTGATTATTCCCTTCTACTCTGCACTGGTGAAGCCACATCTGGAGTACTGTGTCCAGTTTTGGGCCCCACACTATACAAAGGATATGGACAAGTTGGAGATAGTCCAGCAGAGGGTAATGAAAATGGCTAGGGGGCTGGAGCATATGGCTTCTGAGGAAAGGCTGAGGGAACTGGGCTTATTTAGTCTGCAGAAGAGAAGACTGAGAGGGGATTTGATAGCAACCTTCAACTACCTGAAGGGTTGTTCCCAAGAGGATGGAGCTAGACTATTCTCAGTGGTGGCAGATGACAGAAGAGGGAGCAACAGTCTCAAGTTGCAGTAAGGGAGGTTTAGGTTGGATATTAGGAAACACTTTCTCACTAGGAGAATAGTAAAGCACTGGTTATCTAGAGTGGTGGTGGAAACTCCATCCTTGGAGGTTTTTAAGGCCCAGCTCAACAATGCCCTGGCTGGGATGATCTAGTTGAGGACCGTCCTGCTTTGAGCAGAGGGATGGACTAGGTGGCCTCCTGAGGTCTCTTCCAAACCTAATTTTCTATGATTCTGCTTACAGCTGGTAAAACAGCAAAATACAGATTGCAGATTATCTCAAACAAGTCCAATTAGATCTCTATATCACCATGCACCATCCTAGACTTAAAAAAATCTTTCCCCCTCCCCACCTTACTTTCATTTTTTTAAATAGTCTTTGAATTGTTGTTAATTTTCCACCTTCAAGAAAAAGTTATGTTAGACCCTGATCAGCAAAGCACCTACATTTCTGCACAAATATTCATGTAAGCAAAACTAGTCACATGCTTAAAAATAAGCATGTGCTTAAGTGCTTTTATGAACCAAGGCTTCTGTTACTATGGGTGATCCTTTGTATGATGGAAGTATTTGAACAATTACACTTTGGTGGAAAATTTGGTTGTGCAAATAATTGTGGATCAAGATCCTTGAGTCGGATTTATCTTTAAATGGCTGCTCTTGAAGGATGCCCATTATTGTGGTAAGCTGGACTGATTGATAGTTGAATATTAAGCTCTTAAAGGGGCAAAATAAGAAGTGTATAGCATATCTGCACTATTTATGGCCTAATTATGGGGGGAAAAAGAAAGGAATGTATTGCATCCAGTGGATAATACTAAATGTACGAGCCTTATGTGTGTGTCTTCATAAATATTTTAGAGATATGGACACCAAATTTTTGTTACTGTTTTGGTGCAGATCTGACAGAAAGAAAGAAATACAGCTAGGACCTGGTTTCATGAGTAGGCTGGAATGGAGAGCTTGCTTTCTTTCCAAAGTTGTCTTACACTTGTAAGCTGCACAAATGTTGATCAACTTAGTCAGAGAAGGTTTAGCTTTAAGCTGCTCCAAACTCTCAGGTAGCACTGTTTCCTACCTGCAGAGCTGTGACTTGCCACTAGAGGACTGGTGAACAGGGCTGGTAAGTCAGGACAGGCTTCTATCCCTGCCCTATGGGCAGGGTTGTGAGAGATAGGTTGGGTGAGCAGAGGTGGGACATGTAACTGTCAATGTCACCTGCTTCCCTAAGAGCCAGGCACAGGCACAGGCACAGGCAGCATGCTGGTAACTCACTGCAATGAGGCACAGCCTTCCCCTCCTCCTCCTCTCTCCCCCTGCCACTACCACCAGGGCTGCTAAATGCACCCACCAGACATGACGTTGTGCTGTGGGAGGAAGCCAGTGGGGCAGTGTGGTGCCATGCACTGCTCCCAGACCAGGAAACAATGGATCCATCAGCACCTAACCAGGCCAGACAGCAGAGCCAGTACCAGTGCCAGAGACCATCCTACCCCCACCCCTGCTCCCCAAGCACAGCCCCTCTGCATCCTCAGCGCTACCTCACATTGCATTCCTCTTTCTCTTGTGCTCGGCCATGTTCATCCCCATCCCCCATTTCCTCCCAGCCCTCACCTTCTTCAGCTGTACATGGAAACATTATATGGGGGAAGGACCACTGCATCCTGGGATACTGGAGGACTTCAACTTGGGCAGCACAGCTGTGGGGAGTTGCCACAACTTAATGGAACAGGAGCAAGGTTAGGTGGATCATAGATAATCCTGCCCTGGAGTGGCATAACCTTGAGTGACATAACAAATGCTTTAAGCCACTTAAAGGTATTTATGTGCAGTCAATCCAGGGGTTAAGAGCTCCAGGAGCTGCCTAAAATTACTGTGCCTTTTCTCACAGTTGACCTTAATGCATCAAAGCAGCATTCATCTCTTTTGTTTCTGTCAAGCTGTCCCAACTTCCTGATTACCCTGAGTCCCCTAATTACCCCATCTTTGAAGTCTGTCTGTTTGTTGTTTGGGGCTCCTCCTTTGCCAACCTTTGAGCAATTAGTTTAACAGACTCACAGACTGGAGAGTATTTTTTGTATTCAGGCATGAAATACTGTGGCTGATTGATTTACATGTCCAGGCAGAAGTAGTAGCAGTAGGCTATAGTATAAGTATACAGAAAGCACTGTCATTATATCTTTAGCACTCTGTATTATAGCAGACCTGTTACCCACAGCCTTAATTAATGCTCTGGCAAGACTATTAATTGAAACACATATGTACTTGTACAAATAGAAATATAGTAAGAAGTGTTGGCGTGATCATGCAACTGTAATGGTCCAGGCAATATGAGAGAGAGATGCATCATGGTCTACCAAAGCATCCAACCAGGGATTGCAGAGGTGGGCTGCAGGTTGAAGCAACAGAGAACATCTAAGGTCCAAGCCAGGTACTGGGCTTGCAAGACAAGAGTGAAGAACTAAATAAAAATCTAGGGGACGCACCAAAATCAGGGTCAGGAAGCAAGCCAAGATCAAGCCAAAGTCCAAGAGACTGGATGCAGAATATAGGATGCTGGGGCAGATGCCAAGAAAGTTACCAGGACAGGAGCTGCTCTAGGTCTAGAGACCAGCAAGTTGTGCAGCCAAGTTCAGCCACTGGAGGAGTTCCTTAAAAGGAGACCCAGGACCAATCAGTGGGAACATGCTAGGTCTCTGCTGGCCCTGGTTAGTTCATTAGGTTTGGCTGAACCAGTTAAGCTGAAGGGCATGAGCCTCACTTAGCCTTATCCTTACAGCAAGAATTTCTGTGGGTGGTCTCCTTTATTGCACCAACTGCATGGATGGAAGAGATTCTTAACCATGTAGTTGGTCTTTACATAAAAGACATGACCCACAATATAGCAAGAAAGTATTTAAACAAGGAGTTTTGTTTCTCAGAATCTTTTCACAGAGAAATAGTGTCAGCTCACACATATTTAATGATTGCACTGAACTGATTACAGAATACAGAATACCAGGAATTTGAAAGCTTACAGCAGCAACACTTTCAGAAGACAAGCATTAAGGGGTGTTTTCAAGACTGATCCATACCTCCTCTTTTTAACTGCTTGACTCTAATACTGAGGCTGTGGAGGGCTGGCTATGAAGGTGGAATTGTCTTTCAGGTCATCTCAGGGTGCAGATACAAGTAATAATCAACCCATTCCCAAATGTCACTAATTGGGAACTAGTTCACAATTGTGTGCAAAATCCTGTGGCTCCAACACCAGAGGTGGGAGTGAGCACCTAGGCCAGCATGCTTCACAGCAAGTGAGCAGAGAGGTGTGTTTGCATTCATGCTTTAGGAGTCGGGGCGGGGAGGGAGGCAGTGTGACCTGTGGCTGGGAATGTTTTCACTTTTGTTTTCTCTTATCTCCTAAACCCAATTTCAACAGACTTCAGAAGCCAGCCCTTGACTGAAATTTTCAATGTGCTTGCCTAATTTGGGGTACCTGGGAGAGGAGGAGTGCTTAGACCCATGTTTTTTGGGTTCCCAGCAGCTGGGGGTTGGAAGGCATGATGAGGGGCCATGGCTGAGGACACAGCTGAGGGCTGTGTATCTAGTTACAGCAGTGGAGGGGTAATGGGGGGAGGAGGAGGAGCAGGGTGGGATGCCTGGAGGACTGTTCTAACACATGTCAGGGAACAGTGGGTGTCAGTATTTATCATTGAACCAATTAAAAAATGAACTGTTCCAGGCATCTTTAACCTGGTTTTCAGGTTTGTATGCTTGTGCACTTCAAGTTTAAACTACATTTAAACCTCTCTAAGTCTTGCATGTGTCCATATGCTCAACATCCAATTCCATTTATGAGGGAGATGTCCATCTATCAGGTAGTTCCTGTAGCTCCTTTCTCTCCCTGCATTGTGGGGCATAAATAACCACCACAAAACTGGGCTTGGTGAAACAATATTTACTAAAGCCCTCCCCACCATGCAAGGTCCCACAAAGCTGGCCACTGCTGCACAAGGAAGCTGTACTAATTCCTCTGTAAGCCACGTCCTTGGCAGTGATGGAAAAATGGGAAGAATCCCACCCAGTAAAACAAATCAAATGATTTAAGGCAAAACTTGCTTAACCAACACTTAGGAGGCAAGGATTTTTGTGGGTGGCATCTTTTATTGTCCCAAATGGCTAGAAGAGATAAGGTTTCAGGTACAAGGCATTCTTCTTTAGGAGCAGAAAAAAAAAACTGGCAAAGCTTGAGCTAAGTAGCAAATGGAGCAATGGTCTATGTAAAACTCAATATGTAAATAAAATCTCTCCCAATCACACAGATGGTCCAATAAAAAGATATCACCCACAAAAATCCTTGCCTCATTTATCTTCTGGACCATCACAGCTACAGCATCACTTCAAACCAAAAGAAACCAAGAATCCGTGTATATTATCAAAAATGTTAGGTGTTCAGACAATACACTGACACACTGGCTATAAAAACAATGACATATTTAATCATGTGCTTAACATTGCAATAGCAATGGGACAGAGAGTATTACTATAATTGTCTCATGTAAAATCTAAAGCCCAGTTAAATTCATCTTGTATATCTTAATAAATTAAATTGACAGAAAATATGTTACTAAATGATTGATATTGGCACATCAAAAGAGGCAATTTTGCTTAGATGCGGGTGCACACTGCTGATGACACATAGTACCATAATGACACAAACAGAAGCAAGCCACAAATTCTAGTTCAAAGATTTCCTATTTTAAGATTGCCAAGCCTGATGCACACAATACAGAAAATTTGAATTCTGTAGTTAATCCTATACCTCAGGAACAAACAATACTTCTGTCACTTCTCTGCCAATACATCTGGAAACTGAGTCTGGTTTTGATGGCCATGTTCTATTTGTGATTTCACTCATAAATAGCTGCAAATCTTGCAAACATGGGTATTTTGGGGCACAACATCCTTTAATGTCAACAAACTTTCCATTATTCAACTGTGAGCAATATGATTAATTTCTTTTGGACTCCCTGTACGGTGTAGTGCATGAAACACAGTGTCCCTAATGTGAAAATGAGAAAAGAATTCTCCCACTGTGTTAGTAATGACATTGTTTGTGAACCTTTCAATGACAATCACTGTGTTCTTGGTTGGTCATCATGTTTGGAAAGGAAAAGTTTGAATGTTTGTTTCTGCATTACTTACACCTGTTTCCAGTAGATAGTACTGGCTTCATCATACGCACAACTAATGTCCATGCCTACAGTATGTTACTACAGAAATCACTGCTACCTTCTTTCATAATATTCCAAACCACTGAGAAATATTATTTTCAGCTGCACTGTTTTGGACTATTACCATAAAATATTATAGTAATTTTGCAGGAAGTGTTGTTTTTGATTCCTGAAAATCCCTTTTCTTATTATAGTGAAAACTAAGCAACTATTTAAGGAGGGAGAATGTATTTTATATGAAACCATCTTTTTTAATCCACTAATGTGCCACTAGGACCATAAACTCTCTGATCACCACATGGATCCTTCCTCTTCTTTCTTCTCTTTTGGCTGTCTTTATTCTGCCTTATAACACAATATTCTTGCACTTGTTTCCTGTATTATAAACATTTTAAAAACATTCCATTTCTCCCATTTCTGCATCCACCACTTTGTTGCACATTTCTTGCCTTTTTCCCCAAGTTTCTTAGGCACGCTAACTCTCATTGACTGATTTTCTATTGGAACCCCTGTCTTTTGTTTCCATTTTGTCCACACCATTAAGATTGTTCTTTCCTATGACATGTCTCTGATGAAGCCCAGAGGCCTTTTCTCCAATCTGATGTCCCATGCTCTTTGATAGGCTCAATTGTTATTTTTTTCTTTAGCACGCTCTTCCCTGGGCTCTGGAATTCCTTTGCTCAAATAGTTCTTCTAACTTTCTGATCAGTCGTACATCTCCAATATTCGATCAGTATCTTTAAGAACATGACCCCTTACTAATTTCCCTTTAAATGCAAACTTCTTTGTGCATGTCCTAATCCATATTCATGGCTTATATTACCCTGCCTACACCAAGGACTCTTTATTTTCCCACTGCAACATCAAATTCCATTTCACAGCAGCAATTGCAGAAACAGGAGTAAAGGTTCCTCCTGGGATGTCCAGCCTTCTTTACTCAGGCCATAACTACACAGCAGCTTACTAAGTCCAGCGCTGGCACCCCCAGCAATATCATGCTGCCCCATATGGCCTCAAACTGGAAGAAGGGTAGCCACATCCCATTTGGTGAACCAATTAGTACAAGGATGGTTAAGCAGTAATATCACTCAATAGTGCTAATTTACCTTCTCAAAAATACTTGCAAACGCAGCTGTACTACTTCTGGTTTAGGATGCCACAGGGCATGCCCAAAGTCACCACTGACAAGCATGGTAAAATCACCATGTAGACATGGCCAAGGAGAGATTATGGACACCACATAATCTTCCTCTACAGAAATTCTCAACATCTCAGGCCACAGTTCTTTCCTTTTATGTACTGCTTTCCCTTGCAATAGTAAACATTTCTCACAAGATTAAATAAAACAATAGTTCCCCAGTTATATAAATAAAAGAATGTGTTTGATATTTATATTGGATCAGAGGGCTCATTATTGTGTTATTTGTTCTGCAAAAGGCAATAGTTATATATCCCATGATAAATGCCAGGTATGAAAGATGTTGGTTGGATGGTGTTCAACAAAGACCAAAACTAAGCTACAAAGTTTTGCTATATTGGAAAGTAGTGTGAAAAAGAAAATCACAACACTAACTGACATAGTTATATTGGCAAAACCACTGGTACAGATGCAACTATGACAGTGAAACAGTACTTCTGTCAGCTTAGCTTATGTTGTTCAAGGAGGTGGTACAGCTATTAGGGGTGTGTGAAGTGGGCCCTATTGAATTCAGATTTGGCCTGAATCAGGGACAGTGATTCAATCTGTTGATTCAGATCACTGTCCCCGATTCAATTTAGCCGAACCTGAAGATTCAATGCCGATTCGGAGAATCAGCGATTCAGACATATGCAGCTTTAAATGTTTTTTCTACATACCTCGAAGTACCAGCATGGCTTGTGAATGTTGAGATGCTGGGGCAGATGGCGCATCCCACAGGAGTGTGGGGGGACCTTCCATATGCTCAGCAGCAAACCCAGAAGTGGACCGGAAGTACTTCCAGTCCACTTCCAGGTCTGCCCAGGAGCACACGGGGGGGTCCCCTCCTCACGCTCCCCCGGCTTAGCTATTGGCCACGGGGCCCCACCAAGACCCAGGAGGCACCAGTCACCAAGCTGGAAGTGGACTGGAAGTGCTTCTGGTCCACTTCTGGGTCTACTGCTGAGCGTGTGGGGACCCCCCCCCCACACACACACACACACTTCCGTGGGACGCTCCATGCACCCCAGTATTGCAGCACTCATGAGCCATCTGCTACCTAGAGGTATGTAGAAAAAACACTTAAAGCTGTGTCTATGTCTGAATCTCCGAATCTTTCCAATTCAAGTCAGAGAGATTAAAGAGTCCTCCGATTCAATTTGGATTCAGAGATTCGGTGGCCAAATTGGCCAAATCTCTGCCGAATAGAATCAGGGACCAAAGCTTCGCACAGCCCTAATAGCTATGCCAGTCATTTGTCAATATATACTATATCTAAACAAATTGGCACTGCCAATATAGATATAGCCTCAGAGTTTCTATTAATATTAACATTCCTAGGTAAAAGATACTCTCAATGTGAGACAACAAGAATATAAGTTTTTCCTCTCATTTATTTATCTGTGTGGTTTAAGGTTATTGCTTTTGAGTCTTTATATTATAGATACAAATAATTTAAGCCTTAGATATTTGTGAAATATAGATGTGTGATATGCTAAAACACAGTCAGAAATAGTAGATAGATTTTGTAAAGTGATCAAGAACCTAAGGAAAAAGAAAGAGGCCATCTAAAAAATTCAGATTTTAATTGATCTGTTTAACCTTCTTATTTCAGCCTACAGGCTTAAAATTGCAAAAAACATCATCTGACTCTTGACATTTTAAATAAGACAGAAATGTCTGTTATGATGGTTGGTCTCAAATCACATTTTTCTGCAGCAGTAACATTTGCAGGCAGCAATGTTGCTATCCTACATAAATCTCTTGAATGTGCAAAAATTTTCTGTATGGTATTATTTGTATTATAGTAGCATCTAAGAGCTTTTAATACATTTTGAAAGATCTATCACCATTTTTGATCTGCATGAAAGGCTTAATTTGGTTTCAGTTTAATATTCTACATGAAAGCTCTAGGAAGGTTTGGCTCTCCCTTTATCCAAATTGGTTCACCATCACCTGACTGATCCTTGGAGGTATGGAAGCACTCAGATCACAAGCTACAACTCAAAATTGATAAACACAGCTAACCCATTTACACACCATCATCTAGTTTGATTTAATATACAACTACCACCTCATTTGTCTGGGCATCCTGATATTCTTAAATCCATTAATAATCCAATAAAGTCCCTGCAGCCCTAGAACTGTCATTTCACAAAACCAGCTACCTACAGAAATTCCTTTCTAACCCTGTATAGGTATGGTGAGCACACCCTCAGCCCTCTCAAAAACCCCTGTCAGTAAAATAGTTTTTGCAATATGTCCAGGAGGTCACCAAACCTAAGCTATGTCAGATGAATGGAAGGAGAGCAAGCTGTCTCAAAACCCTCGCGGACAATGCTCCACTAGCCAGTCCCTCTCTTTCATAACAGAATGACTCTATTGCCTCCCCCTTCTCATCGAAAGCAAGGTCCTCTTACTTTCAGTGTTCAATCTAACATTGCCCTCTTTTGTTTTGCACCTTGTTCTCTCCACTCCCTAAATGATTACCTTTGATAATCTATTTGTCTACTGTTTTGTTTTTTTACATATGTCTTCCTATTTTCTTGCATGCCTAAAAAGCTCTTCCAAGGCTGATTGACAAGGTTTCCTACTCATTCAAATCATAAGACCCATTTCTGTTGTGATAATTACCTAAAATTGAACTACTGTATTTAGATATTACTCTAGATTTAAGTAACATCAAAAATTCTAAGTTCCCCTGTATTGTGCTCTAGATAAAGAATCTGCCTAACATTACTGCAGTTTTCTTACCTATATTTCTCCCTCTTATCATTTTATCCCCTTCTTATGCCCTATCAAATATAACTTATAAGCTACTTCTGAGCAAGGATCTCTCTGCTTGGACAGTCACCTTGGGAACCTTGATGCAAATATACATAAATAATAAATGGACCATAAAAACAGCAGTCTACATCAATCAACTCTTTCACTCTGTCCCTTCCTGCTCTAAGATAGGAAAAGCAGTCTCTGTTCAGGCAGAAAATCCATAGTGGAGGAAAAAATCCAGTACCTGAATTAATGTCCTGTACTGCCTGAATCTTAAGCTTATGTCCTGTCTGATTTTAGAGGCATTCTACTGCTATTTGCACAGCACACAGTCCATTGCTGCTACATAGCCGGTCTGTTACTTTATGCTCTAAAAGGTAAATTGTTTCTACACATCTAGGCAACCTGGAGATTATTGCTATTGTTATGAGCATTTACTCAATTCATACACATTTTGGGCACTCCTTCTGTAAAGATGAGAGATTGTATATGTAAGACATAATTGCTAACAACCTGGTAAATTGTCCAACAAGCTCAAACAAACATATCATTACCTTTTTCTTGTTTGTATATCACAGCAGAAGTAGTGAAGTGTAAACAGAGATATCTAAACATATGAAACACCCCTAAAGGCAAAGTTATCATTGAAAATTTCACCCTTGAATATCTGGATGCCGATTTCCAATCATCGCAATTAAGACTTTCAATGTTAATTGCATCCAGTTCCTTTAGGCAGCTTTGAAAGCCTCAGACTTAGGACTCATTTGAGGTTCAGACAGCCAAAACAGCAGGAGGAAGGGAGGAAACAGGGCTTTGCATAATGAGCACAAATACCAAATGTTCATCAGAAGTGAGAATAGTGACCTAATGCTATAAGCTGAATTTAAGAAAAAAATTAATGGTTTTTGCCATGCTTACAGCAAGAAAAAAAGTGTTATCGGAAAACATCATTTCTCATTGAATTATATTCACTATTTTTGTACAATTCATAAGTATTTTACATGAATAGTCAAAGCAAAGGCTCTCTATTTTGCATAGCTCTACAGTCCTGGACACATTCTAAGACTGTTCTTGATATTATTGACCCCAGTAAGACTTGCATGCACGTATCTTAGGGAAGAATTTGGTTAAGTATACGTGTCACAGGCCAGCTGGGCACTAAGTGTATCAATTTGGTTGCAGGCTGACTGGGTGCTGCAACTGTATCAGCCACTAGGTTGTTTCATTCGGGATTAAGGAGAGAGAGTTGAGAGTAAAGCAAAGACAAGTTTCACTTAAAAACAGTAAAATAAATTTTACTTATAGCAGCAAAATAGCAACAAAAATATGTTTAAACAACAAAATATGGTTTACATGTATAACAGTTAATAAAAAGGTTAAGCTAATAAACGGACAATATAGCAATAAAAATTAAAAATTGGTAGTGATAATAAAAACAGACAGTCAAATTGACAAAGAGTTCCCACTTGGTTGGCAACTTATCAATAGTCCCTCAGTGCCAGGTACACATCAAGTTGATCCAGCGAAGTCAGACGCCCCCGATCAACACTGTTGGAGGGAGCACCAAGGAAGGTCCCTCAGTCAGGATCTGGTCCTTGCTCACACTGGGAGTCAGGAATCTGAACTTGGAGCAGCAATGACCATTCTGTTCCGTCCTTCCTACTGGTCACCTGATATGCGTGTTCCTTTATCCTGTCCTATGCTAATCTGTTGGCTTTAGAGCCACTCACAATCTTACCCTACAGCTGTTACCTTATGGGGTTAAAAGGTGTTAGAAATTGTTATAATAGGTTACTGCCTAAACTTGGGTTTACCCAATAAGCAAATTACACCACATTACTCTGGGGTCTGAGATTAGCATTTTTTCCTGCCTAAGTTCAACCCACTTGGTATTTTTTTAAATGTGTTAATTATACCTTGTGGTCAGGTTTGTCAATTTTACTGACCTTTAAGT
>NW_017729033.1:80081040-80088244 GCF_001723915.1 Gavialis gangeticus | reverse complement strand
TGACCTTTAAGCAAAAATTGTTAGATCAGCTAAAGTTTGCAGTTTTGTTTTCTAGTTCCGCTTCTTGGGGCCCATGTTAGTCTTATGATTGGTACAGACAGTTAATTTTAACATTACGGTTATGCTTCTGACAGGATACGTCTGTGGAAAACAATTTTGCAAGCTTTGCCTTAGCCAATATTAACTATATGCCATTACCAGATACTTTCAAGAAGCAGATCTTTTTTTGCTATAAGTTGCTCATTAACCCCTTTGATTCTGGCCATCACAGTATATGTGAGGTATGATGAGGTTTGCAGATTACTAGGACACATAGACAAGTTGAACAACAGTGCTGTGACAACTGGATTCCTGCCATCGATCCTATCATTCAAAGTTGTGTGTGTGTGTGTGTGTGTGTGTGTGTGTGTGTGTGTGTGTGTGTATAAAAAAAGAATTCCTTAAACATTTAAAAGGCTGAAATGCAGCAATCTCACATGTATTCCTACATTTTCAGAGACTATGATAAGGTGATACAGTTACAATTCCATACATTGCTTTCATTCATAAGAAAAAATGCAGATTGGAAGGAAGAATGTAATACAGGTGTCTAGACTTATACTGGTATATACTTCTGCATATACCTGTTTTTTTACATATGTGTATACATATGTGTATACTTGCACTGGGTAACTGATTGCTGTTAAATGTCTTGCATTCAACACAGTACTTTTGGAAGGACAACTTTTCCGTGTCCCCCTACCACCTCCAGACCTAATATTGTCAGAAGGCAGGAACTTGGCAATACTTAAAATAAGGATCTTTTCAGATGTTGTAAGCTGAGCATCCAGAAACTGATATGCCCAAAATCACCTGTCACTTCTGAAAGCTTGAGCCTTTTACTTTAGAAGTTTAATGCAAAACCTGTCACATTTAATTTACTTCATCTTAATTTCCAGCTTTGACCTCTTAGAATTTGCAATTGATACCAAATTAAATGCATACATTTCTTCTCTTGGTTTCCTGATCATGTAGTCTTCTGAGAAATAGAGCTTACTTAACTTAAAATAGGGGGTTGCTTTTAAAAACACGTTTCCTGCCACATTTTATATGGCTTTGCTAAGTTCTGTTAACAAGATTCTCAAGGGCCCATTTCTGACTTGCTTGTTCTTTATACCATAAAATTCTGGCTTTGACATCCACTGGAATTCTGCCTGAAAAGGAAGTGCAAAGTAGCCCCAAGTGTTCACTGGAAGTGTGTGAAATAGTCAATGACAATCAGTAACATACCTAAGCTGCATCATACAGATCATCTCTCCACCAAGTTCTGTAGTTATGAATCATAGAAAATTAGGTTTGGAAGGAACCCTCAGAAGGTCATCTAGTCCAACCCCTTCTCAAAGCAGGACCAGCCCCAACTAGATTATCCCAGCCAAGGCTTTATCTAGCCACGTCTTAAAAATCTCCAAAGATAGATATTCCACAATCTCTCTGGGTACAAGATTTTATTTGTGCATTTTTTACACTAAAACTAAAAACCTCTGTGTTCTTCTTAAATATTTAAGTTGGCTAGTTAACAAGTTTCTCTCATTCAGTACCCAAGGATTCTTACATGAAATGTGCTTTTAAATATAGAGGGAATTGATTAATGGAAGAATTGAGGGCTGGCTTATGTCATGACCTTTACCTTCTTTCATAATCTATCACTCATGAAGCAAAAGGTCATAACAGGACTATGCTATTATGCATTCGCTCACCTTTTCTTGAGATGGTTAAATTCAGAGAGACAGAGTCTGACATAGATGGTCACCACTGTGCTTTCCCATTTTTATCCATTTCTTTTCTTATCGTAAGTGAAAGTGCCAAATGTCAGCTGGCACATCTAACTGACCAATATTATTTTCCATGCATTTATGCATTCTTATTGACAGGCATCACATGCAATCAAAAATGGATCTCATAAGATTCTTTTACTTTTCTGACAAACCTCTTTCAGGGACTGAAATGAAACTGGCAGAATGAATAGAGACTGTGGATGATATCAGCTTAAACAGAGAGGAATGAATCTGCACAAAACTCACTGCTTTCCTGTGGAAGGGTATTAAAGGCATCAATCTGTTTATATTTGTATTCATCCTCTATGCATTTTCTTTAAGCTTGGGTATAAACTAACTAAAAAATCTCAAAGCAGAACTGCATGGAAACCACAAGTTTCACATGATTCTCTTGCAAAATCATTAATAGCAACCGTATCAGGAGATGACATGAAGCAAAGGGAGCTTTGCTGTCTGATTCCAGGAAAAGCCTTCATTTTAGCTACATGTCTAGAAATAAAGCAATTACAAGAACAAATTGTAATAATGCATCAGAACAATTTTGGTTTTGAGAAAAGGAGTGTCATGCCTATAGCAGAATGACATTTGTTTTTCTTCCACGGAGAATCAATAACTTCAAATGTATGCAAATGAAAAAAAAATGTAAATGTATCAAGGACATCCCATTATCACAAAATGAACAGGCATATGCACTCAAATGAGGGGTCCTCTACCTCTGAATAAGTACACTTTAGGGGACATTCACAATTTTGTATTTGACAATATTTACTCAGTGTTTCATTGGTTCTGTTCATTTAATTATGTCTTGTCTAAATGATGTATTTTATTACTAATAACAGACTCTGTTCAAACAACCCTAGTTTCTGTTAAAAAAAGTCATTCACGCAGTTCTAAAGGCATAATGTTTTACAGCTTCCAGAATCCTTTAAAAGAAACATTCTCCCCCTGGACCTTAGTAGGGATTCAGGGGGTGGTAGTACACTGAAATGTTATCAATTTTGCATTACTCTTTTTTATGCAGAACAGGTGTCTTGTTGTAAAATATTCCTACAGGTGCTGGGAGAAGATTAACCAGAGAGGCAGATAACAGCTTTCCTTGAGGACAATTGTATTAAGAGGTACAACCACACTTTTACAGCTGTGTTGCTTTCTACAGTGTTCCTGGCACCTCCCTGCAATACCCAAATCTTTCAAGATTAACTCTTTCTTTGCACCATGCTTTGGGGTTTTTCATAGATTCATAGATTAAGGGTCGGAAGGGACCTAGTAGATCTTCTAGCCCGACCCCCCGCCAGGGCGGGAGAACAACAAAGAAACCCCAAAAAGAGAAACGGGACTCAAATGAGTCCAGCCAGGTAGGCATCCAGCCTCTTCTTAAAGACCCCCAGGGTAGGGGCCAGCACCACTTCCCTTGGAAGTTGGTTCCAGCTCCTAGCCGCCCTAACTGTGAAGTAGTTTTTGCGGATGTCCAATCTATACCTCCTCTCCATCAACTTGTGCCCATTACTCCTTGTTATGCCAGCGGGCGCTAGGGGAAACAGCGTCTCCCCCAAACCCTTCTGGTCCCCCCTAGTGAGTCTATAGACGGTCACCAGGTCCCCCCTCAGCCTTCTCTTGTGGAGGCTGAATAGGTTCAGGTCCCGCAGTCTCTCACTGTAGGGTCTGCCCTGTTGTCCCCGGATCATGCGGGTGGCCCTCCTCTGGACTCTCTCCATGTTGTCCACATCCCTCTTGAAATGGGGCGCACAGAACTGGACACAATACTCCAGCTGTGGCCTGACCAGCGTCGCGTAGAGGGGGAGGATCAGCGTTTTAAAGAGACTGATAAAGAATCAAACTTACAAAACCCAAGGTAGGAATTCCTTAATGAACCATGAAAGAAGGCTTAAAGCTTTTATGATCCTCAAAATACTTGAAAGACTTTCTAACTCAGATTTTTTTTTAAAAAAATCTCTGATTTATCCCTGTCTGACAAAGGAGTGAATTTTCTGGCATTCTGGGCCTCTTTCTTTCCCCCTTACATGAAAGTGTTATAGACATCCATAGACACAGGTCAGGCTAGAAGATCATAGTCGTGCCTTCTAGGTTTATTCTGATCTATTCACAAAATAAAATCCTAGACCAGGGTGCCACAGCGCTCTGAGATGCTGTAAGTTGCACTTAAGAATGTTGCTCAATATTAGTATCGTCAGGCATGGAAACACCTGCATATGATTCACAGGATAAAACCAGCAATTTCAAATACAAATCCAAAGTGTTAAAAACATTCTGCCTTGTTGTGGCCTGAGTTCTGTGCAACAGAAGAATTGCTGTATTCTTTTTTCATAAACAAAAAAGTGAGTGAAAACTGAGAGCTGGCATTTTCCTAGGCTTGCCCTGAATCTTAAAAAAACCTGAAAACCACTGTCCTAGATCCATTAAAGCCAAGGTCAAAAAAAAAAGAGTGCCCTGGGATGAGTACCAAAGCAGCCATCACATGCCCAGTGTGACAGTAGTCCTTTGTCCATGCTCCTTAGGGGACAACGGCTGGTATGTTAGGACAGTAGCAAATTTTCCCCTTCATCCTTTATACATTTCCTAGCACAAGGCTCATCTGATGAGACTGAACAATGACTGAAGGATTTACTCCTAAATAGACCACAATCACTGTCCTCTTTTTTGTTTCACCAAATGCCGAATGAGCATGCCCCGTTACAAAAAATGGCTATAGGTAGGTAAGTATATTTGCCTCTACCTACATTACTGGTCTCCATTTATAAACAATCTAAGAAGCAGGGGAAAGTATAGATTATTTATAGGTGAGGAGGAGAAGATTCTATGAGGTTTGATAATGGATAGCATCAAGAGAGATGAACAGAAGATACCTGTTATACCGCAAGCAGGGAAACCTGAGGGCTCTTATGTGCATCATTGGAAGTGAAGTGCTTCAGCTTCAGTGTATGATTGTTTCTGAAATCCTGAAAACAACAGTTTGAAGTGTTAGAACATAATGTCTACCCAAACACAGATTACAGTTATTACCTGGATAAGGGAGTCTTTCAAGAGGAAAACAAAAACTGACTCCATAAACAAAGAATGCACTACAGCACCAAAATTAAACTCTTTCTTTGCATAGCTTGAAAACACTTGCAAAACATCAGCTGCTTTGAGGCTTACTGCATGACTAACCAACCTGGATACTACCGTGATAGACACCTTAGATGTAATGCAGTTATGATTCTGCTGGAGGGCTAATGTTTCAATGTTCCATTTGACCTAACCAGAAAATCTCATAATGAATAAGTGAGCAGAGTTGCCTACAACGTCTCCACATCTCTGTGTGAGTTCCTCCTATAAACCTGCTTCCTTAGATTGTCAGGAAGACAACTAAGATCTCTGCATTGAAATCATTCCTGAATAGCCATTTCTTCTCTAATGCCCACAAGAAATTAACCAGCTAGTTAAAGAGAGATTGTAGGGAGCACCTGGGCCTAATCTATTTTATTAAAAAACAAAAATAAAACCTTTAAGGCATGATAATATTATATTATTATATTACCAAACTATGACCAGTTTGTATATTGAACACTGTATTTAGGTGTCCATTTGTGGCAGCGAAGATTGTGCTGTCAGCTCTGAGGATGGTCTGAGGCCCAGGGGAAAGGGGCTCGTAGATCCCAAAGATGGCCTGAGAGTTTGTTCCAGGCATGAGTACTTAACTTGTCAGGCGCGACAGATGAACAGGAGCACAAGACTTGCCAGAACCAGAGACGATGCAATTTATTAGTTCCTGCTGGCTCCAGTTGTCTGGGTGCTCGATGAATGACATCAGAAAAGTGCACCCAGCAACGGCTGCATGGAGAGATGAAAGACATGGAGAAGAGAGAAGTTACTGAAAGAACAGATGCTTGGACTATGCCCCAGCAGGGATGAAGAAGGAGAGTAGGAAACTCTCTTCTTTTGAGACTTGGAGGAGTCTCTTTATGAGAAGTTCAAGCCAGCATTCGGAGGGATTTAGTCCATCCTTTTTGAGAGTACCTATAGGAGCAGAGAAAACGACTAACCATGAGTGGTGGCATTTCAGGGTCCTCAACCAGAGACAATCCCGAGGCAAGATACCCTGCTGCCAACCTGAGGATATTTCTTGGATCTAAAATGGACAAATCACCAGGGATCCCATGGCTATGGATGATTAAGTTGTGCTAGCTCGAGTACATGAGCTATGTCGATATAGAGAGCTAACAGTTAGTTCCTGTGCATAGAGTCAGGGTTGAGTCTGCAGACCTGTTGTCATTGCTTGCCTGTGACCCAAAAGTAGGTCACAGTGTGTAAGGAACAGCAGTTAGCTAAGGGTCAACAGCAGTTCGGGCCAGCAAGCCTCCCTTTTTACTTAACTTTACATCAAAGTTGTGGCATTAGAGATAGGGTGGACATGCTGTTGAAAATCAGATATAAGCTGCCTGCTGAGACGCAAGGGCTAACACACACCTAATTCCACCAGGAAAGTAAGCAAGCAGATCCAATAAAAACTGTTCATTTACACCATGTATCTGTTTTTATTTCAAAGCTTTTCAGAGCAGAGATAATATCTCAATTTTGCAAAGGACTAAGTACTTTTTAGTTCCTATCAGAAGCAAATAATGTATACTGTGGTAATGATAAGTGTTCAAACTGAAGTTCAAGACTTTTCAGCCCATTTCTTTACAAGTCTATGAAACCAAACCCAGACATCAGGAGTTTAATTCAGAATATGCAGAATTATTCCACACTGGTGGACAAACTTAGTTGCATGCTGCTGGCTCAGAAGAGTTGCATGTTGCAAGGACTATGTCCCAGACAACAGGAAAGAATGTAGCTAGCCAAAGGTTGTAGTAAATGACCAAGGCTAGGAACAGACATTACATATAAACCAGTTTAAGTGATCATAAACTGGCTTAAACCTGCAACAGAACATAAGTTCAGTTCACAAAAACCAGTTTTAAAATGGAAGAAACAGGTTTAGATAAACTTGGTTGAATATCAGACTTAATTGATTTGGGTTAAACCGGTTCATGCAATGTCTGTCCCAGACCCCTTCCTGGTTCAAGTTAAACCAGAGTCCCCCAAAATCCCAGACGCTTTCATAGTTTCATAGTTTCTAGGGTCGGAAGGGACCTGAGCAGATCATCTAGTCTGACCCCCTGCCATGGCAGGAAAGAGCACTGGGGTCAAACGACCCCAGTAAGGTGGTCATCCAACCTCCTCTTAAAAACCCCCAGGGTGGGAGCCTGCACCACCTCACTTGGAAGCTGGTTCCAGACCCTAGCCGCCCTGACAGTGAAGTAGCGCCTCCTGATGTCCAACTTAAACCTTCCCTCTGCCAGCTTGTGACCGTTGTTCCTGGTCACTCCTTGCGGCGCTCGGGGGAACAG
>NW_017729033.1:80079698-80080219 GCF_001723915.1 Gavialis gangeticus | reverse complement strand
AGAAGCTCCCTAACTAAATCCTCACTCACCCTAGGCCCAGGTGAGCCTCCCCCGGGGCCTGAAGGGGGCCCAGCAGGAAGGTGGCAGTTCTTTGCAGCCCTGGGCCGCACTGTGCTGTCTGCTTCAGAGAACAGAGCTGGCCCCACCCCTCTGCTCCCTGGCTGGAGCTCTGACAAAGACTGCAGGTACAACAGTGTCTGCCAGGCTTTCCCCTACCCCACCCTCCCATTGCTGCTCAACCCACCTCTGTTCCATCTTCCAGATTATGAATTCCAGCCCCATGGACATTAGGCATGTGGTATGCTAGCTAATGCTGAGAGGTGCCTGTGTGTGTGTGTGTGTGTGTGTGTGTGTCTTCAATTTCACTGGAACAGGCAGACAGAACAGTGTCTGCTTAAGGCTTTTTTGGAGCTAATCAACAGATCAGCTGGTAATGTTCCCCCTTGGAAAAAGCTGTTTAAGAAGAAGAGCTTGAACTAGTGAGAGAGGCTTTTGTTTTGTTGATGGGCTGATAAAAACTG
>NW_017729033.1:80065351-80079548 GCF_001723915.1 Gavialis gangeticus | reverse complement strand
CCCCCCCCCCCGTGCTTTGCCTCAGAGTGCTAGCTGGGGGCTGGAGTCTGGCAACACTCCTGCCCCTTGATCAGCAAGCAGGAAAAACCCTGGGGCAGTGCAGGCAAGGTGGAGGTTTATATCTTAATCAGAGCATCCTGCCAGGGCTTGGCCATGCGCCCCCCCCCCCCCCTTCAGCTCAGCATTGTGGAAGGGAAGGGAAGACAGCTCTAGCACCCTCCAGTTTCTAGCCTGAGCCACCGCAGGCATGTGCCTGCATCTTCTTCAGTCCGGAAGGAATATCTGTATGGTTGCAAACTGGTTCAACCTAGGAAGATTAGACTACCTGCAAAGCTTGAATCAATTCAGGCTCAGGCTTTTTGAATGTCTGTCCCTAACCCAAATGTAAATACCTTCTTTCAAATCACCCTGAGATGTAGTAGTCCCTGGTCTTATATTAAAGATAACTTTGAAAGTTAAAATCTCCTACATTTTACAAGGGCCTATACAGCTCTTACATTCTAAAAGTCTTATTATTGTCTCATTTGCTTGTGGGGAAAAAGTAGCGCATTGGTTAAGGTATTTTGCTATGAATCCAGAGACATGAATTGGAGTCTTAGTCCAGGCATATACCAAAAGCTAAATTAATCCACCCAAGTTAATCCAATAGTGAGTACCTGGCTTTCAGCCTGGAGAACTCAAGGCAAGCACACATGATGCTGGCCACTTCACTTCGTTATATATTGTTGGTTACAGACACCCAGCAAAGCTTGGTACAGATCCTGGATTGGGTGTATTTACTTAAAATTATTATAATTTCTTGTCCTTCCCATCAGGGTCTTGAGCCTTGAATATAAACTTTAAAAAATAACTAATCCTCTTAACAAGAGATGGGTTATGGAACTACTTGACTTTTCTGCATCACAATGTAGAGAGGTATTTAGAGAATTCTGACAGGTATCACCCCAGCCCTCTTTCTTATATCAAAACCTCTTATTATTAACCATTTGCTTCAATGTCAGAGCACAAAAAACCTGGACAACAGATAAGTATCTATTTATTAAGTGTTTACTAGCTGCAGAGAAGACCTCCTTCTTGGGAGCCTTTTAGGCCATGTCCACACAAGCAGGGGCATGTGTTTGCAGCAGCACAAATAGTAGCAGCACAAATCTGCTTTGTGCCACAGTGCTCACCCCTGCCCATGCACTTTGCAGTGGGACATGTTGTCCCACTGCTCCATGTGCTGCAGGGGGAGCTGGCTAAAGTACAGGGTGCCTCAAAGCATAGCTAGCTGGCAAGCCGCCCCCATGCTGAGGCACCTTATGCCCCAGCCAACTGGGGAGCAGCACATGGAGACGGGGAACTAGGCAGCCTAGGGCTGCCTGCTCCACCATCTCAATGCACTGTGGAGCCCCTGCGCTGAAGCACCCTGTGCCCCAGCCAACTGGGGAATGCCACTTTTTTCTTTGGGGGGCTGGGGGTTTTTTGCTCCCAGGAAATCCCAGTAGCAAATTTTGCCCCAGCTCTACAAATTAGCAGCATGGTGCATGGTTTAACATGCAATGCATGTGGTCTGTGGTGCCACAAAGAGGTTTGTGGTGCCACAAACTACACATGCCTTCACATCTGGATCCAGCCTTAGTATTTATTTTATTTATTTAATATTATGAGAGTAATTCTATATTCTACTTTTTCTAACAGTTTCTGATGGTGAAACAAACTCACAGGTAACTTTTTTTTTGGTTGCTATCAGCAAATTCTAAGAGGGAAGGAAGCTTTTTAAGATGTCAGAAATGGGAAATACAAAAGTGCTTTAGTATGATCCCTGAATCGGTCTCACATGGTTTAACATATGGATTCTTCAGGCCTCTCTGCAGCGTCCTAATACTGTGTGCACCCAAAAAGGGTGAAGAGGTTGTCAGTGCATTACAGAAACAATGGCACTTATGAAGAATTGCTAATTGGCCAGGTTGAAAAGTCATCCCCAGGTGTTTCATTTGCAAAAAACCTTCCAGAGTCAATCAATTTCAAAAGTGCAGCCACTACACTATGCAATTTTCTGACAATTCCTGCTCTGGCTCTGTTTTTACACTGAAGTAAAACTTGGAATAAGAAAAGTACTGCAGCTGAATAACACTGCCACTTCAGTACTTACATTTAGCAGCTCTTCAAAACCTTGATTACTTGCCACCTGTCTCATGGTGATATATGGTTCAACACTAAGAGCCAAAGCTATTGTGGTACCAACCAAGAAGATGTTATTACCGAAAAAGTAGCAAAAAAAGATTGTATATACAGTATTACATTACAATACTTCTGAGACTTATTTTCTCACTTAACTCATAGACATCTATAAAATCTCTCCTGTTTAATTAAGCCTTTAGCCAATTAAAATTTCTTACTAGGATTTCCACATTCAAGAATTGTAAAGAAAATATAAATAATAAAGTATCTATATGCTTTTTTCCCTGACATTTAGATCTGGTTCTTGTAGTCAGTCCAAGACTAAGCCTGCAGTCAGTACAAGACCAAGACTGGACTAAATAGTCAGAAAACTTCATTTAGAAGCAACCCTTAATTGTCAGAGCAGCCCTGTTACTTTAAATAACAAGGCAAAGACCTGTTCCAAAATGCTGGAGTCTGGATCAAGCTCTAAGTCTCTTGGGTGAAAAGTATATCATGACTTACCCTCTTGCAATACCACTCATCTTGACACCCCCAAAGGATATTCTAGCAAATACTCTGATCCAAAAAACTCAGGTATTTAGAGAGGTAATCATTTTGGCTATACTAACTAGAAGTAGACTTTAAAAAAAAAAAAAAAAAAAAAAAAACCTCTCATACTCCTTGTGCTTCCCCAATTTTATCTGGAACTACTTCTCCTCCTCTCCCTCCTCCCCAGTACAGTCTGGAATTGTCCATCAGTCCATTGAACCAAGCAAGAGAGAGGGCTAACCAGTCAACAATGGTCCAACTATTCTTGTATTCCTCCTCTTCTCCAGAAAGAATTCTGCATTTCAGTCTACCATGGACTCACTTACAGATAGGCAATTTATCCCTATGCTTTTTATTTAGTGGTCAGTCCTTTTTCAGGACTGAAAGACTGTTGTGACTATTTCTTTAAAAGGTCTTAAAGAGGTTTCCGAGGTACACAAATAACTCTGGGTTTCAATAGGAGTTTGGGTACCTAACTGACAGTTGTACCTTTGAAAATACTTCCCTTAAAATTGGTTTGGTCTAAACCAGTGGTTCTCAAACTATTTTTTTTTCATGGACCACTTGAAAATTGCTAATGGTCTCGGCAGACCACTTAATAAACTGTTTTTTTTGTCCTACAAATCAAAACACACAACTCATATTTTAATATCAGTAGTCTTACCTTACAAGTACAGATATTCTCTATTGTTCCTCAACCTTTCTGCAGACCACCTGAATGGAGCTCACGGACCAGTGGTGGTCCGCAGACCACAGTTTCAGAACCTCTGGTCTAAACTATTCAGACCCGAAGAGAGTATCATCATCACTGGAACACTGCATGAATGAAGAACCAGAGCAACAGTTTCAGAAGAGAATCTATATCGTCTATCCACAAGGTGACCAGCTGCATTTTATACTAGCTAGACTGCTTAGTTGATGAGTAAATTACATGACAAAAATGTCTAGTGTCTTTTTTTAAAAATTAACCCATGGATGCCATGTAAATTGTTTGCAGAGTGTAAATATCAAGCAGATGAATATGCTGTCATAGTCCTGGGAAAGTTTTTCCTGGCTGGATACTCATCTGACTCCTGTCACCTAAATTCACCAAATAATCAAAGATGGAAAAACATTTGGAGACTTGATTCTCAAAAGTACTGGAAGAGTGGATGGTTCTCCTGGGATGGAGTTTATGAACCACAGTTCTAGCATGATCATGAAGGCAAGCCTACACTGCCTCAATGGAGATCTTGGAAGCACTGCTGAAAAACAGGCCACACTCTGTTACTTTTGCTCAGCTCTCTACAATGCCTGGAAATGAGGCAGCAAAGTCAATTTAATGTGCATGACACTGGGGTTTACTTCACCCTAAAATGAAGCCGTGGGTTTAAAAACCCACCGTTTCAATTTAGGGGCCCCATTTCATCTACACACCTACTTAGATGTTATTTCTTTTGCTTAGGGCTGTGAGAGGAGAGGGGGAAGGAGTGTATGTAATTCAACAGAGATGATACTCTGTGGAAGATCCACACACTCTTTTATGCAGTATTCAGAGGTCTTCACACTTATCACAATTTCAGGCTCTCATTTTGAAAGGTTATAGTTAAATACTTCTGTGTGTGTTATATAGTCAAACTCCTACCGAATACTATGGATTACTACAAATCAATTTATTATGGGATTCCTTTAATCACAGTACCATGTATCTAGTAACAAACTGCTTGTAGGGCATGTGATGTTCCAACTTGTGTGAGCTCAGCTTAGAAGGCACCTGCATAAGGTTTTTCAAAGCAGCTGTAATAAATTTCACTGGATGTGGCAAACCTTATAAAAATTAAATAATATGCTCTATAAGCATTTCATTCAATGCGACTAAACACATGGAGGGCACTGAGGATGATATTTAATTTTTTCCATGTGTTGATTTAATACCACACAAAAATTTGAGTCCCATATTACTAATTTTCCACCATATGGTAACTATTTAGTTAGTTTTAAAAGTTACTGAATTACAGGATTGAATTACAGAGCACAGCAACTACCAGTGGGCGTTGGGTGTATGCCTGTCCCTCTGGCTTAGCATAGGGTCACATATACTGGCAGTAAATCATGACAGCATTCCAATGGCAGTACTGGTCGGGAAGAAAATGCCAGTTTGCAAAACCACATGCTTATGTAGCTCTAAAAATAGAAAATGTTAATGTTGGATTTGATTGATGTGACTCTATTGAGTTCATGTCACTTTTAGTACACCTGTGGAAATATAGTACAGTATAGGAGGTCTGGGATATGATCCTGATAGAGAAGCCTTCTAGGTTACATGGAATCAATGAAATCAATTTGAGACCATTTTATACATTACAAGTATAACCCAAGAAGCACCAGTGAAAGTGAAGCTTGGAATTATTAACTTCCACATGGAAAAGCAGCAGCATTTTGAGCTCTTCTTAGTGTTTTTCTGGTTACAGTAAATACAGATCTGACAACTCTGAAAAGAGAAGAAACACTTTTACAATACCTCCCAAACTCATGACCCAGAAGGGGGACACCTCAATCAATGCGTTCCTCTAGTATCAATGATGATCACCCTTTAAAATCAGTGTGTTCCAGGTAGCAAAGATCAACTGCAGAGTTTAAAAGTCTTTAATGAATTAACTAAAAATGTGATCTCTCTCAGAGTTTTATACTGCTGCTGATTACCATGGTATCTGACCATCTATCACATCAAATCAACAACAAAGATCTGCAAAAAGGTACACATCTCAGGGTAGGCTGAAAATATACCATAGTACTAGCAGCAGTATAATGCCATGGATATGTGGACTTGTCTGCTACATGTTATAACCAAGCATATCTTCAGTGTTATTTCTGAGGATGCACACTGCAATGTAATGGTATAACAATGGCACAGAATATGCACAGAACGGAGTAAACAAACCAAAGATTTCTGAGCAGGTAGGTGCAGGGACTTTCCCTGTCTCTTCTTACTCATCCACTTGTCATTTTCCCACACTTATGGTAGAACAGCAGGACCACTGGCTGGGGCTCCTACTGCACAGTGCAACTCCTTCCAGGAAAATCAATAGGAGTTAATGCTTGAATCAGGCATATATTAATTATTTCTGCACAACTTCTTATCTGCTTCTTAGGTAGAGCAAACATGATGCTAATACTTCCCCCCACAATTATGTCCCAGCTTCTGATGCCCAAACCAGGGAACACAAACAAAAGCTTGGTAGGCAGTCAAGAGCCATATTCCCCCTCCATCTAAATCTATTATAGCTTTTGCCAGAGATTTCTTACCATATAGCATAGAGGGTTTAGTCTCAGGTAATATCTTATTATTTATTTATTTCTATAACCCCAGAGACATGCACAGTTTGTAACACTTTTAGACAAGTTCCCCTCTCTAGGATCTAACAGTCTATATTGATGGATATAACAGACACTATGAAAAAGCACAAAAACAGAGAAAATGGGGCTTTCCCATCAGTAATTGTAAGCTGGATGAGATAATGAGTGGGTGAGTGTATGAGAGAATTAAAAGTGCAAATGGGAGATGTTCCAAACAGGAAAAAAAGAGAAGATGAGTCAAGATGGGAAGAGGTGGCTGAAAGGAACATTATGGAGAAAATAATAGAGGACCGACGCCACAGCTATTTTTCCATTCAAAGCACTTTACCAAACATTAATTAATAAATCCTCACAACAACCATTTTAGTACTCTCCATTTTGGAGAACTTTGTGATAGACTCAATTTCCAAACAGGAATTAAATCTAAGAAAATCCTTAGTCCAAACCTATTCTCATGCCATTAAATCATGCCTCTCAGGGATGTCACACTGGGCACATTCTGCTGAAAAGTACATATTAGTTTTAAAGGTCTCTGGTATTACCGTCCATTATTTATTTTCCAAATACATTTAACTTTTGCTGTACCCTTTCATTTTCATTCATGACAGTAAAGCTGTGTCATGTTAAGTTCCCTGTAAAATATCAGAGACTCCAGACAGCCTAAGTCTTACTTTTCTGTTTTTGTGTTATTTTGAATATCTGAGACAAACAATACATGCTGTGGCTAATTATCTTTCGTCAAGAGTCAAATCAAGTCCACAGGACTTATAAGGCCAGAGATGCTCTAAGCATTTTTTAAATACCAATTAGGTATTACAACTGTAATCATGTCTACAATCAGTAACACTGGCTCTTCTTTTGCTAATAATGCCACAGTTTCCATGAGCTCATTAGCACTCCCCATTTAGACAATCATTTAAACATCCAGTACCTTGCACAGCATATGGGTCAGAGAATTAGCAAGCGGCCTTTCCCTACAATATCAGTCAGTTTCAGTGCAGCTATGCAGAGAAGGCCCAAAAATGATTGAACATGGACTCTCCAAATCCCCTCTCACTTAGAAGGCAATATGCTTCTTTCCTCTGCAGAAGCAGTGTGTACTGGGCTGGGAAGAGCCTTGATTGAAGTTCTATCCCATCATTTCTAATATTTCAAAATGTTACGAAACGTAGAAAACACGGAAACAGGAAAATATATATCATCACGTACTCCATTTCAGTACACTATGGGAAAGAGCCTATCTGATAGATCTTATTTGACTATAATGGCTGAAAACAATATAAGTAAATGTTAGACAAAAAGACAGCTTCTGTATGTTACTTGTATTATAATATGAAAGTAGTTCATTAATGCTTCCAGAATCAAGTCTCCACAGGAGGTCCATACTCTACTGTTTCTGCTGCTGACATGATAATCTTTCCCAGGACTTCAAAGTCCCTCACAATGCCCTATGAAAGACAATGGCTGTTGTAGATAAACAGAACTGACTGTTTCCACATCACCCTGCAGTTTCCCTCGTTTGGACATTTACAAGGCATTTACTGTAAATGTAACAAATTGCATCATTGCTACCAAAGAATACCTACCTAATAAATAAGACTACTATTGTCTGCCTTTCATTATAAATAAGCCAAAAAAGCCAACAATATAGAATCATTTATATCTACCAGACTTACCTTAAGAGTGATGGAAAAAAGATGGTAGGGAACAAAGTCTCATTCTAATTGAAATGGGCAGGGTTCTCAGCCTTTAAAAGCAAAATGACCCACTTCAAAATTCAGAGACCAAATTGTGGGCTCCAAATGACCAACTCCCAGGACCCTTAAAAATTCTGGTTTATTAGATGGAATGTGCAAAATTGCTAGTCAAAAACCATAAATGCAAACATTCAAATTATGAGGGGTACTCTCTCTTCACACGCACACACATAGCAGCTGCAATAGAGCACTGGTGCCAGGTATACCTATCCTATGCATTGAAGTCTGCCATCGATGGCCAGTTGAGGTTCCTCCAAGCGGTGTTGTTTCCAGAAGGGGGCTGCCAGCTGGTCCATCTGGCTGGACGGGTAGAGTGCTGGTCAGGTCAAAAGGTCACCCCCTAGGGCCACTCTTCACTGCCTCTTATCCTCCTCTGGCAGACTTCCGTACCCCACAGTTTTTAGATTTGCCCAATCCCTTGGGGACAGCTGTCAGACCCCAGGGTCACATCTGTTGGTACGTGCAGTTCCGAGTGTCTGCTGGTGGGTTTGATTCATTTCCTTTTTGGCATTGTCCAGGCTTTAAAAGCGGCCAATCGGGAGGTATTCAGTCCCAATAAACAGTCTTCCACATTGATTAACTCAAACCAAGGCTTCTGTTGCTTTAACAATAAAGTATCAGGGAGTTCCCAGCTCTGTATTGATCCTTTATCTTGTTAATCTGAGGTTTCTGAAGTGTTAATTCTTGCTCGTTAACTCATTATTGTAGCTAGCTACTGTCGTTACCCAATCACTCACTCACTCACTTCCATTCATACAGACATCCTAATGATACACAGAGATGATAGTTTGATTCCCACCCTTTCTACTATTGTTACAGCATACAGCTTACTTCTAAAAATAAAATAGATTTGTTACAAGGTTGAAAGCATAAAATATAAAAATATTAAAAGGTGAAATGCCATGGCACATACAATAGATAAAATACCAAATACAATGAGGGGAAAAATACAAATGCACAATACCATACTATATCTATATAAGCTCTTATCAAATGTGATTTCCTAAAGCATCAATTTCATAGAATACCTAAATAATTCCATATCCTTATAGTGAAAAGAAAGAAGACAACAGAGGAAGGAAGAAAAGGCAGAAGAAAGAGAAATACCCCAAGGAGGGACTGGCAGTGCATGCAAGAAGCCTTTGCTATGTGGAGGGGTGGGGCTTTATTGTATTGGAGCAGGCAAAAAGGAGGCTTCTTGTTACAAAATTGGAGCATAGATATCATCTAATCAAAACTTGCAGAAGTGATATCTTTGATTAGACCAACTAAATATTTGCAAACAAATTATTTTATTCATTTGCAAGCTTTCAGGCATACTCACCCTTCACCAGGCATAGAAGAGAGCAGAGATTGTAAAAGTTCTCTTAGGTAGAAATTAAAATTCATATTTCACAGGAAAGCTGAAGGTGTAATAAAGTCTCCTGTTTGGGATAATTCATTTTGTCCAGGTTAGGCACAAATATGAAATTTCATTTTTACCTAGAGCAGAGACTGTAAAAGTTCTCCTATCCTGATGAAGGTTGTGTGCTCCCAAAAGATTGCAAATAAATAAAATAATTTGCCTGCAAATATCTAGTTGGTCTAATAAAAGATATCACCTCTTCCACAAGTTTTGATTCCTTTTGCTTCAATACGTCTACAACCTGGATACTTGACAGCATAGACCATCATAACACACAAGGCAAGAGAAAAAAAAGCAACATTCCTACTTTGGAGTTCCTACTTGGAGACTTTTGGTAATACATATAGAGGCTAGGGTTATGCAAAGCTTCAGCAATTGATTCAATTCAGTGGCCGAATCTCCAAATCTGAATCGAATCACTGTAGAGAAAAGTTGAGACACTAGCTAATGCTTAGTGTCTCAGATACAGGAGGTAGAATATTCTTACACATAAGACCTCACCTATTGAACACACCATCATAAAAGACTGAACTGAGCCCAACTCTGTTCCTATCCAAACAAAAAATCCACATCTTAGACAAGACCTTCTCACAATATGAATATCTCTACTTGAACCAGGTCTGAGGTGATTAGATGGGGAAAAGCAGGAGCCAAGCTACATGTGAGAGGGCTGAGGATAGAAAAAAAAAAAGGCAAATATAGATTTATAAACCATGTGCAGAAAATGGTTGTATGCACCCTCAGTGCTCAATTATTGTTGTAAGTTTCTTGGATAAGAACGTGTTGTTTTGAGAAGGTATGGTGACTTGTAGAAACAGAACTAAGTTCTATTGCCAACTACAGGAAACAAGATTTTACAGTTTAATAGGGCTTGCTATGATTCATAACAACATCCTGCCTCTCTTCCTGTATAGAGAATAGATCACAAGAGAGAGTTTGTGAAGCTCTGTGAATGCTGCTATATTTAGTACAAAAGAAAACTGATTGTAAAGCAAAAATAAAGATTAACATTAAATTGTCAAGTGAAACACATGAATGTTTCTTAGGTCGACTTAAGACTTAAAGGGGGCAGATAATCAATAAAGCCCTAAACAAGGAGGAGACCCAGTTAACACATCACACACAACTGATTTTTTTCCCTGTTCATTTTTTAATCGTTTCTATGTACTTTTGTTTCTCTTGTGTATTAGAAAACTTAGTGAAGGTGATGAACCAATCAGAATTAACATGTGGAAAAGTAACAAAATGTGGGACACATCATCAATCATGAAGAAAGGAACTCAGAATCCAATGGTAGAAAGCGCTTTAAAATCAGGAAAGAAATTTCTTTGTCTACCTTTTTTAAATTTTACTTTGATCATAAGTTCAGTTCATCATTTGTCTCCTTAAAATACATGCTGCTTATAGAGTATATGCATGAGCAATAAACTTCTTAAATGTTCAATCCACAGAGCTAACAGAAGTGGATTTCATTATTTTTACTCAAAAGAAGCTTATAGCTCAAAAAAAGGCCACACATGCAAGTCAATTTCTGTCACAGAGAAGCTAAGTAGTAAACTGTCTTTGAGACTCATCACCTGCACATCATAAAAAGAGTCTCTCTTTTAAGGTCAGGGACATAGGTGTTAGAGATCACACCATAAAGATTACTGTGGTTGTCTACATTACGCTAACTCTGGATAAATGGGCAACCTTTCTTCCCAATGCTACCAGCTTTCAAGTGCTGACAAAAGGGCCATACCTAGGGGAGGCAAATCAGGGTGACTGCCTCAGGCCCCATGGAGCCAGGTGGAGCGGCCACAGCAACTCCACGCTGCCACCGGATTCACGTCCGGCTGCTTGGCACCCCCCGCCACCGAATCCACTGTCTCCAGCTGCTCCACACCACCTCCCTTCCCCCACTGCTGGCTTCCTCATGTCCAGGGCTGGGGCCCCACACAGGCTGATTTGCCCCAGCCCCACACCCAGTTCAGGTTGCCTCTGTCTGAGATATTGATAAAGATTCAGAAAATCCAATGTCGCTAATGACATGAGATTTTATATCAGGAAAAGTCTAGGTAGATTAAAGATAAAATTAAACATGGAACTATTAAGAATTGCACATTTTGAGGGTCTCCTGTGTATTGTACTTGTAAAGATTTGTGACTTCTCATTAACTTACATTAGAGTACCACTAACCCACGGAAAAAGTAAAAATTATATTATTTTGCTTGATATAGGCAAGGTGTAACTCTAAGGAATTGGGCATCTTAAACTGAGTATATTAAAGACACATTCCTATTAGCATAGGGACACTAGTGTACACTAGTATCTAACAACAGAATATGTCCATGAAAAAGTAGGCTACACGGCTGTAAGCTAGACAAGCCTTCTTACATTTAACATGACATGACACAAAAATATAGCAATTGTGATGGACTTGCCTATCTTCGCCTGGTTCCTTGGGCTTAGAGAATTGCCAAAGTAATTGGTGGGGCTAACCCACCAATCAGAGATCAGCAGGGGAGGAGCCTCAGGAGGAGTCTGCCCCATTCCTACATTGGGCAACGTGAGGAACAGACCAAATTGAAGACTGAGCTCCACCTCCCCCCAACGGGCCAGCACGCAGGGGGAGACAACAAGGGAGGAGAAGAAAGAAGAAGCCAGGGCTGAGGAAGAGCTGCCCAGGAGGTGCTTCCAGTTGCCCTAAAGTGCCTGAAGACTCCACTGTTGGATGGGAGTGGCAGGTGGCTGTGTCCTCAACCTCTCACTGAGAGAGAGCATGGCAAGCCAGTGCAGGTGTTGCTGCATGGAGGGTCCGAGAGGGACTAGGACTTTGGGAGCCACTCAAGGTGGCTCAGGTCTCCAACCCCAGCATGAGGCTGGATGGTACAGGCGTCACTGCACTGAGGGTCCAAGAGGGACCAGGACCTTGGAGTTCCGAGCCGCCTTGAGTGCCTCCCAATGCCAGCATGAGGCTGGATGGTGTAGGTGTCACTGCACAGACGGTCCGAGAGGGACCAGGACCTTGAGAGCTGCTCAAGGCGACTCAGGTCTCCAACCCTGGGATGAGGCCAGCACCGGTGCAAATGCCACTGCATGGTGAGTCATTGTCAGGCTGGCCCTGGGCATGCAAGAGGCGACCCAGGCCTACAACCTGCTTAGAAGGCCAAGCCATCCCGGCATGTGAACAAGCCATGCATCCTACCAGGGGACTGACACAGAGCACCTGCTGCAGGAGCCGCTCGCCTAGCTGGGGACAAAACACCTGGCACCTGTGCAACAGCTGCTCCATGGCATGGGTGCAGCACAGTTCAGCAGGAAGCTGCATGCTGTCTGGCAGCTGGGACCACTGGGGCTGAGTGGTGCCAGGCTCTAGCTGACAAGTGGAACCACCCCAGTTCCCAAACAGCAAGCAAAGCCCTGCTGAGCTGCACTTCACCCACATCATGTGACAGCTGCCGCGCAGCTGCCAAGAGGGGGGGCCAATCCTTGCTACCCCCCACTACCCCATACTGCATGAGAGGGCTCTGTCATGAGCCCCCAGAGGCTCTGATAACCACTGCTACAGCTGGTGAGTGAGGGGCTTTTTTATCCTTTTTTTTTTTGAAGTGGTGGGAGGCTGGGGCCAAACCGAGGATGGGGCTGGGCAGGGCAGACATGGCGGGGGTCTCCTGCAGCTCCCCCCCCCCAGGGAGAGGCAGGCACAGCCAGAGGAGCCACAGGAGAACCTGCAGCTGCCCAGCTGTGTCTGTCTTTCCCCAGTTGATCCAAATCAGGGCCATACAGCGTTGAAACTCCAAAACAGATTCAGCCAAATTGAAATGAAACAGTGATCCAATACGCCAAAACAAATCACTGTCCCTCCGAAATGGCCAAATCCAAAACAGAAATGAAACATAGCCATTTCACACTTTCACCATATTAAAGGAAGCCTGGAGAGTATTTGCATCTGTGAGTAGCCAGACATTTAGGGCAAAATTCTCTTTCACTTAAAAACTAAAGAACAGCTTGGGTGCTTGTACACGCTATGGGGGTTTAATTTGGTTTTGTGCTCCCTAAATTGGGTTCTCCCTAAATTGGGTTCTCCCTAAAACAATGGGTTTTTAAAAACACCACTTCAATTTAAACCAAATGAAATCCCCATGGGACGCACACAAGGATGGGGGCCTGATCCTTACCTCCTCTCCAGCAGCAGGGGGGGAGTGAGCTGCCAGTGAGCTGAGCAGTCCCTGAGCTGTGGGGCGACCAGTGCTTCCCTCCATGGTGCTGGCGGTGCCCCCCAGGCAGCACCCACCCGCTGGCACCTAGCCGGGGAGGTTGCAGGAGGCACCACAGCTGCAGAGGGAAGCACCGGCTCCCTCGCAGCCACAGAGGGAAGCACCAGGCCCCTGCCCAGCTCAGGCAGGCAGACAAGCTCCAAGAAGGAAAAAAAATAATAAATCAGGCTCACCGCCTTTTTTTTTTTCTTTAGTAGAGCCTGTCTACACAGGCTGCCACCAAGTCACACAGCCCCTGAGCTGTGCAAAGCTCAGTGTTTCCTTCCTCAGCTGTTGTGCTTTGTTAGGGTAGCAAACTAAAACACCTTGGAGGTATTTTGTCTCGCTGCATGCCAAAGTCATTTAAAGTGCAATATGCCGCTGAGAGCATAAACAGCAATGCCATTAAAGTGCGATACACTACCAAGAGTGTAAACAACACTGCCATTAAGGTAGTGCAAAAGGGCATTTAAGCTGCTTTAAAGACCAATTTTGTGGCATGTATAAAGGTCCAGACTAACCATGAATTGCCCAACTGTTGTGCAGAAGCAATTCTATTATCACTTCTGGGTGAACAAGTTCACTCGTTAAAGGAATGGATAGTAGTAGTCTGCTTTTGGGGCAAATACTTGAAACCATGCTTTTGAGCTAAAACACAGGATCATAGGAAGAAAGTAGGGCTGGAAGAGACTTCATGAGGACATCTAGTCCAACCCCTGTTCAAAACCAGATCATCCCTGACTATCCCAGTCAAGTGTGTCCTCATG
>NW_017729033.1:80059015-80060351 GCF_001723915.1 Gavialis gangeticus | reverse complement strand
CCCTGTTCAAAACCAGATCATCCCTGACTATCCCAGTCAAGTGTGTCCTCAAGAGAGGATCATCTCTCCCCCAACCTCTCATCATGTTTTTGTAGCCAGTTACAATTTTGGAATTTGCCTAGGTAAGGAAAAATATTGATAAAACTATCAAACCATCTCACTGCATGCATATATGGATGAGGATGCACACACACACACACTGAAAACATTGCAAAGCTAGAACAGAGACCTTTACATTTGTTTTTCTGCCTGAGCCCAGTAGCAAATTAAGGCTAAGAAGAAAATAATAGGGGGTAGCAGTAGTCTGCTGTGAAAGTGAATAAATCAGATGTAATGGCTGTTTGAGCTGTTTCTTACCTTTTGTTTTTCAATAGATCTCTGAAGGAAATTGATGGGCAGGATAATTTTACCCTGATTACAAGGAGTGAAGATCACCCCACCCTGCATAAAGTACAGTTAAAACCAGATTTTTTAGCTGTAAAAATTGTTCGCAATCTACTTAATTTGCAGAAGGTTGCCAAGTAAAAGACAAGACACTTGACTGCTTGCTGCAGCTTTTCTTTCAAAAGGTGTAGCTCAGCTACCCCAGAGTTGATCAGAGAAGCAGCACCGTTTGAAACATAAGCCACAGCTGAAGCACTCAGCAGTCCCTTGAAGCTGTTGCTGTAATTCTGTACACCCCCACCTAACATTCATTTCTTCAGGAACCTAACTATGTAAAGAATCCAGGCTCTTCTGTAATAGCCTCTCTTCAAGGTATCAAAATGAGGGGAGAAGAGAAGATATGTCTTTCATAAATACAATTATAACACTACTTGTCACTGAAAAATGCATCCACAACGTAGCCACCAAGTATATACTATCCACATATGCATTGGGATGCATGCATGAATCCATGATTACTATGAAGGGACACTGAGCACATGGAACTGTGTAAACACAGATCCCATCATCACTTAGGCTAAGGACAGAAGTTACACATAAACCGGTTTAAGTGATCAGAAACTGGTTTAAACCTGTAATAGAACAGAAGTTCAGTGCACATGAATCAGTTCAAAATGGCTGAAAGTAGTTTAAGATAAACCTGGTTGGGTGTAGACTTAACTGATTTGGGTCAAACCGGTTTATGAAACTTCTGTCCCAGACCCCTTCCTGTTTCAAGTTAAATCACAGTCCCTCAGCATGCTTTCCAGCCCTGGGCTGGGCTGGGCTGTCTGCTCCAGAAAGCAGGGCTAGCCACTTCCTCTGCTCCTCAGCTGGAGCAATGAGGGCTGGCTGACAAAGGTGAGGGGGGCAAGCCCAGTTGGGGATGCAGCCCAGTCAGGGGGGGACAGAC
>NW_017729033.1:80051039-80054015 GCF_001723915.1 Gavialis gangeticus | reverse complement strand
CCCAGCTAGAGTCTGGGGCCAGGGGGGGGGGGTAAACACCCCTTCCCCCACTCAAACTTACTGCTGGCTGCAACTGTGAACTACAAATCCCAGAGGCACCTGGAAGCAGGATGAGCAGCCCTGCAGAATCCTGCTGTTATAAGTCTGGACTGCAAATCCCAGAAACCTCAGAGGCATCAGGAAGAGCAAGTGAACACACAGCCAGAAAGCTGTGCTCTAGCACCCCCTGGCCTCTGGCCTAAGCCACTGCAGGCATGTGGCTGCATTTCCTGAATCAAAGGTAAACTTCTGTTTACTTCTGCTTTAATTTATTCTGTGCAGTTTAGATTAACCTGCAAAGACTGAATTGATTCAGCCTTGGGCTTTTTGACTGTCTGTACTTAGCCTTTGGATACAAATTGTTACTGCCCCCAACTGTGGATCTTTGGCTCAAGAACTGAAGCTATAGCAGGTCAGGCTTTTAGCTTTGGAGGGTCCCTGTTCAGTCTCATCTGTTGACCAAGAGGTGGTCGTTCAATAAAGTAAATCGAGACTTGGCCCATGGTCTGAAACAAAATTATCCAGCTTCAAGGGACACTGCTGGGATTGCCAGCAACAGCAAATGTTGGGATTGCTTAACTCCTGACAGGAACACTCTGTTATGTATGCTATAGGACTGTCCAAATCCCTGGCAGAAAATAAAGTGCCAGTATTCAAACAACTACATATTTAGAAATTCTTCATTTGTTTGCCTGAGAAGACCTAAAAGAGAGCCCAAGGATATCTACAACTCAAGAAAAAGGGTTACTTGGGGGATTCCTCATTGCCAAAAAAGTAATCCTTATCACACAGAAATGGATGAGAGATAGAATGTTCCTTGGATTCAATGCAGCATTTTGCCTTAAAAAATTATTTCCACCAGAATCTCAGGAACACCCATAATAAAAGCTTAATCCCACTCATTTCATTATGCAAATGTTTCTATTGGTATTAGCCCTAATTCAGAAATTTAGGGGAGAAGCTGAATTTCCATTGCATTTGCTCTGGTCCGCTTGTCTCTATCACCCACTCTGTTTAAATCTCCACACCCAGAATCTCTAAATCACTGCTCCCTAGAATAGCGGTGGGATACAGTTTGGTAAAAATCTGTATACTTGATAAAGTGGGAAGTGACAGAATGAAGGTTATGGACAAAAATAAAATTCTTTATTTTCCTTCACATTTATCTGTTTCACATTATCTTCTCAACCATTCATTTCAGTCAACTGAATATTGAGCACTCGGGCTGCCCTGCTGCTTCTTTGGAATTCTGAAACAGGGAAAGTAAGATTTCACTAGTGGCCCAAAGAAAGTCACCAACAAAAACACAAAATACTCAATCTAAAAAAAGCTCCAAACAAATCGTGCAACAGCCACACACTACCTGCACAATATCATTCACACTGCCTTTCACTACAACCTGCATTCATCTTTTATGTATATATCATCTGCCTGCTTGGTAAGCTATACAGAGCAGGGACTTTCTCTTTTATTCCATTTGTAAATCATCAAGCACAATGTTGGCCTTACATAAACAATAATTAACAATAATTATACCCTGTAAGAAAAGCTTGCTTGTTATGAAGTTCAAAGTAAGTTGGAACTGGAAGGAAATTTTACCCAGGAGTCTACACTTAATTTCTGCAGAGAGTAGGAACACTGAATCTTTAAAATCTATTTATTTGTAAAGGTTCATCCTTTTCTATTTAATTTTCTGGCTAAAATTACCTGTCAACCAGAAAGAAAATAAAGCAGGAGTACTGAGCTGTGGCTACTGCAGTTTTATTTTACATGCAATTATACATCATTTTTAATCTTTTTCACAAGCTCATTTTCTGCCTCTTGTCTGTTCACAACATTTTGTTTTATCACTTTTAATCACATCTTAGCAATTTACTAAACAAATATTATCAAGTGCACTCAAATTTATTTTAGAGATTTAGTGCCTGATGAAGTAAGAATTTGCAATCAATGCAAATAACACCCTTTGTGTACTCCAGGATTCTTCCTCATGAATCATGATACGACAGCATCTATATCTACAAGTTGCATAATTATTTCCTGTTCACCTTGCTTAATACCAAATTACCAAATCTTCATAAATCATATCCTGTTTTTAGACTGCTCAGTTGCAAACATTCATTTCCCAAGCTCATCATTTCAAGCAACATTTATTTTCAACTTTAATTTCATGGCAAATCTAGTCATACAGATTACACAGACAGTACAGCATTGTATCGCGTATGAACTAGTATCTACAGCTGCTAAATCTAAACTCTTATTAATTTAGCCTCTTAAATCCAGAAATCAGTGAGTATCATCTATTGCTGAGAAGGCCAGATTCTGTTTTCATTGAAGTCAGTAGGCAAATTGTGATTAATTTTTTTGTATGTCCACAGTATGACAGGCATTTTCCAAACAGAGTGCATAGGACTTGGGTGCCTATACACCAGGGGTGGGCAAAATGCGGCCCGGGAGCTAGATGTGGCCCACCAGGCCATTCTATCCAGCCCATGGTGCCCCTAAAAAATTTAGAAAATTAATATTTATCTCCCCTGGGCTGCCTGTCATGCAGCCCTCAATGGCTTGCTAGAACTCAGTAAGCAGCCCTCTGCCCAAAATTGCCCACTCCTGCTATACACTAATGCCAGGAGCATGGGGAACAAGCATGAGTAGCTAGCCCTCCTACTCTCCAGTGGGCATTATGACATAGTATGGATTACAGAGACCTGGTGGGACTCCTCACATGACTGGAACGTAGCCATAGAGGGCTACACCTTGCACAGAAGGGACCAGCTAGGGAAGAAAGGCAGAGATGTAGCTCTCTATGTGAAGGAGCAGTACACCTCCTTGGACACCGACATCGGGTCCAAAGAAGAGCTGCTCAAAACTTTCTGGGTCAAACTATGTGGGGGATGAGGTTTCATAGTTTCATAGTAGCTAGGGTCAGGAGGGACC
>NW_017729033.1:80046968-80048615 GCF_001723915.1 Gavialis gangeticus | reverse complement strand
AAGGCCAATGTGGTGCCTATCTTCAAAAAAGGGAGAAAAGCCTCCTGTCATCTGGCAGGCCCACCTGGGGGTGCGCACACCCAAGAGGACTGCAGGGCTGCACCAATCACCTCCTGGGGGTGAGGTCCCCGATCTGCCTGCCAGATGACAGGAGACTGCTGCTGCTGACTGGGCCCCCAATCTGGTACAGCCCCTTATCTGCCTTCTGGATGACAAGAGGCTGCTCCTGGCAGCTGGGTGTACAGTAGCACCAATCTTCCCAGAACTGGGTGTGGGCTGCACCCAGCACCAGTCCCAGGTGGCAGGAGCAGCTCCTTATGATCCAGCAGGCAGATTAGGGGCCCCACACAACCCCAAGAGGAGTTGGCAGAGCCCCACAGCCCTCCCGGGGGTGCAGTTGGCCCCCAGTATGCCTGCCAGATTATAGGAGGCTGATCCTGCCACCTGCGACTGGTGCTGGGAGCAGCCCGCACCCAGTGCTGGGAAGATTGGTGCTGCTGCCAGTTCCAGGTAAGCAGCCTTCTGTGATCCAGCAAGCAGATCAGGGTCCACATACCCAGGAGGGCTGTGGGGCTCTACCAGACTCCTCCCAGGGGTGCACACAGGCCCCCAATCTGCCTTCTGGATGACAGAAGGCTACTGCTGCCAGCTGGGATAGGTGATGGGTGCAGCCCACACCCAGCACCAGGAAGACTGGTGCTGCTGCTGGCCCTGGCTGGCAGCAACATCATGCTGTCATCCAGTGTACAGATCCAGGAGCCAGCACCCCCTGGGAGGGCTAGGGGCTGTGCCAGAATCCTCCCAGGGAGCATGGCCCCCGGATCTACATGGAATGACAGGAAACTGATGCTGCCAGCTGGGACTGGCACTGAAGCTAAGCCCAGCTTTGAAACTCAAAACATTTTGAAACTTACAAAACATTCTGAGTGCCCTTGTTTTGTTTCAAAGCTGTTTTGAAGGCTTTCGTTTCATTTCGATTTTGCTGTTTTGAGCTTGAAACACATATAAATGAAACACCTGACAAAATTTCACACAGCCTTACAACAGACCACCAAACCGGAAGGAGGAGCTTGATCTGGAGTTCTCTCAAGAACTGGCAGAGGCCGTGTGCACATGGGTCATGGTCGTCATGGGTGACTTCAATTACACAAACACTGCTTGGGAGGAACACTCGGCTAGGTCAGATCAGTTGTGTAGCTTCCTGACCTGCATCAAAAAGCTCTATCTGACTCAGAAAGTGTGAGGGCCAACCAGAGTTAACAATGGTCAGGCCACAGCTGGAGTACTGTGTCCAGTTCTGTGCGCCCCACTTCAGGAGGGATGTGGACAGCACTTAGAGGGTCCAGAGGAGGGCCACTTCAGGAGAGATGTGGACAACACTTAGAGGGTCCAGAGGAGGGCCACATGATCCGGGGACTACAGGGCAGACCCTACAATGAGAGACTGCGGGACCTGAACCTGTTCAGCCTTCACAAGAGAAGGCTGAGGGGGGACCTGGTGACCATCTATTAACTCACTAGGGGGGACCAGAAGGGCTTGGAGGAGACCTTGTTTCCCATTGTGCCCCCTGGCATAACAAGGAATAACAGCCATAAGTTGTTGGAGAGTAGGTTTAGATTAGACATCTGTAAGAACTACTTCACATTT
>NW_017729033.1:80025654-80041968 GCF_001723915.1 Gavialis gangeticus | reverse complement strand
GAAGAGGCTTGATGCCTACCTGGCTGGAGTCATTTGAGCCCAGTTTTTCTCCTGCCCAGGCAGGGGGTCGGACTTGAAGATCCACAAGGACCCTTCCAACCCTACTTCTATGATTCTATGATTCTCTCCTAGACTTGGTCTTGGCCAAAGGAGATGATTTGGTGAGCAACTTGTATATAGACAGTTGCCTGAGCGACAGTGACCACAAAATCATCACTTTCACTATCCATCACAAGCCAGGCAAATCAACTAGCAGGGTTGAAGTTTTGGACTTCAAAAAAGCAAATTTCAACAGGCTTACCACATCAGGGCAATACATCAAGGGCTCAGTGAACAACTATTCACCAGGGACACCCTTGGGGAAAACTAGCAGTAATGGCTACAAACTCCTGAAAAACCAGTTCAGGCTCAACTCTAGGAAAAACTTCTTCACATTCAGGTTGTCCAGACTGTGGAATAAACTCCCTCCAGAGGTGATGCAATCACCTACCCTGGAAATCTTCAAGAGGAGACTGGACGGTCACCTCGCCAGGTCACCTGACCCCAGTTGTTTTTCCTGCCTAGTGCAGGGGAACCTTGACCCAATGATGTTGCAAAGTCCCTTCCAGCCCCTTACAATCTATGAATCTATGAGATGTCAGAATGTTCCTGCCACCGTGAATGAAGTCAAATGAAGTAAAAAATCTGCAAATGTTTCCGATAAACTGTAACTTTATTTTACCTGTTTCACATTTTTTCATATACCCCCAAATGTTTTAAACCCATGAAAGAAAATGAACACATGAACTGGAAAACTGATATAATTTGTGAAAAATTCAACAATGTGAAACCATTTTCAAAATACTTTCAAGTTGAGAAATTCACCAAAACCTACCCTCTCTTGAAAATATTCTGGATTTGACAAACTGGCATTGTTTAATGTGAACATTTTTTGTGGAAAAAAACCTTGACCATATCTTATTCTAAGCACTTGAGGTAAAATGAAGTTCACTGATTGTGGACTGACCGAAGACCTTGCAGACTCTGAAATTAATTGGAGTTGTAGATTCTCTTCCACCAAGAGTTGTAGGTTCTCTTCCATACCTTTTGTACCAGCCAGTCTGTATGAAAAAGTTATTGTATGGTCATAACAGAACTCTTTCTTTCGTCTTTCACTAATAAAGAGTTTCTTCAGTAATGGGGCAGTAAAGGATAGGTATATGACAGGACTAAAGAAAAGGAGATCTGTTTTGTTCCCCTAGAGCAATATTCAGGTGGCTATGATCCTGTAGACCACAGCCATCTGGTGTAAGTTAGAGCAGCCCCTAAACTGCTAGAATTTATGTCATGGCCAAGGTAGCTAGAAAATCAGGGAGCTGTAACAGAATCTCTATAAACAACATCTGCCTTCCTCTGCTGTCCTGCACTGCACTTATCTTGATACAAGAATGAATTTAGCCTTTTGTTTCTTGTATCTAAGTATGGTGGAGACACTCCATTAACAGATCTCCCCGTGTTAGGCAGCTGAAGACCTACGGGCCTGAGTATCACCCCTGCATTCAAACTCTACAGAGAAGTTTTAAGGTCAGGTCAATATATGGCAATGAGGATATTTCATAAAATACAATTTATTGATATTATGATATTATAGTTTTCTTCTGACACTATCTAAAGTTAGTCTTTAATGGTTTCAATGTTAATGCAGGTGTCACAACAAAATCTACTGACAGCCATATGCAGATTTACTGGGATACTTTATCATTCTTATTCTTATTCTGTTTAACTAATGCTTATAATTTGAATTGCTAAAATACAAGTTAATTTTAAACATCTTTTCTCATTAATATTATGTAAGGAAAGATTGAACTGAATTTATTTATTCAGTGAAATAATTAAATATCTTAAAATTCTGCCTTTTTTCTATCTTGTAAGTGCAAGGGTATTAATACAATCAGAACAAGTTTATAGTAAAAGAAATTGTAAGAATGTGCACTCAGGTACCACCTTTCATACATGGAACACAAAGTGCTTTATAAAGTCACGAGTATCATTATACCTATTTCAGCTAGATAGCAGGAAGCACAAACATGTTAAGTAATTTGTCTAAGGCCAGGGGTAGGCAATTATTTGGGCCCTCAGGCTACACAGAGAGTTCTGCTGAACTGGTGCAAGCCAGGTCAGCTCCCCATCCCCTGCCCTCCAGCACCTGCCACAATAGTTCATCAAAACTACCTATGTGGCCTGGGGCTGCAGATCAGCAGGGAGTGGTGTTCAGGAGCGGGATGGACAGGCAAGGCCAGGATCATGGGTCGGAGTTGCAGGGCAGTGACAGTGCAGGGCTGGGACCAAGAACAAAGCTGCAATCTGCTGCCTATATGCCCTTGCTTAATGGCTGTGGGTCGGCAGAGAGCTGCTTCCAGGGCTGGGGCCAGGATCTTTGGGTGGTGACAATATGGGGCCTGGCCAGGGCAGAGCTGTGATCCACTCCCCACATGCCCCTCTCTGCAGAAACCACGCCTGTTGAAGTGCCTGACCCAAACACAAGGAATACTGCTTTTCGTACTTAATAAGATCCCCACTACTGTCAAACTTTAAATTTCTAAAACAATTTTAAAATATGTCCTAGATCAGTGGTTTTTAAACTGTGTTGCATGAAATGCTAGGATTTCGTGATAGATCATTCTGCAAAGAGTTTGAGGGTAAAGGTGAAGCAGGCAGGGAGGTAGTATGCCATCACTGGCAGGCTTCACAGCAGCTCATAGGATAGGGGTAGAGGCTCTGCAGCACAAGTGATATTAAAGGGTTCCATGACTTTAGGAAGTTTCAAAACCCCTGCTGTAGATCCTACCTGGTTTCAATCAGGGTTTGGCGGTGAGAAGCCCCCACAGGCATTAAGTGTGCTGGGGGCATCTGCAGGCATTCCCAGGGTGAACAAGCAGGCCCCCTGTGCCCTGAGAAACTTACTGTCGGGAGCGGAGCCAGAGCTGCAGCCACAGCTGGAGCCGGTGTTATGCCGGCTCTTCAAACAGCTGCTTCCCAGGTGGGGTGGCGGCTGGCTAATTGCGGCAGCTGATGCCACCGCCACAGGAAATTTAAAAACCGCACTGGAAACCTCCAGGGTAGGAGAGGGAGAGATCCTGTGGAGAGCTCGCCAGGCAGGTGGTCTCTCCGGAGGCTGGCAATAGCAGCATTGCAAGTGCTGCCCCTGCATCCAAGGCAGGGGGAGCAGCATCCTGCTTCAGGCTGGGGATGGGGATTCCCCAGCCACCTTAATTTCAAAGCTCATTGGAGCATCCCTCTCCCTTGGAGGGAGAAGGATGCCAGAGAACGGGAGCTCAGCCTTTTGGGATCAGGGACTGAGGCTCCAGATGCCTTAACATACAGGCAACTGGCTGGTGCTGAAGCTGATGCTGGACCTCTTAGTAAAGGGGTTTATAGGGAACGGCAGAACCACGAGCAGGACACCTGAGCAGTTGGTGAGTAGATGGGGTGTAGGGGAGGCTGAGCCCCAAGGAACACTACAGCACTGCTGTGAGTACCCCGTCATCGGGTTGATCGGGAAGAAGAACATCACTGAACCCCTCCTTTCTTCAGGTAACAACAAGTCATGGCAGTCATTAAACTCTTTTAGTTTAATACTGAACCACACTGAAGAGCTCTGGTTATCTGACCTAGAGCCAAAGCTAACTTGAGCAGCCTCGAGCTGCTCCCAGGGCAAGCTCTCCATGTGCCAACCTACGTACTGTGTGGGGCCTGAGCAGCCTCAAGCTGTTCCCAGGGCTGGTTCTCTATGAGCTGATCCACACACCATTGAAGCTCAGGCAGGGTCCAGATGATGTTCTTCTCTGGAGCTCCCCTCTCCTTGCCGTCCCTCGCTGCATCTGCCCAGTGTGCTGAGCTCTGCCCTGGAAGTCTGCCGGACCTGCAAAGTGCAGTCTTCAATCAGGTCCAGGGGCTCCTCACATTCCTGCCCCCGCCCCTGGGGCAAGGCCCTCCCAGCTGTTTCCAGATTGGTGGAAATGTTCCACCAATCCAAAGTGTCCTTCTCCAAGCTGGGTTTGCCAGGCAAAAGCAGCGAGCCCAACACATTTAATTACTGCTGTTTTACACATAATAATGAGTGTTAATAAAAGCTATAATGACCATTTACTTTAAGCCATATGTACATTCATCAGTCTTACAAAATTTCCAAAGTTAACCAACTGATTTATAAAGAAATGCACATGTGTCTCTTCACAACACAATCAGATCAACTTTTGGAAAACTCTAAATTGAAGGAGATAAAATGATGTCATGTTCTGAAAACAATTTTTAAATGTTTCTTTAAAGTAAACAGAGTTTCAACTGTAGGTTCAATTGTCATCATGTAAGCAAATGTATAGAAACGGGAGGCTGTGAAAGAGTATTTGGGTAGATCTGTCATGAGCTGTCTGAGGGCAGTGCCATCATTTACATTACTGCCACTTTCCCAGGATGACAGAAAATGATGTGTTCAGATGACAGAAAATGATGTGTTCAGATAATTGAAATCTGAACTGATAATGAAAATAGTCTCTTGCATTGAGAAATGCTTAATTTTTAATTGTATGGTGTGTTAAATCATTCAAATATATATTTCAAAGGAAATACTTTTCCAAAACTTTTGATCATATATGTTTTGTAAAAGAGAAACCTTCACACCAGTCTTAAGCAAGAAATCAGGTTACCTGGCATTTCACTCATTTTCAGTCTGACAACTCCAGGCCTATGTAGACCTAGCACTGGTAGTATCTGAAATATGGTCAGTTTGTTGCTACTTGCACAGACTATTTGCTGTAATGGCTAAGTACAGGCAATCAAAAAGCCCAAGGTAGAATCAATTCAATCTATGCAGGTTTCTCTAAACTGGGCTGAGATCACCTAGGCTCCATGCCCTCCCCCAGTTGCAGCAGGGGCTCCCCCCCACACACCAAATAGACCCTGGCTGGGGAACGGTGGAAGTTGGGGAGGGGGTGGGGCTGAGGCATTCCCAGCCTAACTCCATGGACAGATCTAGGACTTTGAAAAGGTGAGGTGCAGATGATGTGGTACCTCACCCTACATAGTCAATTGAGTATCTCGTTGCTGCCTGAATAGAAATGCTGCTGCTGCCAGGAAGTTGGTTTTAAACTTTGGGTGGATGCCAACTCCTGCATCCACCCCTGTCCACATCTATTAGCTGGAGTTAGTTGCCTACAGTGAGCACTGTGAACAAAGAGCTGCCTAAATCTAGCAGAAGTATATCTTAAATCCTGACCCCATCTAAAGCTCAGGCTTTCTATTTGGTACCTCCAGAAAGTACCTTAATTCACTTGGGATGCACAGCTTGGAACCATTTATGGAGGTTGGGACTTGCACTATGTCTTTCAAAAATGGAACAAGTACCACTCTTCGAACATGGCTGGAGGGAAATGGGCTGCTGCTTATCCCCTTTTATACAGTCAGGCCCTTGTTACATGTTGCACTTTGAGCTACTCAAATGTTGATCAGTGTTAGTGCTAGCTCAGGTTTGGAGCAGTAATACAGGGCACATCTACTCTATACGCTTACTGAAGAGCAGACTAATTAGCGTCGCAGTCAGTGTCTCATATGTACACATGCAGCCCTATTAGGCCACAGGAAACTAATTAACTAATTACCTTCGCAGCAGGGTAGTACTTGTAAATACAGCTGCAGAGGTTTTTTCACTCTGCAACACCATACATGTAGACAATGACATGGCACGTTGGGGGCTGCCTGCTGGTTAGTCCCACACCGGGGCACCATCATGCCCCAGATAGCCCCTCTGCAGCACGTTGAGCCAAGTCGGAGCAGCCCTGGGCTGGCAGGCAGACCACCCTTCCCCCTTGCCCCCCCGCACTCTGAGGCTGCCTGCCCGCCAGGGCTGCTCCAACCTGACTCATTGTGCTGCAGTCCTGGGCACACTTGTAAATGTGACACTCAGGAGCAATAAAGTCCAGTACGATAAGTACCCAAGTTCATTGCTTCATTTTAATAACATGTGTAGATGTGCCCACATTAAAGCTAAAAACCTTCTCTGACTGTCCCCCACCTACACAGCTGTGACTTTCCACTAGATGACTGGCAAATAGGGGCCTGACTAGGAGCTACAGCTTTGAGTTGCCATTATAGGGCTGGTGAACCAGGACAGGCTTACAACCCTGCTCTGCATGGGATGGGGGGGATGAAAGATGGGTTTAGGGTGGAGGAGGAGAAAAGTGTGGCATAGTCCGCAGAACAGGGTAGGCCACCTGAGCCATGGCCTGACCAACTTTTAGCTAATTTAGTGTTAATTTAGCTAGCTACGCAGTTAAAATAATAGCGATACAGTTTTAACCAGAATGACAATTGCACATTTGTGGGTTATATAAATTAATGTGCTAAAAGTTGGTCGGGCCATGGCCCGGGTGCCCCACCCCATTCCGCAGCATATGGAGTATGGGAATATGAAGCTGGGAGGTAGAGAGTTAATGGGATGGGATGGGATGGGTAATGAAATGGGAGATGGAAGGGAAATAGGTGTGGAGGAAAGGTGGTGAAATGAAGGGAGTCTGCCACTGAAGGATAAAATAAAAGGAGGTTAAAAAAAATTAAAAGAGCCCTCTGAAAGGACTCAAACTCACATCTGCCGTCTCCCTAAAGACTGTCTTAACCCAGGGCCGATCCAACCATTAGGTGAACTAGGCATTCACTTAGGGCACCAAAATTTGGAGCGTGCCAAAATTATATGCAGAACAAAATAACAGAAGCATCATTCTAAATAACAGCCCTGGCTGGCTACGGCTCCACCGTGGACTGGCCCTGCCCCCAGCCCTACTAGTGACCCGCACTCCCAACCTGCAGCCACTGCCCCCAGGCCAGCAGTGCCCCTCACTCCTGCCCAGTGCACCCACCCTACAGGGCCAGAGCCAGAGCCAGAGCTGGGGCTGGCACTGGGGCTGCAGGGGCTGGTCTCCAGGCTGCTTTCCCCACCGAGCCATAAAAGTTAATTCTAGACATCTTATTTTCCTGTATATTGGAAGTGGTGGGGGTGCCGAGGTACTGTACACAGTTTGCCTAGGGTGCCAATTACCCTTGGACCAGCCCTGTCTTAACCAATAGGCTACAGGCTATTCCAAGGTAGGGAACTTTAATGTTGAATACTATCAAGTGTAAACATTTCTAGGGTTATATAGTAGTTGAATAGGCATTGTCAGGATTGCGGTTTTGGACCTAGATAAATTCAGCGCCGGAGTCCCAGTAAGACCATATTCTGGATTTGACTCCAAGCCTTTAGGCTTTGGTGATCAGGAGAAGTATCTCCTGGTACTTGGGACAAAAAAAATCTTATGTTATGACACTAGATTGGCTTAGTATAATTGACCCCCAAGACAGGAAGCATTAATCAACGTGAAGCTAAGGCTGAAATGACTGCATTGTTATGTTGCCAGTCATAATGCCTGTTCAGAGCTACACCTTAAAACAAACTACGTGGTTAACTCACACCCAAATTGCACGAGTATTTATATTTTGGGAATCTCAAGGCACAGTTTAAAAAAATGCAATGTGTCCCTTTCTCTGCATCCATCAAAATGGCATACCACTTAAATTCTTTACCTTTAAGATAACTTGGCTTCCAGCTAATGAGTACAGGACTAGTAGGGATTGTCTGCTATATGCCATTCCCTTGTGTCAAAAAATCAAGAGTTAATTGCCAAAGAAACAGAAATATTTAAATAAAGAATCACATTTAGGGGTTTTTTTCCTTTGCCTGATGAGCCTGTAGGCCAGGTATGGGTCATGTTTGGGGGCTTCCCCTTCCCCTTTTTTACTTTCATTTTAAAGCTAGTGGTCTGACTCCAGGCTTTAGGAAAAATACCAAATGTGATAGAAGTTAGAAACCTGAGTCACTTTCTGAAAGTCTTTATACCTCATGCTTAACCTGAGCATGTGGGTGGTCCAGTCCTCTCTGAAGAGATCCTGGACCAGGATAGAGTGTTTTTTAAAGATACTGTATATCTTCCAGGTGTTGAATAAGAATGTAGCATTAGGTCCCAGGTCCTGGATAGTGGCATCTGTCATCAGTTTCTAATCATTTATATGTATCCTGATAACATTGCAAGGGAAAAATATCTTGTCCAAACTTTTCCCTCTTTGGAAAAAAAGAATTTGTTAGGAAAAAAGTTGCAAGCTGGTGCTTTCTGAATCAGATGAGGTTTAATAGGCTTTTAAAAAAGGTTTATGATTCAATATAAAATATAGGTAGGTATCACATTATTTTATCTAAAACTCAGGACAAGGAATTGGCTGTTGATTTTTTGTTTGTTTAGTAAGCACAAGAAATGTGCAAGATAAAAAGGGAGACAGGGATTCTACAATTCAAGTTCAAAAATAAAATGTTGCCCAAACATTTCAGTTTATTCCCCAAACTGCCAAAACAGATGTGCCAGAAGATAGCTGAGAGCTGGAAAAGAGTCCGTTGTAATGATTTCTTTATAAGAACTAACAAGTATCTCCTTTGACTAAGAATTCCACATTTAGCACTGATATGTGTATGAAAGATTTCAGTCAGAATCAAAGATTTCACACTGTATGAATTTACCAGCACAGTAAATGGTTTACTAGGCAGAGCTTGCACAAATGGAAATGTGTGCCCCTTTTTGTCTGTGTTATGAAGGCAGCTTGCTCTGTACTCCTACTCTCTTCAGACCACTGAAAACCATAAAGGGCTGGGGAAAAAGTTCTTTAAAAGGCAGTTTGTAAAAAAAAAATCAGCTTGAATTTGTGAAGGTCTTTGCAGCTTCTTAGTACAGGTTTTAGTAATTATACATACTACCCTTCGGTTCAGAATAGTGAGAACTTAGACACATATCACCTTTTGAAAACTGAAAAAATATAGAATCCCTGATCTAAGCAGCTTGCAGCATGTTAACTAAATTATTTATACAAGATATGCACTGATGTGACTGGGACTATTTCAACATGTAAACCAGAAGATTCCAACCCTAACATAACCAAATTATAAGTGACAGGATGAAGAAAGGGGATGGAGAAAGACTGCTGATAAAAATAAGTTGGGAGAAATATAGCTTAAGTAATGTATTTGACTTTCTTTCTTTTCTATCAGTAATCAGTGGTACAATGTGTTGTTGCTTTATTTCAAATGTTATGGGCCAGACCCTCAGCTATTATAAATTGATTTAATTTCATTCCAATCAATTCCACTATTCCAGTTTACACCAGGGGCAGATCTGGCCCTAATAACATATCATCTTCAGGTATACGAGTGGCCATGTGTTCAGTTCTTATATGGATATGGATAGCACACCAAAAGACTAATCATAAAGGCATAACTAGGAGCTATATGATGTTCTTTCTGTCAGTCATACTTGATGTATATAACATGCATGTTACATTGTACTATAGAGGAAATTCAGAAGAGCCCATTGAAAATGCCTATATGCCGCTTGCCTTTTTTATCCTTCCTAATCGACTTTGCCTCCTTCTTTTGCTTTTTCTCACCCAGTTGGAAGGACCTGATTCTCATTTACCATGTTCTGCATACAACCTTCAACTTCCAAAGCTCTTGGAAGAGCCACTGCCTCTGCCTCTGTTTTCCTCAGAGACGCTATTATCTTCTACTAAATGCTACTGGAACACATTTATCACTTGCCTTCACATCCATCCACTGCATGTGACCTTCTCTTCATAAGTGTCACCTGAAGGGCCAGAGGGAAATGTTGCATACATACACACATATGTGAAAAACTAGCAAAGCTAAATGGGGAAAAAACTGTCACATTCAGTTCATGGATGTAAAGGTAAGTGATGGATATGTTCCAGCAGCATTCAGCCAGTAGAAGGGATGGTCACTAAAGCAAAAATTCACTCAGGGCTCCTAAATTTTCTGTATTTATACTTCATGATACAGGTGACAAAAGCACAAATGTTATTTGTTCCTGCTCTGCATCAGAAAAATAAAAAATTGCTGTACTTGCTCAGGTTCCTGAAGCCCTGGTGATTACCACTTTCATTTTCAGTAATGGTTTCCATTTACACAGCTGCAAGTGGAAAATTTTTCCTTCCAGTCTTCCTCTTGTCTACCCAGAGCTTATAAACTATTTTTAATTATGCCTACTAGAGCTGAGTCAACTGGTCAATAAAACCTCTAAAAGTACCTGCTTTTTTTCCTTTCATTTATTTTTAGTTAGGTCAAATATCACAGGGAAAAAAAAGGGAGCTATGGAAAATCATACATCTACTTTACTAAACCAAAACTATGTCTACAGCTGATGAAAGTTATAGATAATGGAATAACAGGGTTAGTGCTGTGCAGGCATATCATTCCATTTGTCCTCTGGCACAATTTTAGAGGATAAAAATGAAATATTTCCTTCACTTCTTGTCAAAAATGCCCATCAGAATGATACAGCGTTGGTTACCTTCTTTGTTTCTGCCATCTAACTTTGGTCTAAGAAACATCAACCTGAAATATTACCAAAAGGCACCTGTAGTCATGCTGGGAGGCTGCTTTGACACACTGTAATTACCATGTGTCGGAGCAGACTTGATTCATTGCGTCTGCTGGAGCGTGCTAATTAGGGCACATCAGTCAGCCTCCACATCTCGTGTATCAGCGTCCCCACTCTTCAAAATGACAGCAGGGGCAGTTTAACTAAAGCTCATCAGAGAGCTTTGACGAGCTTTGACGAGCCTTAGTTAAACTGCCCCTGCTGTCATTTGGAAATGTGGGGATGCCAATACATGAGATGCTGTAAGCTCTTGAATTAGAGTGGCTCTTGGAACCGCTCTAATTAAAGCACACCCCCCACCAGCCCCAAAGCATGTGTAAAAATACTGAAAAATATTAACAGAACTTGAAAAACTAACTAACTAACCAAGAAGATCTCCCTAAGTATTTATTTATGAAACTGCTTATAGTGGGACACAGGAAATGGATGTGCAGGATGGAGCTCATTAATATCTAACCAAGGAAATATAAAGAAGAGAGAAGTTCCACCACGCATCCCTTGGGCTTCTGGTGGTGCTGTCCTTGGCACTCCTGTTCACAGGTGCCAAGCCCAGAAATGAAAAAGTAAAGTCATTCCACTCTCTGTCTCTGTCTCCAGCATGTTTGAGAGTGGGGGAGAGAGGGGTAGGGGAGCCCTCAGGCCAGCCCCACTGCTTCCTTTCTGTTTTTGGCTCAGGTAGGGTGTGCTCAAGTACAACCCTTCCCAAGAACTCTGGGGATGCAATGTAAGCATACTCTGTATTGCACTGTCAGCCAAGAGTTGAACATGGATCTGGGAATCAGCAAGGGATGAAGGAAAACTTTATGCCACTTCCCACAGTTATGTCCACAACACCAGCAGTCAGTAGAGTGGTGATATAAGAGTGGCTTACGGTACAAGGGTGAACTGTCTCAGAGCACATGAGCCATCCCTCTGGGTCAGTTCTGCTAATGGTATGGTGCACAGCAGTTACAATGCATACTGAAATCTAGTCCTGAGTGTTTGGAGTCCGTCTATACTGCAGTTGCAACAAGTCAGGTAGAAATACCTGAGGTAGGCTTAAACTACCTACTTGAGTAATGCCAGCAGTATAACCGTGGCATCATAGAATTTAGCACAGGCTTCAAAACTACCCGAGAAACTGTGCAAATATTCAGACAGGAGTGCCACCCAGCTGCAGCTTCACTGCCAGCCATACCAGCTCAACTAGTTAAAAGCACGTTCAGGCACATCTACATGAGTTGCAGTCACTGCCATCTATAGAGTCATACTATTACATCAAATAGCACAGATTCAGCCCCCATTACTTATGCATCCCCATTTCTTATAGAGTTGTGGATGCTTGCCAGCAGCAGCCCTGGTTGCCAGCTCAGAAAAGCTTCGAGCAATTCGTGGGGCGTTCCCACAAATCAGGCAATGGCAGGGGAGGCTTGCCCCAACCCTACCCAGGGGCAAGGTAAGGAGCTGGACCTGAGAGGGGACTAAACCCTCCTCTCTTTTGATTGGTGTGTTTTCAATCTGGGGCAAAGCCCCAGAAGAGAATAAAAAGGCAGCCTGCCCAGTACATGGGTGGCTGCGACACGGGACAGAGAAGACGGCTGTGAAGAGCTGGCCAGCAGGGTGCAGCTGTTGCCCCGGAAGAGCCCAAAGCCTCCTCATCGGGAAGGGAGCGGCGAAGCTGCCACATCCCCCAGCCCTGCTGCAAGGAAGCATGACAAGTGGTGCGTGGGTCGGTGCACGGAGGGTCCGAGAGGGACCAAGAATCTGGGAGCTACACAAGGCAGCTTGGGTCTCCAACCCATGGTACAAGGCCAGGCAGTCAGTGCACAGCCAGTGCATGGAGGGTCCCAGAGCAGACCGAGATCCCGATGCCGCACAAAGCAGCTCTGGTCCCCAACCCCTGGCACAACCATTGCTGCACAGGATGGTGCACAGGGCCTAGAGAGGGCCCAGGCCAGAGAGAGCCATGAGCCCCTGGGGACTTCCCTGCTGAGGGAGGAAATGCCTCACCCAGGGAAGTCAGCGCAGCTTCATCAGGCCCAGACAGTTTTGAGTTGCCTTGGGAAGGGGGATTTCCACAGGGGAGGAGGGATTTCCCCCATCAGTTGGGGCTAGCAGCTGGAGGGAAAGCCCTGAAGGGAGGTGCTCCCCGAGATCTTAAGGGTTCTCCTTTGTGGGCTATTCACGCTGGGTAGCGGGAAGCTTAAAGGGCCCTGGGGATCTTTTCCCTCTCCTTATCTGTAGGGCATTGCCACTGCCCCAGGACATCAAGGGCTGTTCTTTTGTTCCTTTTAGAGTTCTAGATTTTTCATCTGATATTTCTGCACCCCACAGTTTGTGAACCCTGCGCTGCACATTTTGTGAGCTCTGCGCCTCCTACTTTGTAAACTTCACACCTCATTAAAGTATAAGATCGAAAGACTTTTAAAGAGACTCTTGCTTTGACCTCTTTTGACTTCTCACCTGTACATAGGATGTTTGCTTTGACCTGTATATAAACTGTTTAGCTCCTATATCTATGACTAAATATATTAACACTATAACTTTTATATCTTATTAAATTTGTATATAGTTAAGCCTTAACGTGTTCTGACCTTGCTCTATAGAGGGAAGGAGGAAAACAGTGTGCCACAGGCAGTTTCACCCCACCTGCCCTGCTAACATTCCCTTCATTTGGAGAGGGGGTACAGCATTGGGTAGCACCCGGGCTACAGAGTGTTGGACCTGAACAAAAGGCTGCCCGTTTCTCGGATCCAGCACCATTTTTGAAATAGCAAACCCTTTCTTGGTGCTGTGTTCAAAGAACACAGAGGAAACTTGGTCTTCATTCCTTACTGCAAAATAAGTCATGAGGCAATGGGTTTTAACACTGTATCGAAAGGTATGTTTTGCTTTTCCCTGCTGGCAAACAGAAGTTGCTTGCTGAAATGCAAGAGACTTTAAGATTGTGAAGTATGTTATTATAAGTGCCAACAGCACCCACTAGATTTGACATTTGAAGAATATGAGAGAAAAGGAAAAAAAAAATTCACCCTCATGCTGCTATCATATAGGTTTGGACAGGGTTAAGTAAGCTTTCCTTAAGGTACTCTGTTGTACTTCTGGTTCAGATAAATGGGCTTCATTTTATTGTTTACTTGGTTTTGATAAGATTCTTGGATTGATTCTGGTGGGCCTCAATGCCTTACAGGCACAAGATGTTATTCTCTGCACCGTATCCAGTGCCCTTCACAACACAGTAGCTTTCCTTAAGAAAGCCAGGTGTTGTCAAACTAAAATGATTAGCAGAAGCAGTTTCTCAGTTTTTGTGAATAAAATTAAATCAATTCTATGCCGGCAAAATAACCATAACAACCAGAAATACCAAGAGACCAAGACAAAAATAATGATTTTTTTTCTTCTGTCAGAGTTTGGACAGCATGAAGACCCAGTGGAATCCATGATTCATAATCCCAATCCACAGCAGGAGTAGTGTCAAAATATGTTCTTTCAAGTCGCAAGAGCAGTTCTTAATGAGATGAAAAGCATTTTCTCTGGAATAATTAGCAATAGCAAGAATTGTAATATCACCTTTTGAATGCAAACAACTGGAGAAAAGACTAGAAGAGACTTTTCTACCTCTGCTATAACCAAATCCTTAGAGCTGAAGCACGTTTTCTTTCCTTTTTCATCCTCACCTTACACTGAGCTAATACAAATGGTGAATGAACCCTAAAAGCTTCAAACATATGGATGAATTTTTCATAACAGTAGAAATGTATCCAACGATTAGAGCAGGAGACTAAGAATCAAGGCTCTTTGCTTCTATTCCAAACTCTGCCACTGACTTCAGTAATCTTGGACAAATCACTTCTCTGTACCTCAAGCCTCCAACATCCTGATATCTAAAGGCAGTGTTGAAAAGGTTAACCACTATATGTGAAGTGCTTTATGAACCTCAGATCTTAAACACTATGGGCGCATAAAAACAAGTGTGCACTTGCAGTATGCGGCACTGCAGACCCTTCTGTGATGGTGCACATGCAGGCATTCACCACACTGCTAACTTGCAGCACAGTGGCGGGTTTTTGACAATAGGTGATCCCAGCGTCAAAAAAAGTATGCCTGAAAAAAGTAGGGTGGCTCATATGGAGGCAGTGTGTGATGCCCAAAACTGGAGCCTGGCCAGTGAGAGCCACACTCCAACTCCTGGGCAGGCTCCATGCACCGGATTGCTGCTGCTGGAGCCCCAGAAAGACCCCAGGACCACAGGTAAGGCTGCTGGGGCCAGCCCATGTGCTAGTCCCAGCCTCCCCTACCCCACCCAGGGCAACATGCCTCATGCCAGAGCACACATGCACAAGTGTTCCCCAAGGACAAGTATCAGCTATTTGTCCCCAGAGAAACATACATGCATGTTTGTCTGGATGCGCCCCACAAAGGACATTTTATTTCTCTTTGTGCTCCTAGCTGGCAGTTTTCTAGCCATCTGTGGCAATTTTGACACTTACACACAGATTACAAGACTAACTGACTCTGAGAGGCATGACTCTTCACATGTAGCAGCCTCCTTTGCTAGATGCAGTGAATGTTATTACCCCTACAGTGTGGATGCACAAGTATGCTTGCATAGACTAAACATGTGTAGTAGGCTACACACTGGCTACCCATTCTGGATGCATGTGTGCATGTACATCTTGAAAATTTAGTTGCCAGAAACATAAGCCTAATGGGTAAGACGTGTATCTAACCAACAGAAAATATGAGAGAGAGGTAGATTTTGAGCTCTGCCCTTCTCTAGCAGTTAAGTGACTTACTCTGGGCTGCAGAGAGGCATCTGTTTGTGCTTGGGATTCAACACCCAGAACTGTTCCAGGGGTTAGGCACCTATTGTTAACCTTTTCTTACAAAATGGTGGTAGTGCAAATACCCTCTTATTCAACAACTATTTAATTCCTTGAAAACCACAATAGCTTCTATAAAAGATGTTGAGAGATCTCTACTCCACAAACCATAGTACCCAGAGCACACTAATGATTGAAGCACTCTTATGAAGGGTGGGAGATGCAAATTCAAATCCTCTCAGGCAGAAAAGGGGATTGAACCTGGGTCGTCAAAATCATAGATTCATAGATGTTAGGGTCGAAAGGGACCTCAATAGATCGAGTCCGACCCCCTGCATAGGCAGGAAAGTGTACTGGGTTCAGATGACCCCAGGCAGATGCCTATCTAACCTCCTCTTGAAGACCCCCAGGGTAGGGGAGAGCACCACCTCCCTTGGGAGCCCATTCCAGATTTTGGCCTCTTTAACTGTGAAGAAGTTCTTCCTAATGTCCAGTCTAAATCTGCTCCCTGCTAGCTTATGGCCATTATTTCTTGTAACCCCCAGTGGCGCCTTGGTGAGTAGAGCCTCACCAATTCCCTTCTGCACCCCCATGATGAATTTATAGGCAGCCACAAGGTCGCCTCTCAACCTTCTCTTGCAGAGGCTGAAGAGGTCCAGGTGCCCTAGTCTCTCCTCGTAGGGCTTGGCCTGCAAGCCCTTAACCATATGAGCGTCCCTTCTCTGGACCCTTTCCAAGTTATTCACATCCCTCTTGAAGTGTGGCACACAAAACTGCACGCAGTATTCCAACTGCGGTCTGACCAGTGCCCTTTAGAGAGGAAGTATCACCTCCTTGGTCCTGTTTGTCATGCATCTGCTGATGCATGATAAAGTGCAGTTAGCTTTGCTGATGACTTCCTCACACTGATGACTCATGGATATCTTGGAGTCCACTAGGACTCCGAGATCCCTTTCTGCTTCCGTGCTACCGAGCAGGTCATTTCCTAGGCAGTAGGTGTGCTG
>NW_017729033.1:80024289-80025272 GCF_001723915.1 Gavialis gangeticus | reverse complement strand
CCTATATATCTGAAAAACAATTTTTTGTTATCCTTAACTTGGGATGCCATCCTCAGCTCCATAGTAGCTTTGGCCTTTCTAACTGCCTCCCTACAACTGCAAACTGAGGAGGCATACTCCTCTTTAGTAATTTCTCCCTGTTTCCACTGCTTATATGCCCCCCTTTTTGCCCTTAGGCTGCTCTGGATTTCTCTGGTCAGGCAAGGAAGCCTCTTGGCCCCTTTCCCCCTTTTCCCCCACAACAGGATCATCTCCCTCTGTGCCCGAAGGATCGCTTCCTTAAGGCACAGCCACCCTTCCTGGGCTCCCATCTCAACAAATCTCTTACTCTACAGTGTGTCATTGATTAAAGGCCTGAGCTCAATGAAGTCAGCCTTCCTGAAGTCTAGCACTTCCACCCTACTAGTAACCTTTCCCAATCTATGCCTTATGGTGAATTCTATTATTTGGTGGTCACTGTCCCCCAGGTGACCACTGATCTGTAGGTCCCCTATCATGTCATCCCCTGTTGCCAGTATCAGGACCAGTACGGCATTCCCCCTAGTGCGACCATGTACCTCCTGCATCAGGTGGAAGTCCTGTGCACAGGATAGGAACCTCCATGAATGGAGGGAATTTGCTGTCTGCATCTCCCAACAGATGTCAGAGTAGTTCAGGTCCCCCATGACTACCGCCTCCCTAGTCTTTATGGTCTCTGAGAGCTGCCTCAGGAGTTCCAAATCTAGTTCTTCCCCTTGGTGTGGGGGTCTGTAGCAGACCCCTACCACCAAATCCCTTTCCCCTTGCCCTCCATGTATCCTAACCCATAATCCTTCTACTTTCTCCTCCTCCAATTCCATTTTGATAAAGGTCGATGTATAATACTCCTTGACATAGAGAGCAACCCCTCCCCCTCTCCTCCCTGCTCTATCCTTTCTGTACAGCTTATAGCCCTCAATGTGTAGCACCCAGTTGTGGGTAGAGTCCCACCAGGTTTCTGTTAA
>NW_017729033.1:80015578-80024278 GCF_001723915.1 Gavialis gangeticus | reverse complement strand
GAGTGGGGAGTGGGAAGAGATTTGTTGTATCTGGATGTAGGTAGCAGTTGGGAGGTGTGGTTGGATTCCCTAAACAGCACCCAAAACCTGAGAACTCCAATTCCCTCACTCCCCCCAACCACCACCTCCTTGCCCAAATCTCCATGTAAGCAAAAACTCCCACCAATTCCAACCACACCTCCCAACCGCTACTTACATCCAGATACAACAAATCTCTTCCCACTCCCCACTCGTCCAACCAGCCACCCCCACCATCCCACCTCACTCCTAGGGGAGATCCTCTTCACTCTCCCCCAAGACCCCCTCCAAGCCCAAACCACCTCTCCTACAGATGGGCGGTGGCTGTCACCCAAGCTGGTGCCTGAGCACGCCCCCAGCCCTCCCCCAGAGGGAGGTGATCCAGTAGACTTCTTCAGAAGGACTTGCTAGATCAGGCCCTGTATAAAGCACAGCTGGAGGAGAAAGCATTAATGAGCATCTCCCTTTTGATATGTATTATTTGTTTATTGAAAGCTGCTCTGAGCCTTTTGAACAATGTGGGATATATATCTAAAAACTAACTAAATAAATAAATCAGTGGATGGAGGAACATATAGATTATGGATCCCAATGGGGCTCACATTTGACCTAGGTACTTATCTGCTAGGTACCATCAGGATACAAGTAGTTCGAAGCAAATAAGTAGGCATCTAGAGAGCTTCACTGGTGAAAAGTTAGGACATGGATAGATGACAGCTGAGTCGGGTTTTGAGAATCTACAGTTTGGACTTAGTGACCTACAGGGGTAGTGTGGCATCTAAAACCACTACAACAGCAGTGTCCCCCTGTCCTGGGAAGCATGTCCCCAAGCATGTTCTCCCCACCCACTCCCACACCCACCCTCCAAACCAAAAAATATGCCAGTACATGAACGATGTGTGCTCCCAGCTGCTGGGGGAACATGGCAGCGGTGGGAGTGCAGCGACGGTGGTAAGCAGGAGCTCCTGCAGACGCTGCTGACACTGTTGGTGGCTGAAGGCTGGCAAGGGGCAACCACCCTTTTTGTAAGAGGTGCACTGTCATGCTCAGGGTGTGCACGTGCACCCGCATACACTCCCTACATGTCACCCCTGTGCCAGTACATTCTAGGGTTGTCTGTGCTGGCCACTCTGAAGCACACTGGAAACAGAGGTGTTGAGAGTGGCCACCAAGTGGCACCCTAGAGCAGATGTGGAAAACCTGCAACATGTGTGCCACAAATGCCATGGGCAGCCTCTGTGTGTGACACACAGCAGACCAGGGAAGGGACAAGCATCACAGTGCCTGATAGGGCAGGGAGCCACAAGCAGAGCAGCAGATTGAGTAGAGAGCATAGGGCGGGAAGCAGAAAGCAGAGCAATAGAGTGGGCAGGAGAAGGGCACTGGAGTGGTACTTGGGAAGGGTGTGGGGCTAATTGGTGGCCTGCCTGTTGAAAAGGTTGGCCCCCACTGCTGTAGAGCAGCTCTTTCAATGTATTTTCTGGTTTGGAGTGTGCATGCAGAAACAGGTGAGTGAGGCATAGTAGGGGCAAGTTCAGCTGGCATACTCCGTTGTGGCTCTAGCTATGACTAAGCCACAAGCCAGATCCTGATCTCAATTTTTTCCCAGAAAACTGGGAATCACCATTCCAAGCCAGTCATGATGGAAAGTTCAGAATCTGAACCAAACCCTTCCAGAGTTTGTGTATTTGGGTCCAGGGATTCAGTTCAATTACAGTCTGTATTAGAAGCATAACAAAGTTCTGGCCTATGATATATAAAAATGTTCAGCCTGGCCCTCTAATAGAGCAGGACCTGTCCTCTTATACTCATGTGCCTAAGCTTTCTTTTCAAATTAGCTGCTCGTCAACTCAATTGCTAAACAAACATGAAGCAGCTGTAGCTCTCAAACTATGATTAGTATTAAACCCTTCAAATCCAGCCCAGCTTAGATAGCCTCCCTACAGATATACTCAATTGATTAACTCCAACTGGTTCACTACTAAAGCTAATCTATTAATTTAATAATCAGAAAAAGCTTCAAATAAAGTACTTCCCATCAGAGGAATCCAAACAATAAAATCAAGTAAAACATCAAAAGATGACGCCACTGCAGTGTTTGACAAAGGATAAGTAACTTAAAGTTTTAAATCACAGAGGTTTTCTTTGACTTAGAGCACTAAAACTGAGGATTATTTTATTGATTCAACACTCATTGCTTTTCCTTTGCAAAATGCTAGAGAACCTAATAATGTTGTTAGTCTTCCGAGAGAGGTAACAAAGAAGACTCTAAGAACCACAAACCAATCAGCCGACTATCTGTTGTTTATAATATCAACAGCAAAGTACTGAACAATTGACTTAGAGAAAAGCTGGTTTCCAACAGGGCTAAAGAATAGGTTTTCGATCTGAACTTTCTACAACACATACCCCCTCTGTACAATCAATGAAATATAGGAAAAGACAAATGACTATAACCCAGGGGTATACGTTATCCTGTTAAGTTACCATGTGATCCATAAAATATTATGGAGCAAGAATATTTGATGCAGGAAATGTACATCATAGTCTTCAGTATGAACCACCAAAAACTTCAGGAACACTTATTTGCCTTTATAGTTTTTCATTAAGTAAAATAAGATAAGAGACTAGGCAGAGACTCCTTCTTTGCTGCCATTTATACTTATTAAATATATGTAATATTAGGTTCATCAGTTACTTTAATGCCCATCAGTGTTATTCTAGCATGCTACATTTTGTCAAAAATCCATGTGAATGTTTTTGGTAAAATTCCATAAGGCTAAATCCCTTCCGCCTATGTAATAATAAATAACCTAGCTAAATTATCTACCTGCTTAGCTTCTTACCTTACCTACAGCCCTTCACTGTAATACCTTACTACCTCAGATTTCTACCTCCCCAGTCTTTCCCTCCATCTTAAGTGACCTACAAAAGACCTTAATGAACTACAGTTGTAGTCTTCCGGGCCGTGGTAACAGTGTCCCAAATAGGACTAAGAAACGTGAGGCTATGACCAAACTTTCCTTGTAGATAAATAAAAGCTGCTCCCCATAAATTCTGCACATCAGAAAACACTACCAGTTTTCCCTTAGGATTGTACAACAACCAGTTGCTTTAGGCTGCATAATGCTCCAGTTGATCCCACTGTGGTTTTCCCCTTCATGACTTAAATTACATCATGGCCTGACATAATGTAGACTCATGATTCCATTACACTGAAAGGTTTACTTTTACCTTGCCCACAGTAAGTGTAGGATTCGCAGGCCCTGGATTTTCAAGATTCCTTCAGCAAAATACAACTTAAATGGAAATACTTTTCACTAAAAGAAGCCATTGAAGTACTCCTGTGCCTGTTGTGACTTTAAAAGCCATGCCCCTCTTTAAAATAGTTCTGTCTATTGTCTTCTCAAGATGATGTGAGAAGATCAGCAGTTTCAACTCCCAATAATTTACCTGCCATTATAGAACATAGAGCAATAAAGAGTGTGTTGTTGCCAATATTCAAAGATCGTTAGTGAGGGTCCCAAACTCATGAGACTGGGTTAAAAATCATAGTGTGTCAAAATAAAAATAGACTTGGTTTTCTTTGTATTCACTTCCTGGCTTTCAAACAATTAGAAGTCAAGATTTCCAGCTTTGTTTCACAACCATGAGGGCTAGAAACTTCCTTTTTCAGTGGAAGTTGCAATTTTCATGCAATCACTTCACTTGAGGAGCCAAAACTTTCAAAACACCAGATACCTTGACAATTGAAATAAAAATGTGAGTTGGCAATACCAAGTCCTGTATTCTAATATTAGGTTCTATATGCTATATTCAATATTAGGTTTTATATGTAACTAGTAAAAAGAAAGCATGGTCTTTCCATTACAGTACAAACTCTAGGACTCAGAGAGCTACATTCAATTCCTTGCTTTACTATAAACATCTTGCATAATCTTGGGCAAGACACACAGTCTCTCTGTGCCTTGGGTCACAACCAGAAAAATAAGACTAATAATAGTTTCTTATGCTAGGGAGTGTTCTGAGGATAAATACATTAAAAATCATGAGGTATTTAGATACTATGGTAATGGGGGCATGGCAGTATTTTAGGTCCCATCTATACATTACACTTAAGACATGACTAACAAGCTCATTACATCTTAAGTTGTGACCCTGCCACACATTCAATCAGTTAATGACCTGATGAAACAAGGTATAAGTAGAGGTCTGCCCAACCTAAGGAGGCAGCCAGCCAATTTCACGGGCACATCACAGGGCCAGCTGCTATTTTTGAGTGCTTATAATGGCCAGGGCCCCTCTACATCTCTGGCTGAGAGGCCCCGGTGGCCCCACCCCTTACCCCTGATTGGCTGTGAAGGCTATCTGTCATACGGCCCCACCCCTTGGTTGCAAGAGCTATCTGTCATGCAGCCCTGCCCCTCACCTCTGACTAGTGGAGGCATGGCAGAAGGCGCGATTGTGTGGATCATGCATCTGATCCTATCAGGCCTTTACCTGAATGGCCGGAGGGGCCCTTAGATCCTGACTGAGGAACACTCATCAACAACCAAAAGCAAAACTAAGTCACCAAAGCATTTTGTAACAGGCTGTTGAGAAATAATGCTGTGGTGTTCTCTGGGTTTCTGCATCCCACAAGTTCTTTTTGCCAAATACATTTTATTTCAGTTGTTCAGCCTAGAGGTTGCAAATATGTCGTTAGTAAGAAGTGGTTAGTGAGAAGTGAGGCAAAGAACACTGTTTTATTAAACAGGCTGAGAGGCCACAAGTTTTGTTTTTTTATTGTTTTCTGAACAAAGGCAAAAAACACTTCTCCAGTTTTTTATGACTATACTGATGTAGTTCCGCACTATATAGATATTGTTCTATGTTTTACATTAATGTGAGACTTGGGACATCAGTGCCTGCTTTTGTTCCTCTTTGATTTTGTTGATCCTAGGGACTCTAAGTCAAGAAGTTTGATACCCAGGCTTGCTAGATTTATGATAGAGGAAATTAAACAAAAAGTAGATCTATATATTGACAATGTTAAGATAAGCCAATTGTACTGGCTTATCTTTTTTATTCCTATCAATGGTTCAAATGCAACCATCCAGATAGCTATTGAATGGAAAATTGATGTGATGGTTTTAATGAGACCCACAAAAATCAAAAGGAGTTAAATGACTGAATATCTTTAAAAATCTAGCCCTTACTGTAGAAGAAACTGGCACCAATTCACATCCTTGCCACATGCATATTAATGAGACCAGAAACTGAACGGACCTGGAGAATAAACAGCTAGCAACATTATCTTCAAACCAGGAAGTTTGATTTGTCGATATTATGCCTGTTCTATGAATAAAACCTACAGGGCTTTCTCTCACCTTTACACGTACTAAATTCACATCAAACTTTTACAAGTTGTTAAAAATTCAAGAATTTCACTCCCACTGGAGTAAAGAAAATCATGTTTTGGGGGGAGAGTATCTGGACTCAAGACAAATTGCAAAGAATTGGAAGCTATGGAAGAGAAGATAGAGGAAAGTCATTTAGAACAGCTCTTCAAATTCAAATGGACAATGAAAACAATCAAATGCCTAGCGGTGAACATTCTTGTCCAGTTAGAAAAAACAGTATAAAGAAATTATACAGCATTCCTGCGGGACAGCAAACATAATTTAGGAAGAAGCAGCACACGGTTTTATGGCTGGGGAGGATAGCAGCCGTGAAAATGAACATCCTGCCAAGGATTCATTTTCTTTTTGAGCTCTGCCAATTCATGTGTCCAGGGAAACTATAAATGACATCCAGCATTGTCCCATAAGATTTGGTGTGAGGGAGAAAAAACTGCTAACAGTAAATTGTCATATGGTATTTAGGAAAAAGAGGGTATGGATACCTATTTAACATTGAAAAATATTATAGGGCTACACAGCTAAGCACTTTTTCTAGAAACAGGTCTTATAGAATAATGCCTATACCATCCTATTTCTGATGTTTTTGTGCAAAAACGGGTCCAGGACACAAAGGAAGCAACTGCACAAAAACTGAAGAATTAGTAGAGAGTTTTAGGAATACCCAGGCCATTCATTTATTTAGGGCCCAAGTATTGGAGTTGTGAAGTGCAAGCATGACAATAGTCCCCATTTTTTTCAAACCCCAATAAGGAATCCTAAGAAAAGTAGTCAGCTATAAACTACCTTATGCCCTCACAAAAAGGATGACTGCAAAGGCTGGCAGTCTCTTTGAGAACTAGGGCAAATCTGACTGTTTTTACTTCCAATTGCTAGAGAAAGTGCTTATGAGGAAGAAACCTTTTTAGGCCATCACCCTGATACAATAAAGGGAAATCCTCAGTAGAACTGTTTTGAGAACCTGCACATATATTGGCAACCACCAATTATCCTGGATCATTGTGTATGCATTAGGGCCACTCAGACCTTCAGTGCGTACACCTAGGCAGGAGTTTATGGAGGAGCGGAAGCTGCCAAGACCTTTCATCCTCCCTTTAGGCCACAGAAACAGACTCCAAACACCAGACTGAGTCCAGATGTTTGGTGCCTCCATGGCTGTAGTTGCATAAGTGTCTGGGAATCAAACCCAGGTCTCTTGTATAGTAGACAAGGAGTTTACCACTGAACCACAAGGGCACTACACATATATTAATTAATTTATAGGCTAAAAAGACAATATGATGCAACAACATGACATTCCATCAATAAGTTCACACCAAAATTTTATATAAAAGTGCTTAAAAATTGGATATTGCCTCATTTTCTTAACTCATGATTGCATTTCTCCTCAGATGAGAAACAAGCAGATTTATTACTGTTCAATACACTAAGCCAGGTTAGCTACCTAACAAGTAAAATTAGACTTACTAAAGAAAATGCAGAATCATATCTGATGAAAAAATATTTCTGCCTTCAAGTATCTTGAAGTCAAATACTCTGTAAGATTGCTGAAAAAAGACTTTGAAGGAAATACTATTACCACAGCTGGTCTATGTGGTTAAGTCTTGAAATTATCAGCTTGAAAACAGTATCCAAATGTGAGAAAGTATGGAAAATGTAATGTCACACTTTTTAATCATTCAATTAAACCAAGAGAAAAGGGATGAAATGTATGAGCTTTTTCACACGTCTTACATTTTCCAGCTGAAAAAGAGAAAGGGACTCAAAACAAAGACACATTTTTTTCTAAAAATGAAACAAAAATACATTAGTTAAAATGAAGGTTTTAATTTTGTTCCAAAATTCCCTGAGGGAAATCAAAACTTTTTAACCAAATAATTGCATAATGATTTTTTCTTTAAGAATTCCATGGGGGGAAAATACACTTTGTGGGGATTTTTGTGTGCAATCGGCTCTAGTTATCACAAGGACAAAAACATGTATTACATCTTTTAACGGTCTCAAAGGGTAGAGTCACACATTCAACTTAATACTTGCTAAGTACAATTAAAATGCAAGCAGATGCATATTCATGCAGTTTAGCACATCTTAAGCATCCTCATGACATTGTAAAGTTGTTTCCTTTCAGGCAAGAGCTATCTCCTAAACACATATTAACTTGAATAGGTCATTACATTCCAAGCTGACCCCCCTGGGTTCCCTGCTAGCATACTGCTCAACAGGATGTGGTCCCAGGCCCATGTGTAAATGCAGTGCCTGAAAGCAATAAAATCTGGTGCGAACTGCACTGGAGTTTATTCAGTCAAATTAGTTGCAGGTGTAGATGTGCACAATGATTTGTAACTGTTGCAAGTGAACATGTGACACCACCCTAAGAAACAAGAAGAAAGGTGCTTATATATGAAAAATAGGAAAAGTTAGTGGGAAAAGAACCAAAGGATTTGAAAAAGAACAGACATAATTGTGCATTTAGGAAGATGATAGGAAATCACAGAAGCAGCCTACAGGCAAATGTTTGAGGGCCAAAACAACCATGGAAAAGTTTCTGAGCTGCTTTTCTTTCCTTTCACTGCAACAGTTTTGTGCCAATAGCACTAGGTAAAGGAAAATCCTGCTGCTCCATGGGCCTTCCAATACTTCCCAAAATACTGTGCCTTACACCCCTCTAAGCACCCCTGTTTAGGTGGCAAGTTTCCTCGCTCCAGCTAACAAAGCTCTGCCTGTAACAGTCATCACTGAGACTATATGATAAAAATCTGTCAAACAATATACTAGCTATCACCTCTCTACCTCAAAGTCTTACATATGTTCCAATATGCTAAATGTTATAGTCTACATTGATTGAAGCTGTAAAAATGCCTGTTTGGTACTGTTTATTTGTTCAGGCTAAAATCTGGAAAGATTCAACTAGCAATGATCATGCCTCAGTTCAACCTCACAGGCTATGATACTGCCACTGCACAAAGCTACTTCATAATGCAATGCACAATACACAAATGTTACTACAAATATATTTTCAGGGTACCATTATTCAAGTAATGAGGTCCCAGAGGGGAGGGGAGCAAGGTGTTCAAGAAGAGTGGTCGCTCCTTAAGGAGACAATCCTCCAAGCCCAAAGGGAGGTAATCCCAACATGGATCAAAGGGAACAGGAGGGCGCAAAAGCCCCCATGGCTCACTAGAAGCATCCAAGAATGTCTCCTAGCTAAAAGGGAGGTGTACACCCAATGGAAGAGAGGGGCCATCACCAGGGAGGACTATACTGCGGTTGCTCGGGGATGCAG
>NW_017729033.1:80008584-80014791 GCF_001723915.1 Gavialis gangeticus | reverse complement strand
TTCCTGCCATGGCAGGGGGTTAGACTTGATGATCTGCTCAGGTCCCTTCTAACCCTACAAACTTTGAAACTATGAAACTATCCTGTGTGAGAGTGTGGGACATCACACTCATCCTTCCAACCCTACTAACTATGAAACTATGAAATAACTTTATTTTTAAATCCAGAGATCATAAGTTTTATCACTGTGTCCTGGCAATACATCAGCACGGTCACACAAGTATTTCTGAATGTTGTGACAAAGAATTGCCCAATATTGGTATCATTATTTTGAACCACAAATATTAAGAAGGGGCATCCCTCACTTCAATTCAGATCAGACCATCCTTCAACAAAATATTACCAACCAAAACGTAGACACTTCACACAATCTACCTTTTATGCAGTTTATAATATGTCAGCAGTTCAGATATTCCAAGAGAACCACCCATAGCTGTAAAAAAAAATCTTTAACTAACTCCACTATTAAGAGAGATGATTCACCACCAGAGTTTCTCTGAGGTTGGGGATTTGCACATTATCTAACACATAAATGTCAGGGATAGCAGGCCCAGATACCAGAGATCAGGAATCTCTAGTAAATGTGCCTAGAGCACTTGGAAATATCCATTTAAGCACAGGCTCAACTCCTCACTTTCATCAATCCAAAACATCCAAAAGACACATTATCCTTGAGTTTTCTCTTGTAACTTGAATAATGAAGATACATATTTTCCAACTGGTACCTCAGGAAAGAGACCCCATCTGCCTGAGAAAGAGTGTGTGATTTCACTATTCAGACACCTAAAAGAAAATGCACATACCACAAATTCAAAACAGATAAGCAAATCTAGCTATACAAAAAGGTGATTTGTTTTCTACATTTCAAACACAAAGGCTTCATTTATTTCCATTACAATAAAGAAAATGAACCATTACACTGTTTTAAACAATCATACCTAGCACATTTTAGAAATGTTTTAATTTCAAAAATACTAACTGGCAAATTGAGTGTAAATAGCTTTTCTAAACTGCTACCATTTGAGACACAGTTTCTGATTGATAGTATGGCTTTGCCCAGAGGGAGAAGATTTCACTGTCTTTTATGTATAATGTAATGATGTCTTTTTGCTGTTAGTGTCACTGAAATGAAAAAAAAACAATACTTTAAAATAAGTAAGTATTGTAAATAAAATTACACCCATTAAGAAAAAGACAACTTAAGTCTTGCAGTACAGGAGCTGGTAAAAACTCCAAACTACATTTTTTTAACATTAGCAATGTATAGTCTCTGCATCCTCTTCAATTATAATAGGGAAAATGTAATACAAGAATGAAATTTAAGAATGATAAATATGGTTCACTCCATCCCACATTTAATTTTAAACACAGTGAGTCATTTTATTGAAGTCACTTGGGACTAGTCAGAGTGCATAAAGCCAACCACATTTATATGTCTTTACAGAATCAGGACCTATATTATTAACAAACTATAATAAAAATATATTGTTTCAATCTTAGTCGTTTTCACTTATTTTTATGGCTATAGCAACCTCTGGTGGACAAGCAGTAGAATGTAAAAGACAGACATTTCAGTCATACCTAAGTAACAAACTGCAATCTCTTATTGCTTCCTTTTATTTAAACAATATTAACCAAAAATACCAGCTGTTTCACTAGCATAGTTTTTGACAAATCTACAGCTGTGCAGTAGACTTATATTGTATATAAATATGTGTGTATGTGTACATCAAAATATAATATAACACTTTATGTTCTTAATCAGAAATGGCTAGACATCTTTGTTCCCTCATATTAAAAAATAACATATGTAATATTCATAGATGAAATTCTATTAGGATATTAGGAATGCTAAGGTTGCAAAGTCAAACATTTAAGATAAGAAATGTCAGAATTAAGGTTACCTGTGCTGGAAAGTAAATACAGTTAAGATTATCAACTTCAACAAGAATCCCCTGCAAACGGCTTCCTGCAAAATCATGCCCAAAAATATAAAATCAAAGGCTGGGATAAGGGATACAGCACAGAAATAATGTGATCAGGATGATGGCAGGCATACATCTTAAGTTCTACTATTTTCTTGTGTAAAATTTCCCATATAAATGCCCTTGCTGAATCCAATATTCCCTTTATTTTAACTTTTGCCTTGCAGGCATATATGTTGTGAACTGGAAAAGGGTTAAACAGCATAATACTCATAAACATTAGTTACAATTGGTTTGATGCTAAGTTTAGCTTGAAATAATGTCCAAAGAACAAAGCGTGTGAGCACCTACTGCACACACTGCACAAAATAAGAACCCGGAGCAGAATGTCACTTTTGGAAATAAGCCATTGCATCTCCTATGCTCCCCACCCCAAAAAATGCCAATGCCGAAGGAGTCATCTTAAAGACTATTTTAGTTCTAAATATCATTCCATGTGACAGGTGGGAAGCGGGTAAGATCCCAGGGTTCCACGAAAAGATCACAAGGATTCTGGAAAAGTATAGAAAAATGTCTAGATAGTAGAGCAGATGAACATATGGAAAACAATGCACGTGAGAGTTTGAGATTGAAAGCAATTGGTGTATGTCAAGTAACTGGACTGGGCAGTATGTATTTCAACTCAGGGCACACCAGTGGCGGCCAGTCAATATGGGGCACTCAGGCACCGCCCCACCAATTTCAAAATGACATGATCAATTGTGACAGCTGAAAATTATGTCTGTGTGATAAAGGTGCTTGCTGAAGGCTCTATGAAGATTAGACCAAGTGTTTTTCTGTCATTTGTTTAGATATTAAGCTATATGTTGTTGCTAAGAGCCTATTTAAAGTTTAAGATGTAGAAAGGCCTTGTATAAAGTAAGGCCTAGTAAATTTAGCGAAGCGTTGAAGTAGTAAGGCCCTGTGGTGTAGTTAAAATTAACCTTATCAAAAGAATGCAAAGCTTGTATTGCTATTGGTCAGTCTAAGGACAGTTGAAGTAAAAATAATCTGAATGGCTGTAAGTTATCAGCACAGCTCAAAAATTATAAATTGGCTGACACATCTGGAAATCATTTAGAAGGAAGATGTAGCTCTGTAAAAGAAGTACTGATTTAAGATTAGCTGCTGGCCTGGATCAGTGGGCCTGTAGACCTCGAGGAGCCTAAGAACTGAATACCAGGGTCCTTCCCGGTACTCTTCGGACAGCGCTGATCGGGGACGCCTGACTTTGCTGAGCTTTGCAGAAGAGAAACCGGTTGTACATCAGGCATCAGAGGGGACTGCTGATAAGTTGCCGATGTGAATTAATATTGTCTGTTGTTTTGTTATCAGTGCGTAGTCGTGTTTTTGTTAAATAAATAAACCTTTCTTACTTTTCTTACCTTTCTACCCTCAACCACACTCTCAATCCAAGGAATCTCCCTGGGGCCACACTGGGTCACTCCCGGTGTGATGCTCCACCCGCCCTTCCTGTCTTAGTTCACCAGCCGTGCCTGGGGCACACATGGAAACCAAAGGCTTTCCATAGGTGGTCCCTGGGCCAATTATGTATGAAGAGATGTAGTTAGCTGTGCTAATCTGAAGTCAGGCAGAAGGCAGGGTAGATTTGCACCTTACAGCCTAACTAAATTCGAGATATATATACCAACACTTTTGTGAGGTGGAGCATGTGATGCTGTGAAAAGACATGCACAGAGCTATGTAGTACAGTCAACCATATATCAGTACCAATTTTATCTTCAAGATAGGACTGAATGTTGAACTTATCACCTATCATGTACTATTCCCCTGGTCCATTTACTCCCTCACTGTGCCCTACAGTCATTGCCCAGGGAGCCACACGCTGGCTGTGCCATGTCCCCCTGGTGGCAGGAAGCACATGGATTTGCACAGCTCCAGGGGCAATGGCAGTGGGGCATAGAGCCCCAGCCCCATCCCACAGCAGCAGCCTGCCTCCGCCCCATGCACAAATCCAGGGGTCACATGCCCCTCCTGCCTCCCCCAGGCATGTGTGCAGTGGCAGGAGTGCCCCCCCACCCCCTGCACCCCTGGACGAGCCACGGTTCCATCCCATGACCCTCCCTGGCACCCCATTCACCCCTGCCCCTACCCTGCCTCTGCCCCACTCCCTCCCTCACCATGGGGGTCTCAATCTGCACCTCCCCCAAGCCCATTTCCTCTCCCCCACCCCTTCCTCTTCAAAGCCTTACCTGCTGAGTGGAGTTGGTGTGTGTCTGTATGTTTCTTCATGTGTGTGTCTTTGTACTGTGTGTTTCCGTGTGTGTCTGTGTGTGTGTGTCTGTCTGCCCCTCACTCCCAGGCCACAGCCCCCTGAACCCAGCTGCTGCCCTTCATTCCTGACCCACACTACCCCACATCCAGCCAGGGCATGCGGGAACCCCCACTCCCCAGGCTCCAAACCCCACAGATACACCCACAGCCCCATACACCTTCACAAATTCCCCCGCACACCCACCTCCCAACCATACAAAGTACCTGCATAATTTTGCATCACTTTGTGTTTTTCTGGGCATAATTTTGAGTTTTTAGCTGTGTGTTTAAAATCGCAGGTAATTACAACTAATTTTTTTAATCATGCAACTTATTGCGATCAATTTTTTAAATCATTTGATAACACCTAAATAGAACTCATTGAATGGAAAAGATATACACCGGGACCAGTCTGTAGAAAATGTAGTAGCCTGAGTACTGCCGGCCTCAGGCTGCTATAAGAAGCACATCTGGCTTAGGATCAAGTCCCTGTACTGCCTCCCAGTCAGATTCAAATTCCAGCTTATGTCTGTGGTCCTGATTTTCTAATATTTTACACCCCAGTTACATGAAAGTCCATGTATCTATTTACATTGCCCCTGTGCTCCCCAGGAAAAATGTAGATCTCAAAAAAGATGAGAACTAGGGACAGATCATTCTCTCCCAAAGATATCCAACCATAGAACAGTCTTGCAGACATCGAATGAATCCAAAATCTGTCCCATGCCTTCCTGTTTGAGAAACCTTCCTACCATTAAAGTGTTGCCCTTTGGGGTCAGGCCAACTCTCAAGATCTCAATATTGCACTGTTAGACAGAAGAGTGTGACACAATTGCACATCTACAAACACAAATCAATTAGGTGCATACACACACACACACACACTACCAGCTCAGGCACATACACATCCAAACCAGCCTAGGCACATACATACCTATCACCAATTCAAGCATATACACTGTACACCCCAAAGTTAGACACAGATCACTAATTTGTATATCATGCACACAATGCCATATATATATATATATATATATACACACACACACACACACACAAAACCCACCTACACATACACACAGATAAGTTCCTAACTTGAATGGTATAGTGTGTATGTGTGTGGTTGGGGTACCTGGGATACTTGGGGGAAGGTTCAGGTGAGAGAGAGAATTAAACTGTAGGGAGTGAAAGTTGCCAGAACTGTGATTAGAACCGGTAGACTACAGAGAAGCTGGCTGAGGAACTGAGGCTTGGGCTTACTTAGTAGGCTGAGGCTAGAAACTGAGGCAGACAGCTGAGATATGGTGGGGGGAGACAGCCAGGAAGGAAACTGAGGCAGAAACCTGGTTGCTGAGGGGAAAAGGAAAAGGCAGTGGGGATAAGACAATGGCAAAGAAACAGGGGGTTTGGAGGCAGAGAGGAGCTCAGGACAGGTGTTGGAGGTGGCAGTGAGCCAGAAGCAGGAGAGGGAAAAATGAGACAGAAGTTAGAGGGGTGAGGACCAGATTGGAGCAGGGCTAAACCACAGTAAAGCAAAACCCAACTTAGGAGTCCAGATAACATTTTTATTACACAGACAACACGCTACACAGTCCCATGAAGTTATTGGTTCCCACATATACACACACAAGCACTCACAATGGCAGCTGGAGAGTCAGTGGAAGGGTTAGAGTCCAGGTAGGGAAGAGAAGCAGAGTCCAAGTCCTTGGTTGAAGAGGGGTGGGGGAGTGATAGCTACCTATTCAGGCTGGAAAGTGGTCTTTGTCCAGTAAGTGTTGTCTAGAGGGGGGTCAGGTCACCGGCAGGGCCTCTGGGTGGATAGGTGGTGTGGCATGGTGCTGGTCCAGATGGAGAGCGCGTCCCACTGAGTCTGTCTTCACTGCCTCTTTTTATAGGGGCAAAATTGTGTGACTCTAGGGACAGGAGGCGTGCCCAGGCAAGGGTCAGCCCCTGGTGTACTGAGCATGTGT
>NW_017729033.1:80004416-80007848 GCF_001723915.1 Gavialis gangeticus | reverse complement strand
CCAGAAATAATTGGGGAAGGGAATGCATATCTATTATATATATATAAAAGAAAAATGGGGGGTTTTGCTACAAAAGAATACCCACAATTCAAACACTCTGCTGAAACAAAAAAAAATCCCTCACCTACCCCATGCAGTTCACCCAAAAAAAGGGAAAGGTGCCAGAAACTCACAGATTCATAGATGTTAGGGTCGGAAGGGACTTCAATAGATCATCGAGTCTGACCCCCTGCATAGGCAAGAAAGTGCGCCGGGTTCAGATGACCCCAGCCAGATACCAATCTAACATCTTCTTTAAGACCCCCAGGGTAGGGGAGAGCACCACCTCCCCTGGGAGCCCATTCCAGATTTTGGCCACTCTAACTGTGAAGAAGTTCTTCCTAATGTCCAGTCTAAATCTGCTTTCTGCTAGTTTATGGCCATTATTTCTTGTAACTCCCAGGGACGCCTTGATGAGTAGAGCCTCACCAATTCCCTTCTGCGCCCCCATGATGAATTTATAGGCAGCCACAATGTCGCCTCTCAACCTTCTCTTGCGGAGGCTGAAGAGGTCCAGGTGCCCTAGTGTCTCCTCGTAGGGCTTGTCCCCCCCATGAGGGGTAGAGCACAGATCGAGGCCCCAGTGGTAAGGGAGGGAGCAGGGCATGGGCAGTAGCAGGGGCTGCAGGGAGTGGGGCCTCAGCTGGGCCGGGTGGTAGGACAAGCCCCAAAGGAAAGCGTGACCTGGCACTGAAGGAAAAAAAGGGACATGGCCCAGCCCCAACCTGGCCCTGTGGGGAAAAAGGGTGTGTGGCTTGGCCCCAACCCAGCCCCATGGGGGAAGTGGAGATGGCCCAGCCCTGATCCAAAGGTGGGGAGGGGGCACGGCCTAGTTGCAACCACCAGTGCTGTTCCTGGAGTTTGGGAATTTGTCGGGGGAGGTAGGGAGGGGATTGTTAATGGGCACCATTCCCCACCACCACATTTCCCAAGGAGAGCCCTATGGGACAAATATGATGGCTCCACCGGCTGCATTTGGCCCGCAGGCCAGAGGCTGAGCACCCATGACCTAGGCAAAATGCAGTGTAATGTGAATGTAATGCATGTAACAGCAGCTGGAGCCAGGAAGCAGTGTGCAGAGCTGTGCTGGTTGTTAATGTGGACTGCAACTTCCAGCAACCCCCAGGGGGTGGAGGGAAAGGAAAAATAAAGGGGGAGCTAGGGGAAGAGAGCGCAGCCTGTGTCTGGCACCTGGGCTGTTTACAGAAGTGCTCTGTGCACATTTTACAGTGCTGGTATTTACAGCACTTTTTCTAGCACTGTAAAGTTACAGCACTCTTTAATGTGACAGAAATGCAGTGCTTGGGGATGGCAGGGGGAGATCTAAGCCTCCCTGCACTTTCCAAGCTAGGAGGCAGGGACGGCTCTGCACCTGCCACCTTTCCACTGGTCCGAAATGTGACCATTATACACAAGTTATTTAAACCGCTGTAGGTTGCTAAAATGCAGAAAAGTACAGTACTTCAAATGTAATACTCTTTTAAGAAGAATTTAAAGTGCTGTACCCATTCTAAAGTGCTGTATAGTCGTGCACTTCTGTTTAGTCACGGCAATAAGGCGCTTTAAATGGCAAAAAAGCAACTTCTGTACACACCCCTGGTCAGCCCTACACAGAGACTGCTAAGATCCCACAGGCTCAGTCAGCCAGACCCACAGGCTGAAGGCGCTGGACTCAGACTTGGGGCAGCTGCTGTTTGAGCACTTTAGGAAATAAAGGCTTGTTTGGGACAGCACTGGAAGGAGGGGGGTAGAATTAAGGTGCTGAGTGAGAACTTTTACACTCTTTTCTCCAATGCCTGATGAAGGGCATTTGTGCCCGAAAGCTTGCAATTAAATATGAGGTTTTTTGCAAAAAACCTTGTTGGTCTATTAAAAGATAGCATCTCTACTGCAAGTCCTGATTGCCTTTTCCTCCAGACCAATACGGCTACAACCTGGATACCTGTTACCAGTGTTGTTTCTTTCTTTACATTGTACTCATTCCCTCCCTTGGCCCATGGGCTCGTGCCCCCAACCCCTAGGATTTTTTGTGTGAATGTGGGAACTCCCCCTCACTTCCTGTGCCAGTTTGTGGGGCTGCAGGTTTGGCACAACAGACCAGTCAGCTGCTACTTCTGTACGCGGGGTAGTTACAGCCCATGCTGGACTAAATCTAGCCTCCCTGAGCCTGTGGCCAGCGCCTGCAGGTCTTCACTGTCGGGCGTTTATTTCTACAACAGAGTTATCGGGACGGCACCCAGCGGAGGGTTTCAGCCCCGAGCTCGAAGCTGCAGGGCTGCGGCGCAAACGAGGCCCCAGGAAGAGACAGCAGGCAGCGCCCTTGCAGAGGAAACAATGGTTTGAAGAGCGCAGCGCTAAAAAGGCCAGCGGGGCGGGGCGCTGCCAGAGACGCACTCAACCCGGCTCCGCGGAGCCCTGGGGCTTTGTAACCTCCCTGCGGTTTTCGTTCTTTTTTCTATTTCCATCCCAACAAAAACCAAAACACCTCTGCAAAGTGTCTCCCTCCTCCGGGCGCCCACAGCCCTGGCCCCCTGCCCAAACAGCTCGGCGCAGGGACGGGTCACCCCAGAGCTCGCCGCTCTACGGGCAAAGAAATAGCAAGGGCTTCGGATCCTCCCTGCGCATGCGCCGAGGGCTGAGGGTTGGGAGACGGACAGAGCATTTGTCCCTCGGCCCTTTCCGTCGTTTTGTAGGCGTCTGTACTGCTTGTTTCTTTTCGGCTGCCTTACTGAGACATGGCGGAATATTCTTCTGTGAAATCTACTAAGCTCGTTCTCAAAGGGAAGAAAGAGAAGAGGTGAGCAGGGAGCGGGCCGGGGCGGAGCTGGGGGCCGGGCCGCTTCCCCACTACGCGGGGCCCTCGCCTTGCGCCTCCTGCGGCTGCTGGGCTGGGCCCACGCAGACCCGCTCCCCTCCCCCGGGCACGGGCGCGCTGCCTGCAACCCGGAGTGGGGGCAGCAGCTGGTTGTGCCCCTGTGTGTCGCTCCGCAGCAAGAAGAAGCACAAGGACAAGAAGAGGAGGAGAGAAGAGCAGGAAGCGCATGAGCTTGACGTCGTGGGTGAGTTGTTCCCGCCCGCCCGCCGGGACCTGGCCCGGGATCCTGGTGCCGGGGCTACCGACGCGCCTCAAGCGCCCAAATGTGCAGCCTCCTTCTCCTTCCTTGTCCTGTTTCCCACTACCCCAAAGCCCCTTCTCTCCACCCGCCCCATTCCTTTCTGTGGGACCACTTTCCTGTGCGCACAGCTCTGGACAGAGTTTCGTTAACTGCTCTGTGTCCGCTGCTCCTTTGGCAATGCACAGGGGGTGCACATGCACCTCCTGAGTGTGGCAGTGCACCCCAGGAAAAAGGCACCGCTGACACTGCCGGTGGCACCTGTGGGCAGTCGCTGCTC
>NW_017729033.1:79998569-79998818 GCF_001723915.1 Gavialis gangeticus | reverse complement strand
GGAACCCGCCACCCCCACCACCTGCAGCGCCGTGGCTGCCTGCAGGAGCTCCCTGCTTGCCGCCACCATGCTCCCGCTGCCAACATCACCACCACCACCTGCAGGAGCTTGCCGTGTCCCCACTGCATCCAGGGGCACGCAGTATTCATGTGCTGCCCCCCAGGGTCATTGTAGGGACAGCGGACGCTGCTCTGCATCCTGCTCCCCTAGGTTACAAGTCTGTGATTCGCACTCCCATCCCTGCTTTCT
>NW_017729033.1:79989818-79993569 GCF_001723915.1 Gavialis gangeticus | reverse complement strand
GCTCCCCTAGGTTACAAGTCTGTGATTCGCACTCCCATCCCTGCTTTCTCTTTAGCTGTCCCAGGTAGTCAAATGTCTTTACTGGCCTCCCTGATGAAGGGAGCCTTATGGTTTCCATGGTGGGTCTAAGTCTGTGTTTTTCTGGGCATAACAAATAATCTTGGCTTATTTCAATAATCATCTTTTCGGCAGTTGTGAAGCCTTCGCTGTAGTGCTAGGTAATTGCTCACTTTTATTAGGTTGAGTGCGAAGGGAATAATATTGTAACACTTGTTTCTTAAGCTTTGATATGCAGTGCTTGCAACATGGCCTGGATTGGAAAAGGGGTGAACGTGTATACATTCAAATAGATACAGCAGGTTTGTAATTGTGAGCCAGTACAAATCGCTCCATACATCTCAGAAGGAGGAAAAAAATACTGCTGTCTTGGAAAAAGGTTGGCTTGCAAACTTCATAATTGTATGGCACCTTCAGACTAAATGTAAATTAACTGATGTCTGAAAACAGCAATGAAAATATTCATAGAATCCTAGAGAAGTCAGGCTGGAAAGGACCTACATATCCATCTAGTCCAAACCTCTGTCTCAGGCCAGGATCATCCATATCCACACTATTCTACAAAAATCCATAATCTGAAACTTTGTAAAATTACTGTCCATCATAACCCACCCACAGGGCTTGTTGGCCTGGCTGACTGAGCCACTGCTTTGACCTAGCTCTAGAACCCAAAGCTGAATGCTGCTGCTCACCTCTGCGGCCCTTGCCTGCTGCCAAATTTGGGGTCTTCAGTGGCGGCTGGTGACTCGTGGGAGACGTTAACATCCTGAGTTGTGGCACCACACCGACAAGCCGCTGCCCCACTGACAGAGGTAGATCATCTGACTTGCAAATCACTTGCAGAACTGTGAGCTATGTCTACCAAGAATTCAGCAGGGAGATCTGAGGTTCAACATGCTCCATGTTGTCTTGGGACTTTCAGGTCACAGGATTTCTTTTTAGCCAATAATTTGATTCCATTACTCATTGCCATGTCTGGCAAATGGGCACGTGGTAAACATTTTTATCAGGCATTTGTTATGAAAGGAGTGATGCAGAATAAACTTTGTCCAACTCCTGGAATATTAGAGGTGGTTACGTTAGGAATGTACAGTGATCTTAAATGTAATTGTAATCAAAAAGGACTTTACACCAGGCTACCTAAATTGGATAAGAACTTCCTGTGCTCTACTGCATGCTGCTAGACCAGCACTGTCTCCTGTGCTAACTAAAGTCTTAGCTTGTTTCACTGGCATCTCTTCTTCAATCCCTATCCATAAATTAAAGATCAGCATTGCTAAAACAAATCTCTCTCCTTCCCAAGTCTGTACCCCATGCCAAAATCTGCTATCTCAGTTTGACTGTAGGATTGCACTGCTGTCACTGGGGTCTATAACTTGGGTGTCATCTTCAGCTCTTTTGCTCCTTGAATCCAGATGATGTCTACATCTCCCAGACTTTTTCTGTAAAATACATGAAATACAGTTTTTCCTGTCCATGTACACAACTGAAACTCTCATTTAGGCTTTTGCTTTGTATCTTGATCACTGCAACATCTTTTTTGTCTGGCCTTGACACATACATTCTTATCCCCTTTTATCTATTCAGCATCCTGCTGTAAAGATCAGACTCATGGCATAAGTACTCTTATTTTTTTAAGTTAGAAATCCTTTGGGGCATAGATTGCCTTGTGTTTGTACAGCACCTAACACAAAAGATGTTCTTGTTAACAATTGGAGTCATGAGGTATGATACAATTGTGACTAGTAACATAAATACTATAAAGTAGCATAAAGAATAAAATAATGCCAAATGTTTACCACTGAATAATTTTCTTGCATTTCAGGAAACTGGTGGGCAGTAAGCAATTTCGGTGAAATCACAGGATCTGTAGCTATAGAAATGGACAAAGGAGCTTATATCCATGCCCTTGACAATGGCCTATTTACACTTGGAGCCCCACATAAAGGTTTGTTTAAAACAAGGGAGAGGGTAATTTGTAGTGTCTAGGTATGAAACATTTATTTAATTAAATAGAGAATTTTTCTCTGAGCCAATAAATGTTTTATAATAATGCTAGTTAATTGCATCAGATTCAGGATAATACAGTAGAGAAGATCATTTCACCCATTAGTAACTGTTAATCAGTTCTACTAATCTAGTTTCTCCCTGTTTTGTTTTATATATACAATTAATTACTCTTGAAGAGACTCACCTAGAAAGCAGTGTAACTTTTATCAAATCATACAAAATCTGTATAGGATCAACTTTTAAGAAAGAGAGGAACTCAAGCCAGATCATGTCGGTTTACCACTCCATCCCAAATGTCATTAAAGCATCCTTCCATAACTGCTGTTGTGCAGGTATTCTGCTGAAATGGCCTGGTAGCTGATCTTCTGCTCATTCTGGTTTTGAGCAAGATATTTAGTCAGGCAGGAAGTCAAACAGTATTCTAGTAATTCTCTCAACTAAGCTAGAGCAAGTACATGGCCTTATGAAAATCTTAACCTTTCACTTTGTGATGCTTTTATTTTCAAAGAAGTCTACAGGATTGGACATGCAGTCTGCATGAATTGCTATAAAGTCTGAGTCCTAAATTCCTTGAAACAAATTCAGCATCTTGTAGAATACTGAGAACATAGGTGTTTAACTTTGGAAAGTGTACAAAATGTATTTTATAGCTGTAACTATAAAAACTAGAGAAAATTATCCATCAAAATATCTTGCCCTCAACCAATAATTCTTCCTGTAACGTACACCGATAATTCATTATTTTTATGTTCTACGATCTTGCAGATTAAAATGTTCTATGTCAAATGCTTTATACCTGATATTAATCTTAAAAAAAAAAAATCTCCTCCAGATGATGATGGCCCTAGTCCTCCTGAGCAGTTTACAGCAGTAAAGTTGTCTGACACCAGGTAACTTAATAAATATACACAAGCTTTGATGTCCAATTCAGTTTTTTTGAAAATGTAATTTAAACAGTTGTGTCTTTCTTCTAACCCTGAACCAATATTTGTTATACTTCAAAATTGTTTTATGATGATGCTACCTTTCTTTGGTAAACTGAATGCCCTTGGATGTTTTAACTTTAAAATATTATTCTGTGTGTCTTTGCCTATCTATCCATCCCCTTCCCCAATTTAAGGATTGCACTGAAGTCTGGCTATGGCAAATACCTTGGTATAAATTCAGAGGGACTGGTTATAGGGCGTTCTGATGCAATAGGATCGAGAGAACAATGGGAACCTGTCTTCCAAAATGTAAGCTATCTAGGATCTTCTATCTATCTTCTATCTCTATGTATAAAAGCCTTAGTCTGTCTGTCCATAATGCTTTATTCACACTCTGATTAGCTGACTGAAGCAACCAATCAGAGTGCTCCAGGAGCATTCGGACAGGAGGCGACAGCGCAGCAGAGCACCACAATAACACTTGGGACAGAGGGGATGGAGCACTGGCCTTGCTCCCTCCCCCCTGACTCTGCTGCTTGCAGGCGACAGAGCACAGGGCTGGACATAGGGGAGGGTGCACAGATCCAGGCGTGGATTCCACCTCGCTGCCACATCATGGGGGGGAATTAAGCTGAACGAGAAGTGGGGCTCCATCTCTCCCCCCCCCCCAAATGACAGAGGGGAACTGAGGGCCTGGAACAGGTGGGCGAGGCCTCTTGTCTTATGAGATCCTTCAGCCTCTTGTCTTAAGCGGCAGG
>NW_017729033.1:79979415-79989805 GCF_001723915.1 Gavialis gangeticus | reverse complement strand
GCCCTGGGGCCCCCCCCCCCCCCCCCCAAATGTGCTGTGGCAGGTCCAGCAGCAGGTCCAGCCTCGCCACAGCATCCAACAGATGAAAAAGGAAAATAAAAAAAAAACAAAAGCACAAAAAAACATAACACTGGCCCCAGCCCTGCTTTTTGGAGGCAGAGGGGGACAGCAAGGACAGACTGGCACAGCAGAGCACCACCATGACAGCGGGGAATGGGTGGGATGGAACGAGGGGAGGGGCACACAGCCAGACACAGGGGCAAGGGGGGAGCCCTACAGGGCCAGAGGCATAGCAGCGGCAGCATGGGACATTGCATGGCGGTGCTCCATTCCCGCCCACCCCTCCTTATCATTCTTCACGGGCAGTTGGCTGGTATTATTTACTTAAAGTTAACATTCTTAATAGAAAATATACATTTATAATACTTCAAAAGGTATGCTTTATTCTGACAGTAAAATAATAACATGGCAAATATTGCAAGATTGTAAAGCAAACAGTTGACTTGTAAATTGCAGTCAAATAAGTACATTGGCACCTGGACTTCATAAGGTTGGTTGGTGTTTTCTGCAGTATTTTAGAAGTTAACTTTTATAGGTTAAATTTAATGACTAACGTTTGTAATACTAACCACTATTTGGTGGTGTTTCTACAGGGGAGAATGGCTTTACTAGCAGCAAACAGCTGCTTTATCAGATGTAATGAAGAGGGAGACATAGAAGCCAAAAGTAAAATGGCAGGTGAAGAAGAAATGGTCAAGGTAATTTATAAGATGGATAATTTTTGATTGTTGTTGTCAGTGTGAGTATTATAATGCAAAATGTAAGAATGCGTACTTTGAAAAACATTTATGGAAGAGTTGGTCATAGATAACCTCGGATCTAATAATCATAAGTTGATTATTTAATTTAAATGAAAGGATAAGCAGAATTAGCGAAACTTAGCTACTCTTAAGAACCTATTTCAAAAAGACAAATCTTAATAAAACTAAGGGAACTTATTAGTAAAGTCAACTGGACAAGAGCACAAGGACTTTAAGGCAAAGGAAGTTTGGAATTTCTTTGCTTCAAAAATGGAACATACAACCCAAGCAAAAAGAAGAGAAATTTGTCAGAAGGGGTATGCCAGAAGTTGATGAATAACCATTTCAAATATTGTTAGGACTAAGCAAGAGAGCCTACATGGAATGGAAATGAGATTGATCAATAAAGCAAGTTGTGTCTTAAAAATGAAGAAGTATGAGGCTCGCCAAAAGTCCAGCTAAGTTAGACTTTGAAAAGGAGATACCAGCAAGAGGGTTTTTCAGACATATAAATAGAGAAAACAAAAAAAGGAGTTCCACAAGCTGTAAATCCCTAGATCCTTCAGCCTCTTGTCTAATGACTTGCTTTCCAAACCCTTTATCACCTTTGTTGCCTGCCTCTTGACTCTTGAACTTCTTCATGTCCTTTTTAAAACATGGAGCCCAGAACTGCACACAGTACTCCAGATAGGGCCTAACCACAAGAAAAAGATGGGCTAAATAGAGAGGCACTAACACCTCCCATGTCTTAGACCTGATGCATAATTGTATAGAAATAAAAATTAATATTTAAAAAACTAAGAAAAGCAATGTAATCTTCATCTCAATTCTATGAGCCAAAAATATGACATAGCTGTGAAAAAGGCAAATGTTGTGTTAGGAGTGGTATTTCCAGTTGAGAAAGTAAAAATGTAAATGCTGTTATTAAGATTATTGATGAAGTCTTACCTAGAGTACTGTGTGCAGTTCTGATCACCCATATTCAAGCTAGATGGGTTCAGATTCAAACTGGAGGAGTTGCAGTAAAGGGCTATGAGAATAACCAAGGGAATTGAGAGCCTAATGTAAGACACTAAGGGCTCCTATACATGTGCAGGGAGTCTGCTCCAACATGATGTAATTCCAGAGCGTTGGAAAGGACTCGATTAATCAAGTCTGCTGGAGCATGGAAATTTAATTCTACTCCAGCAGCCTTCAGTGTCGCATGTATCAGCATCCCCACACTGAAAAATGGTGGCGGGGCACTTTAAACTAAAGCTTGTTTGAGTTTTGGTTTAGCTCCACCACCATTTTTTAGCAGGGGGATGCTAGTACATGTGACGCTCCAGGCACTTTTAATTAGCATGGATCTTGGAGCTGCACTAATTTAAAGCTCCCTTCTTCCCCCCATGCCCCTGCCTCCTGGAGCACACGTATAAACACCCTAAAAGAGCAGCTTGCCAAGCAGATCAAAGGCTGAGAAGAGGATATCATTTCTATCAATAAATGCCTTGTTGGATGGGCAGGAAAGGATACCTGAGAGGAAGAACAGGTATTTAAGGTAAAGGTCAGCACTGGCACAAAATGGGAATAATTTGAGCATAAATAAAAGTTACCCTGGAAATTAGGAGGCTTCTAACCATCAGAAGACAACAACCTGTTAGTAGGAGTACGTTTTGGGGGAAGGGGGAGTGCAGAATCCTGGCTTGTTTTAGCATGCAGCTTGTTTGGTGTGTGAAAGGGATTATACAGCAATAGCAGGGAGCAGGACCTGATGCTACCGGGAGGTCCTTCCTAGGCCTCTATTCCAACTTCAGAAAACATTTTTGTTTAGTAATGTTCTTTGATTTTTCATTAGGAAATTACCAAGCTGAAAAACTCAACATCTGTTAAATTGTATTATCCAATATACATTCTGAATAACTTGGATGTCAAAATATTTTTTTGTCAACAGCTATATTTAAATAATGTGCATTTTCTGTTTTGTTCTCTCTTCTTAACTGACAAGATCCGTACTTGTGCTGAAAGAGAAACTGAAAAGAAAGACGATATTCCACAAGAAGACAAAGGAAATGTTAAACAATGTGAAGTCAATTACGTGTACGTGGTTTGAGAGCAATTCAGGTGTTATCCTTCTACATTTAAAGTATTCTGTCCAGTAAGAACCATCTGTGCTCAGATACCCAATTTTCCCTTGCATAAAACCTTTCTAGGCCCTGAGTCTTGAACCTACCATGCTTCTAGTTGAATTAACTCATTAATGTGCTGGTCACAGACTCTGACCGTTCGGAAACCTTGTTGAACATCCAGTAGCTGAATTCATAGCGCACACAGTGAAATGTGAGAGACCGCAATGCTTCTCTGCCAGTTTAATCTATACATGGAACTCGAGATCTTAGTACAATTGTTGAATGTTATACATGCTTCAGTAGAACTGGAAATGTTATCACATTCTTTATTTTTCTTTTTAGAAAAAAGTTCCAAAGTTTCCAAGACCACAAACTCAAAATAAGCCAAGAAGATGCTAAAGCTCTCAAAAAAGCCAGAAAAGAAGGCACTTTCCATGAGACGCTGCTAGACAGGTAATTTCCATCCAAAAATAATTTACTAAGTAAACAAAAATTTTGGAACTCTAATATACCTAGAGCACTAAAGACAACTAGAGTTAAGGTTGCCTAATTTTTCCTCTGTGGTCCGTTTTCTGTATTTTCAGCAAAATAGGTTTGGTCAGTTGAGAACAAATTTTTTGATGTATAAAAGCAAACTTCTTGTAACTTGTTCTTTCATCTGTTTCCCTCCAAGAACCCTTTTCTCATTGAGTATGACACAGAATCCAATAATAGGAAGCCTAGTTGTTCTAAATTATGGAATCCTTTTTCTTTTTCAGGTAGAAGCAGAAAGCGATTCTTTTTTTTTTTAATGCTGAAAATTAGTTTGTTAATGCTCAAGTCAGAAAATGTTGCAATTTTAAGTTTACACATGTGGCCATTGAGTATATTCTTTACTGTGTTTCTAGATTCCCTATGGCCAAAATGTAACTTCTTCAGAGTCAGCCAGCTTTGAAGTTACAGTGCTATCTATCTAGATTTAAAGGCGGCTGAACTGCAAAGCTGGATAGCCCTGGTGAAAAGTTATTTTCTAAATTGTGGTAATCCAAAGAGTAATGCAAAAAGAATACTACTAGTAATGGCTGATTCTTGAAGATTTCAAAGTATGCTAGACTGTTCTTCCTTACTTATTTTTAATTACCTTTTCCATAAAGGTTTTGGGTGTCTGTCCTCTCCTCTCCACCCTCCCATGGATTTATAGATTTAGAGTTATACTATGGGTGCATCTGCATGGTCATTAATGCACTTCTGCTAATGCTTAGTAAATTTTGTACCTCCATTGTGAGGTACTAAAAGAAGGTGCATTAGCCTTTTTTAATGTGAATTAGTGAAAGCGCATAGTTTTTGTGATGCTTGAATGCATGATAAAATAAGCTAATGTGCGCGTGTGGAGGCGCCCCATGTTTCCCAGTATGGGTTTGCCCTTGTCTGAATGGCTTCATATGGCAGTATATAACATTCGCACAAAAAAGAATGAACCTGTCATAGACTGTGACTGCAGCCAAAATTTCAAAATAAAAATTCTTTCACTAAGTGAATTTCCTGAACGTCGTTAGATTTGTAATGCTTTAATATTTAAAACAAAATATTTAATGTAACATTTACATTACTGAATACGAGCTTGTAGCATGTTCTGTAGAAATACTAAGTTTTGTCCTGTATACTTAATAACAGACCGGGGGGGGGGGGTTGTGCTTTTTTAGTTCTATAAACACCTCTTAATGCAGATGCAAATACTAATAGTGCAGTGGCACAAAACAATGTACAAGTCAGAAGTACTGGTTAGGTCTCTTGTTCTAGCTGCTACCTTATTTGCCTTGTAATAGTCAGTGCTCACATTTATTTCCCTTAACTTAAATTTTATTTCACCACTCTCTTTTCATGTAGGAGAGCAAAACTGAAAGCGGATAGATACTGCAAGTGATGAACAACTGACTCGTGCTTTTGTATCTTGTTTTGTTTGTCTTCTGAACATACCATCTGAATAAGACATTTTGCAAGGTTTATTTTATTTATTCTAATTTTGATTAATTGTATTTAATGGTGTTAAGTATTTATATGAGTTGACATCAAGCATTTCTCTGCCTAAGGATGTCATTTCTTCATTTATGAACACCATTTAGTTGAATATTTTATAGTAAAAAGTTTTGATATGCAGATTTTTCATCAGGAACCAAATTACTTCAGCAATTGAACTATACCAGATGAAAGTGGCAACTTGGTAATTTTAAGTGTTAATAATCAAGCAGAGAAGTAATACTGAATACAAAAGAGAAATGAACAATTAACCCACTGTGGTTTTATTGAACAAATGAGTAGTACTTCTGCATAAAATTAAGCTCTTCATGCGTAGGGAACCAAGTCTTCAGCTTCACTTCAGTGGAATTATGGTGCCTTAGACCAAATGAAAATTTGGTTTCCGGTTTTCAAGTTTCATTGGAAATGCCGAGTATATTAAACATTAAATGAATAGAGGTATAACTTGCGTACCGGAAAGGCATGGTGGAGTAAACATGAAAAACATGCAGGAACTTAGGTTTATGATAAAGAGCGATCTCTTAATGTCCATATTGCTTATTTTTACTTAATCTTGTAAAGAGTAAAAAAGGTAAATTTTAATTGAAATTTTGATAGCTTATACCAACTGTGTACATTTGCTTTTAGGTTTAATATTAAAAAAAGTAATATACTGACTTTGAAATTCTGTGCATTTCTGGTAAATAATATTTCCAGTGCTTTTTTTTTCTCTCTCTCTTGGAAAAAAGTTTTTTTTTTTAAATAAAGTGCCTCTATTGGAAGTACTAACTGCAATGATTGCAACCCTTCCTTCACATTTTTTACCTATTTTCTGAAGTTATTCTCTTACTGTGCTCAGCTTTTTCAAAGGACTAATTGGCATCTCTTCTTTTTCTCGTGGTGGCCATAATTCTCTGCGTGTGAACTTGTAGTACAGAGTTGTCTCTAAACTAAGATATAATATATACAATTATATATTGTATAATATACAGTATGATGACTAATATACATTATCTGTTCTCAGTGGTGGCAAATGACAGCACATGGAGCAATGGTCTCAAGCTGGAGCAAGGGAAGATTAGGTTAGATTTTAGGGAACAACTTGCTCATGGGGAGGATAGTAAAACACTGGAACAGGTTACCCCAGGGGTGGGCAATTTATTGGGCAGAGGGCCGCTTACTGAGTTTTGGCAAGCCATTGAGGGCTGCATGACAAGCAGCCCAGGGCAGATAAATATTAATTTTCTAAATTTTTTAGGGGCCCTGCAGGCCAGATAGAATGACCTGGCGGGCTGCATCTGGCCCCAGGCTGCATTTTGCCTGCCCCTGGATTACCCAGAGAGAGTTGTAGAATCTCCATCCTTGGAAGTTTTTAAGACCTAGATAGACAAAGCCTTGCTTAGGATGATCTAGTTGGGGATGGTCCTGCTTTGAGCTGGGGGTTGAACTAGATGACCTCCTGAGGCCCCTTCCAACCCAAATTTTCTATGATTAGGATGTATAAAAAGAATGTAGTACCCAAGAGTGTATATCTGTCTAAATGAGATTTAATCAGTTGTGCCAATTAAAAGTTCATGGACACTTCATAGCAAACCATTAAAAAAAGAAAAAAAAACATAGCTACTCACAGTTACTTAAAACCATTATTGAACATTCCTATATTCAGAGTAAATTACAGCTGGTGGTGAAGCCCAGCTGAAAAAACATTACAAGTTTCATAGTCATGAGAGCATGTTATCATTTTAAAAATATGATATATGTTGCTTGTGTGAATTTATGCAACTGCAATTGTGAAAATAGTCATTAGATGCATAGATTTTTCATGTGACAAAGTAGTAGTAAGTGTGTGTGGCAGGATCTTACTGCCTCTAAATATTTGGTTGTTTACTGCAGCATCCTCTTTATTGGCACATGGACTGCTTTGGAAAAGTTTGCTGGTCTGTTCGCTCTCCTATGGCTCAGTATGCCCCTAGGTAACAGGAGGGAGGGGCAGGATATCTCACAGCTATTGTGGAATCAGCCCCCAAACAGGTGGCCTTTGCATCAGTATAGGTGCCTGGAGATCTGCAAGATATGATGTGTAAACATTTTGCTTATTTCACAGTGTGGACAAACCCCTTATCCCCATAGAATTATCCCTATGGAAAATTAGCTTTGTTTCTTTCCACGCCCTTTGAAGAGCAGGGGTGGATTCATGAGAGGTCATCCTTGTCTTGGGTCTGTCTTGTCTGCATTTGAAAGCTACAGGCATAATAATAGATGATAATACGTGTGTAAAGGCACATGTGGTACGCAAGTAAATATGATAAATTCTTTCTAAGATTATAACTTGAACACATGAGCTATACAAATCCAATCCTTTTTTTGAATATCTTTAAGCTTATCATCCTTAGTATTTTATAGCAATGAAATCTAAACAAATACTTAGTTTTTAATGTATTTACAGGTATCACATTCAAGTTTCTTACTTTCTGGTGCCATAAATGACTCCAGCTTACTCTCTTTCAGAATATAGGAACAAGAGGACAAATCTTTATTTTTGTTATTCATTCTTATTTTGCTTGGATTTTTTTTTTGGGGGGTGGGGGTGGTTATTTACCTCCATCAGTCCCTTTATCACTTACCTCCTAAACTGAGCATTTCTATCCTCTATGTTCATTACCCATGCCTAAACATTTCTTTCAGCCATAATATTTTGAAGTAAGGGGACGAAACTGAACACAGTGTTTCAAGTGAGAAATTCTTTTATGATTTTTTTTTTATTTTGATTTTGTTCTTATGTATCCTAACATTGCTTTTACTCTTAATACTTGCTGTAGAGAGCTTGCAAAAGGTAAGATTCTGAATGATGGTCAGCATAGCTTCATCGCAGGCAGATCTTATTTTACCGACCTCATCTACTTCTAGGACCAGGTAACTTGCCACCTGAACACGAGAGAGCAGGTTGACATTGCATACCTTGACTTCCAAAAGGCCTTTGATCTAGTACCCCACAATGTCCTCATGAGAAAATTGTAGGATTGTGGGCTTAACTCCAAGACAGTCAGGTGGATGAGAAACTGGCTGCAGGATAGAACCTGGAGAGTCCTAGTGAACAGATCTGTGTCATCCTGGTGAGAAGTGGGCAGCAGTGTCCCGCAAGGGTCAGTGCTTGGTCCAGTATTTTTTTCAATATCTTTATTAACGATTTGGATATGGGGTTGAAGAGCTCACTGGCCAAGTTTGCAGATAGGCTACAGTTATAGGCAGACCTAGACAGGCTAGCAAGTTGGGCGGATTGGAACCTGATGAAGTTCAACATTGAGAAATGTAAAGTGCTCCACCTTGGGACAAGCAACCCCCAACACACCTACAGGTTTGGCGGCACCAAACTGACTAGCACCACAAATGAAAGGGATCTGGGGGTAACAGACTACAATATGAATATGAGCCGGCAGTGTGATGCTGTAGCCAGTAGGGTAAATAATACTCTAGCATGCATCAATCAATGCATCTCCAGCAATACCAAGGTGGTGATTCTTCCGCTCTGCTCAGCACTGGTGAGACTGCAGCTGGAGTACTGCATCCAGTTCCAGGCACGACACTTTAACAAGGATGTGGACAAGCTTAAGAGATTCCAAAGAAGAGCCACCTGTATGATCAGAGTTTTAAAAGGCAAGTCATATGAAGAAAGTCTGAGGGATCTGCGATCCTTCAGCCTGAAGAAAAAGCTGAGAGGGGACCTGGTAGCAGCTTACCACTACACTAGGGGAGTACGTCAAGGACTCGGTGAGCAACTGTTCACCTGAGAGGAAAACCAGGAGTAATGGCCACAAACTCCTGGAAGACTGATTCAGGCTCAACGTTAGGCAAAACTCCTTCACAGCCAGAATGTCCAGACTGCAGAATAAGCTCCCTCCAGAGGTGGTGCAATCACCTACCCTGGAAATCTTCAAGAGGAGACTAGACAGACACCTTGCTGGGGTCAGCTGACCCAGTTGTCTTTCCTGCTAGGTGCAGGGAGCTGGACCCAATGATCTTCTGAGGTCCCTTTAGGCCTATGAATCTATGACCTGATAAGAAGGGCACTCAGTAAAACACTGATTTTAAAAAAGGAAATTGCAAAAAGTAATAGCTGAACAACTTGAGAAATTAGCAAGTTTTTACTTTTAATGAAGCAGATGCAACATAGATGAGCTACAGATACCTGTATTTGGCAAGGAGGCAAGTAGAAGTGGACATCTTGACAGAAAAATAGATAAACATTGGCATGAGATGGGGGCATCTTGGACATAAATACAGGGGCCGTGAATAGAGATGCACCAATACACCGATTCGATATTGGATTGGCACCAATATAAAGAAAATTTAATATATTGGAAATCGGCCATATCAGGCCAATAATTTGGCCGATAAATGGCCCTTGCCACGTGTACAGCCGCAGCACAGCCTGGCAGCGTGGAGAGCTGCCTCCAGCTGGTAAGTCTCGTGTGGGGGGAGGGGGAAAGGAAGGGGTGTGGGAGGCCAGATCAAGGCCTCCACAGTGAGGGAGGAGGGGGGCTGGGGCAAATGCTGCCCAGCCAGGGCAGGGTGGGTGCAGGATGGGCGGGCGGATGAGAATAGGATGGGATTCAATCCTGAGAAGTGCAGGGTACTGCTCCTAGGAAGAAAGAGCCAGCAGCATACCTATAGGCTGGGGAACTCCTTTCTCATCAGCACAGAAGCAGAAAGTGATCTTGGAGTCATTATTCATTCCAAGATGAACGTGGGCTGCCAATGTGAGGACGCTGTCAGTAAAGCTAACCGCACCTTGTAATGCATCCACCGATGCATCGTGAGCAGGTCCAAGGAGGTGATCCTCCCCCTCTATGCGACACTGGTCAGGCCACAGTTGGAGTACTGCGTCCAGTTCTGGGCACCACACTTCAAGAGGGATGTGGACAACATGGAGAGGGTCCAGAGTGTCAAGGAAAATTTTGATTGAATGCTGCCAATGCAGAGAGAATTAAAGCTGACATGCGCAAGACAGGCTCATGGAATTTTCCATTGGGCTCACCCAGCATGTGTCCCCTGGGCGACCCCAAGAGCTGTCAGTCAGGCTGACCTACTTTTCAGCCCTGCGCATGCTTGGTAACAGCGGAGAGCTCAGACTCACACATGCTCAGTCAGCTAAGAGCATGATGTCATTCGGCTAGAAAGTTCTTTGAGGGACGCATTCTAATTGGCCACCAAATTGTTTTAAAAGGTTAAGGAGCCCCTCCCTCGGGGGGAGATCCGTTCAACTGAGGACAGAGGCTACTTATTAGGGACTGTCCCTCAGTTAGATCTCCTCCAGCGTGGGCTCTCGCTGCTTTTCGTACCTCGGTCTTGCTGTGTTGATTCTCTGGTTACTGGACTGTTCTGGCTTGGACTCTGACTTTGCTTTCAGATCACCCTCAATACAGTGGCTACAACTTACCTGGCTTTCGACTTCGGCTATCACCTCGACTATCCGATCGTCCTTCGGGA
>NW_017729033.1:79977881-79979188 GCF_001723915.1 Gavialis gangeticus | reverse complement strand
CTGTTCAGCCTCCACAAGAGAAGGCTGAGTGGAGATCTGGTGGCCGTCTATAAACTTGCCAAGGGGGACCAGCGGGGAATGGGAGAGGCCTTGTTTCCCTGAGCACTACCCAAACTAACTAGGAATAATGACCACAAGTTGATTGAGAGTAGGTTCAGGATAGACATCAGGAAGCAGTATGCAGTCAAGAGTGGCCAGGATCTGGAACCAACTTCCAAGGGAAGTGCTCGCTCCCACCTTGGGGGTCTTCAAAAGGAGGCTAGATAATCATGTAGCTGGGGTCATTTGATTCCAGCATTCGTTCCTACCCAGGGCAAATCAGTCTTGATGATCTGCTTGGGTCCCTTCCAACCCTAACAACTATGAAACTAGGACATAGCTGCAACTCGTTGGAGGGGGGGAAGTGCAGGGGGACAGCTCCCACCACCACACACTGCTCAGCCAGGATCCACTGGTCCGATAGCTTGTCCAGTGCTTGCCCAGCAGCTCCCACCACTCATCTGGGAGGGTGGGAGAAGACCGGGGTGGGGGGGTGCCCCTGAGTGTGCATGGGGTGGGCTTGGGCCAGGACTGTGCCAAACTCTTCCCAACAGGGCAGGGCTGGGAAGCAGCTGCACGGACTTTGTGATGGTAGCCACTTCCCAGTATAGCCCTGCCCTGCCAGAAAGAGCTTGGCACAGGCCTGGGGGCACATGCCCCCCACACCCATGCCCTCCCAGACAAGTGGCAGGAGCAGCAGTGGGAGCTGCAGGCGAGCACTGGACAAGCCACTGGACCAGCGGCTCCCAACAAAGCAGTGCGCAGCTATAGGAGCTACTGCCCCCAACCCCGACAAGCTACAGCTCTGTCCCACTTCTGCCGCACCCTGGCTGGGCAGTGCTTGCCCCTGCCCCAGCTTCAGTCCCCTACTCCCTCTCCATGGGAGCCTTGATCTTCCCCCCACACCAGACTTACCAGCTGGAGGCAGCTCTCCATGCTGCAGGACTGGTAGCGGAAATCGGATCAGAATCGGCCGATATGCCTCTTTTAAAAATTGGCTATCAGTATCAGCCGTTAAAATTTCTTATTGGTGCACCCCTAGCATGAGACTTGCTTTTTGCAATGACCTTGGGGAGCTTAACTGCATGTTTCATAGTTTCTAGGGTCGGAAGGGACCTGAGCAGATCATCTAGTCCGACCCCCTGCCATGGCAGGAAAGAGTACTGGGGTCAAACGACCCCAGTAAGGTGGTCATCCAACCTCCTCTTAAAAACCCCCAGGGTGGGAGCCTGCACCACCTCACTTGGAAGCTGGTTCCAGACCCTAGC
>NW_017729033.1:79972649-79977712 GCF_001723915.1 Gavialis gangeticus | reverse complement strand
ATTGGACTGTATGGGTGTCTACGCCACAGTCCCCCAGCTTCCTAATGAGAATGGGGTGAGAGACAGTATCAAAAGCCTTCCTGAAGTCTAGGAAAACTATATCCACTGCCACCCCTGCATCCAATGATTTAGTGACCTGGTCATAAAAGGCCACCAGGTTGGTCTGACAGGACCTGCCGCTGATGAACCCGTGCTGGTTGCCCCTGAGCATGCAGTTTCCTGCTGGCCCCTCCTGGATGTGTGCCAGAATAATTTTCTCGAACAGCTTGCCCAGGATCAAGGTAAGACTGACTGGCCTGTAGTTTCCCGGGTCTTCTTTCCTCCCCTTTTTGAAGATGGGAACCACGTTGGCCCTCTTCCAGTCCTCCGGCACCTCTCCAGCCATTCTTGTGGGCAGTTTCACTGGACTGATTGTGAAAGACCAGCTAGTCTCTCTGAAATTTCTCCACCAAGCACAAATATAAGTCATTCTTTCTGCATCGCACCCTAGCTCTAGAACAAAAGTGAGTCACAAGAATATAGGAAAAGGTCTCAAACAAATTTTAAAAATGGATTCTCCTTTAAAGAGGAGGAACAATGGGAAGTGGTGGCTTTTCTCTTGCATGCTGGCAGAGTTCCAGTCTGCCCCCCCACATGCCCCAGCCTGCCTCACAGTAGGGCCTGGGGAGGGAGGTGCAGCAGGGCTGGAGGGGCACTGGGTCAGGATTGGCTATTGATGTTTACAAATGGGTCCTGGTACAAAAAAGGTTGAGAACCACTACTCTAGGACACTATTGCAGACAACAGTCTCTTAGAGTGCAGACCCACACGACCTGAACACCAAAAGCAACAGCAGGCAAGAGGCTATCCAAACATTCCTACATACCTCAGAACATCATTGGTGTTTGGCTATGAAATAAATTTTGAATGTGTTTAGCTAGTAGAATTGATTCATAAAATCATAGATTGTTAGGGGCTGGAAGGGACCTTGCAGATCATCGGGTCCAGCCCCCCTGCTCTAGGCAGGAAGACAACTGGGGTCAGGTGACCCCAGTGAGGTGACTGTCTAGTCTCCTCTTGAAAACCTTTGGGTAGGTGACTGCACCACCTCTGGAGGGAGTTTATTGCACAGTCTGGTCACCCTGACTATGAAGGAGCTTTTCCTGGTATTAAGCCTGAAGCAGCCTTCTAGGAGTTTACATCCATTGGTCCCGGTCATCCCCAGGGGTGCCCTAGTGAACAGTTGTTCACCGAGCTGATGCATTTTTCTGATGTAGCAGTAAGCCGCTTTCTAGTCCCTTCTCAACCTTCTCTTCTTTAGGCTAAAGAGGCCCAGGTCCCTCAGCCTTTCCTCATATGACTTTGTCTTGCAAGTCCCTGGTCATACAGGTGGCTCTTCTCTGGACCCCCTCAAGTTTTTCCACATCCTTATTGTAGTACAGCACCCAGAACTGGACCAGTACTACAACTGCAGTCTCATCAGCACTGAGTACAGCGGGAGTATCACTTCTTTAAATATTCTAGTTTTAAAGATTCTAAAATTTAGATTCTAGTCATTCTAAATTTTTATTTCTTGTGGAATATGTGACATTGTTCTTTCCCTCTGGTAAAGTTCTTCATCCTTCCTCTCAGTCTTCCCGCTGTTTCTGCTTGTGCTAAATACAGCCTGTGAAAAGCTGGCTTGAATCATATCCATAGCAGGAAGAAACATGAAGATTTGTTAAGATGATTAAACAGGCTTGTCTTTAGAGCCAATCCAGAACACGTAAAAGAAATGCTGTTCGCCAAGAACAAGAATAAAGGCATGTGGATCTGAGGCTGAAAAGTATCCTGATGGGAGTAAGGGAAAAATCCTCCAATTACTAGTCTCAGAACAAATGACACCACTGGATTTCTACTACAACAGATCTGTGCTGGGCTAGAGAAAAATGTTCAAAGAAATGGAGTCTCTGGTGATCAGAGGAATTCTTTCATTCCCCAGAGACATGCAGAACTGCAACAAATAAATGAAGATCAGAGAGCTGAACAACTAGCACTCTGAGGAAGGTTTTGGGAAGTCTGACCACTAGGGAGGCATTCATAGAAAATGAATTTGTTGCAGCAGATGATCTTCAACTGTGGCTTTATGGCCCTAGGATAGACTGACTAATAAGAAAAGTTTTAAGCTAGAAAACTGAGACACTTGTTATAAATGATTCAGGTAAGGTCCACACTTGGTGTTAATATGCAGGAAGAGGAAAATCAGGTGAATGAGGATATAGCAGTGAATGAAAGAGTACTGAGAGGTAAAAAAATAGCAAGGAAAGAGAATGAACTAGCATTTAAAACAGCAGTAGTCAGGTAGGCAACGGCAGGAAGATTATTCTAAGAAATTAAACAATGAAGATGTCTGCTAATGCAGAAAACAAAATGAATTTACTAGAACTAATGATGGAGTAAGTAAAAATCATTAGAACAGAATATGAGAGAATGGCAGTCATGATTGGTACGCAGGTGTTGTATAGGTGTAGTGTGCGCTATTCAGAAACATGGAATTAAAGGTAAAGATTGAGTACTGTTGTGCAATAGTGCAACAGTTTGGAACACTCCTGAAAGACTGCGAAGGAAGTTCTAATGAAGGTCTGTCCTCAATATCCAAGGATTTTATTTTGAGTAAAAATGTTTTTAATGATTCATATTAATACTGGGGGTGTCCATCTGGTTGTGTGGCAAAGATGGTACCTGGGCTGGACCCCAGGCCTTCCCAGGGAAGGACAAAGGGTGGCAACAGTTCTTCAGCCAGGAGGCACTTTTTAGGGCCTGCAGGCTGACCAGATCATTCTTCCTTTCAAGTGGACAAGATGGGGCCTGGCCCTCCCCCACACCTTCTGGACCACATCTGCAACCTCAGATTTGACATGGGAGTTCAGAGTTGTAGACCATTTCCTAAATGACCATATCCTACCCCAGCTGAGGACTACCCATATCATTTTTGACAGCTACAGACAATGACCTTGCACAGGTGCATTTCTGAGATAACATACAGTGTGAGAGCCTTCCTCTGTACATTCCTTTCCTTCCTTTTACTTCTTAGGGATTCCTCCCTGACTCTGTAAATGGGGATAACTTCTGATCAAGCAGGGACTATTAAAAAAAAAAAAAAGTAGTGGGCAGTTTCAGGAGAGAAGGGTTTTACCCAAAGTATTTTTCAATTTTGAAAGAAAGAGATGCCTTCAATGTATACTGGACCTCAAGGAACTAAATTCAGTCATAAGAACTCTGATTCTCTGTGTTTTCTGGTGTTCACAATCCACCTCATTCACACAACCCTGGGCACTAGTAGCAGAGCTGTAGTGTTAGCACATCCTATGAGTAAGAGTTTGTGGATGACAAACAAGTTGTAGTATAATGCATCTTTGCCTTGTAGGCAACAAGGTTGCCACATTAATTACCGTACTAACTTGAATCCAAGATTAGGTTTTTTTCCTAATTTAACAAGGTGGGTAGGGAAGGCCCTCATTTTTTTATTCAAGTAAAAGGCAGTGTAGGGGGGGGGGAGGGGCAAGCAACTGCTGTGGCTCTGTCCCAAGCCCAGGATTGGGATCAGAGTTGGAAGCACAACTGCTGCCTATCCCTACCCCTGCCTGTCTGCCTCTTCAAGTCCTTTCCCCTCTTCCTTGCCACTTACCCTCTGGCTCTGGCAGGGCTCCAGCCACATGCTTGTTCTAGCTCTATAGCCCAGCCTGGTAGTAGCAGCAGCAACTCCATCCCAAGTTCAGGGCCTGGCTGCAGCTGCCACTGCCACTTACCAGGCTAAGCTGGAACTGGAGCAAGCATATACTCCATGCCTTGGGGCTGGAGTGAGGCTAGAATCCTGTTTAAACTGGGTAAACAGTAGGTGGGGGAGCAGAGGGGATGGGGTGAGGCCAAGCATCAGAGATGGAGTGCAGGTGTCAGGGTGAACAGGGATAGGGGAAGCAAGTAGCAGAGGGGCAGATAGTTAAAGGGCAGGTGACGGGGGATAGGCAGCAAGGGTCAGGCTGCTTGACTCCCTGCCTTCTCCCCCCCACCATTTTCACTCTTCCACCTGCCCCCTGCCACTGCTTTCCCTGCTGCAGCAGTGGGACAGAGGAATTTAAGACAACTTTCCAATTAGATACTATAAATGGAAAATTACAACAAATACTTTGTTAGCATTTATTGTAATTAGCTATAATTATAGTGGGGGGGTTGTCTTAAATCCAGTCATCTTGGATTTGGGTAAATATGGTATATACTACCAGAATGGAAACAAGAATGTTCAGCTACCCTTTATCCCATTGGCATTTGGTGCATTAGTTTATCCATGGAAATGTTGCATAACTTGCACATTAGCATAGTTAATTTAGCTGGTGGTCTTCATCCAGCAGATTATAACAGTGAATCCAGATACCACTGATAAGTGAAAAATTGATGTACTTCTATGTGTACTTTTTTTTCTTCCAAGTAGGACCTAGCAAAATTGTGTCCGAGTCCCAAAGAAATGAGTGTTAATGAATTCCTGTTGTTAAGTACTAAGAGAAATCTCCAGAGTGCATTGATAAAAGATGCTTCCATCAAAAATGCTCATCTGTGCAGTCATGCCAAGTGTTTACCATTTCTTAAATGTCTGTATTGGTTTCACATTGCTTTCCTGCTTCTTTTTATGTTGAAGGTTCAATGCGAGTCCAAACCAATCTGCACTTATGAGCTGATTCATTCCTCCTACACGCTCCTACACATCCCATGTTTGCCCAAGACTCTCAAACATTGTAATCTGGTTCTTTTATACTTTTCTGAAACTGCCTTCATCAACGCCGCCTACTCATTAAATTTTACCATTAACATTTTCCAAAAACATTCCCACCTCTTCCACCTCTTCATATCTCACCCATTTTTTATAAGACAGTAAAAAAGTGATTACTTTATAGATATGAAGTATCTCAAATGCCTCCAGGAGGCCTCAAATGCCTCTACACAAATGCTCGCAGTATGGCTGACAAGCAGGAAGAACTCACCCTCCTGCTGGCTGACACTAGCCCGGACTTAGTGGGGATTACGGAAACATGGTGGGACTCATCACATGA
>NW_017729033.1:79967343-79972437 GCF_001723915.1 Gavialis gangeticus | reverse complement strand
CTACTAGGTCCCTTCTGACCCTTAATCTATGAATCTATGTATAGCATTATATAAATAATAGCCAGACTGTCAAAGGTGCTCAGTCTAATGCTATGTCTGTCTCTTCTTTGTGAGTTCATGTACTCCTTGTATTTGATCATCTCCTTCATTCTTGAGCAGAAAAAATAGCAAGATCAAGAAGAAATCAAGAAACAGAGCAATTCAAGAACAAAAAGGATACAAAATACATACTGGTGCTGGAGGCATCTTGTCACTGGGTTGCCTAACAGAAAAGGTAGAATTTTACAGGTGGTATAGCCTTTCTTTTGTAAGACATACAGATTTTTCTCCCCAGAATCGGTACACTCTTTTTAATATACATATTTATTTTTAAGTAGGTTCCATTTTGAGTAGGGCTGTAAGTTGCTGACCTAGCTAAAAAGCAGCCAAGTAACAAATATAGAAGAAATCAAATACAATCAACAAATAGTTTTTCAGTGTAACAAGTGTAGTATGAAATAACCAAATGTTGAAAAGTAAAGCAAGCTAATGTGCCATTGGAGCTGAGATTTCATATAAACAAACTGAATATTTCAGCATATCAAGACTTGTTGGGTACAGTGTGAATTTTATATTACTATATACTGTATTTCCTGTAATCACTTAAATAGATGTTTTCATGTTAAAAATAGTTTAAAATATCTAAATATTATTACTAAGGTATGAAATTCCCATGTGAGTCTGAATGTTTCATTAAACTGAAATAATTTTAACAAATTGACTTTTCATTACTTATGCTGTTTCTTAATTTTGTATTTCACTCAACTTGGAAAATGTGAATAATAGAATTTGTTGGAAAATGATATGTGTTTTCCATGGGAATTTAGACTTTTTGTCATAAACTGAAACTTAACATTTTTGTTTTATGATGAAAAGTTGCATTTTTGCATTAAAAGTAGGCAATTTCTGCTGAAAAATAGTTTTGCAGAAACCAGTTTTTTGTTAAACAGTGGGAAAACCATCAGTCAAGCGTAATTAATACTACTACTCCTTTGCCTTTCTTTAGTACTTCCAGCAAATAATCTCTCTGCTTTGCAATTATTTAAAGGTTCCCAACAATTTGTGAGGTAAGTATATGTTATTCTTGTATTCCTCAGATGGGAAAACGGAAGCAAAGACAGTAAGGATCTTTGAGGAAAGGAATATATATATTTTTTATGTCTGTGCGGAGCCTGGTGCAGGTGTCAATGACCAGAGCTTCTAGCTACTACACTAATATACATAATACTAAGCCACTAAATAATCCATATAAGCCTGCAAAAGGCCAAGAAGTGAGAGTCATCTCAGTACTGATAAGTCCCTCACTTGGTTACTACACTATTAATTTTAATTTTCTTGTAAGTTACTACTCAACAGCAGCTTGTATGACAATTGATTTTCAGGTTTGGAATATCCATTAATTCAGATGAAGGCCGTGAGAGCTGGTAATGTTCACCAAACCTTAAGAGACTTCCCAAGCAGAAAACTTGAAAGACCTCTCTGAGAGAGCCCAAATTGCCCAATTTTCCTATCTTGTGTTTTAACTAAAGCCGTCTTGTGACTTCATGCATTCATGTGACTAAGGATTTGCAAAACTGCTCAGTTAGTCAGACTGACTCTTGTTAATCATCAGTTTTATGTTGCAGCTGGGAAGTCTCAGAATGCCTCAATGTTTGAGTTGCAAAACCTACAATTAATTTAGAGAATTGTATGCTGCCTAATTCAGCTGAGCTGCTGTATGTATATACTCAACTGATGGTGCAATGAGTTCTCAAAGTTTTAATCATGATTATAGCAAAACCTTGTAGTATAGCCTTAGGCAAGTTATTTATAATATGATGACAGGCATTTATGAGGAAAGTAACTCCAAAATATAACTGTGCATTGTAAGAGGATTGCTTACAATCTACTGTTCTACTGTAATTTATGGGGGGGTTGACGTGTGAATCTTGAGATTGACCCAGTGTTTTGACCCAGCAATTTTATTTGTAAATGAATCACTGCAAAGTTACACCATTGCTAGTTGTAATTGTATCCTATTTTATTACAATATTTGATACTAACAGACCTCAAGATATTAAAAAAAACCTGTTAGAGCAGTAAAGCAGTGAAATAGAGTACTCAGGAAAGATCTTTTTCACTGGAGATTTTCAAAAAGAGATAGGGCAAGCATTGGTCACAGTAACTTTCTTGCATTTGGGCAGAGGGTTGGACCAGGTTTACGCTCGAAGCCCTTTCCAACCCTACGTTTCTATCATTGTGGGTTCTTGGCAGCACTCCTATCATCATTATTATTACTGGCTATTTAAAATTCTAATATAATAAAGGGCTTAGTCCATCTGTCTGTCTATCCATCCATAACACTCTTGGAGCACTCTGGTTACTGAAACAACAAATCAGAGTGCTCCAAGAGCATTACGGACAGGCGAAGTGCTGCCGTGACAGCGGGGACAGAGCAGGGGGGGAGGCCAGCGCCACTGGCATCTCCCCTTCCCTCCCCCCACCTTCCCCCCGACCCTGCTTCTTGGAGGCTGTAGCTGCAGCACAGGGTGCTGGCAGAGGGGGACAGCGGGGCAAGCTTGATTTCCCCTATGCCCTCCCCCCACTCCTGGGAGGTGGTGGTGACAGGAGGCATAGGGGAGTTAGGGTTAGCAAGCTTTCCCCTGCCTCCACCCTGCCGTTTTCTTTACAGGCAGTTCACTAGTGTATATCATAATAGAACTAACAAGGGCAGATCATTTTGGCACTACCTATCATCATAATACAGTACAGCATAATCCATTTGTGGCTGTAATTGTGAAAATGAAAGGAGAATCTCTGGACTTGGCAGGATTTTGAAGCAATTCTCCCTGTTCTGTACTTAAACTTCTGATGTTAACCACTACTTCAGAGGGAGGTTTAAGCACCTTGGCCCAACACTGCTTAAGAATGTAGTACAACCTCCGTGTATGGAACAAAAACCACTGATTAAACTATTAATCATACCCAGATAATATACTTTTCAGCATTTGTACCAGATTAGGTGATTAAACCCAAACAATGACAACAGGTCATTATAAGGAATTATTTATTGATGATGATGATTATAATAATAATAATAAAGTAGGGAACAGTTTAAAACCAAACGTAACCTCCCAGGCACTTGTTATTGACACATACCATGCTTCTATAGCTAGATAAATAAATGAAAATCTCTGAGGAGCAAAAACTGAGAAGTCTCTTTCAAGATGAATCAGATCAAAGCAGTTCCTCTCTGAAAAATATACAGTATATCTATATTGTAGTCACTTTTGTGACAATAATGTAACCTGAGTTAATTTTAAATAGCGAGCTTGGATATTGGTTGTAAAGAGTTCAGTTGGCCACATAAGTACTTCAACTAAAAAATCCTTTATTAAAACCAAAGGCCAATCGACATTTTATGCAGCTACTTCATATCTATTTCTATAATGATGTCGCTAGCCTAGATGTAAAAGTTGCTGTGCCATAACAATAATTGCTGTCTAAGTATTTGATCAAATAGCTTTAAGAGGACTAAGCATGATTGCTGATGCTCATTTATCCTGGTTGACACCAGAAGGCTCAACCACACTCAGATAGCTAACCCAAAAAAATGATGGCCCCAATAACCCTACATATATCTTTGTCTGGATGGGAGCTTGTTGGTAACCTTTTTCCAGGACTGTAAACCAGCTGGGGCTGGGACAGATCATTACATCTGTGTATTGCTATCTCTTCCCAAACCTTGAAACTCCTTCCAGTTCATTCCTTCTTATCTGCTCTTTCTCAAAGGCTAGATAAGCATAATAAAACAGAAAACAAGGTCAAAAGCATTTTGTTTTGGCTTTTTTTCCTGTTTTTACATTGGTAGCACTTTACCCCTAACAGCAGGGAACTGAATGTATCCTGCAAAACCCACTCAAGAAAGTGGGTAAATGTCCAGGGAATTGGACAACAATATATTCTATGCTTGTGCAGTTAGACAAGTACCAGTACCTAAGCTAGGTCAGATGTGCCTATACTACACTGCCACCACAGCAGAGATAGCAGCATACACAAGTTCAATCCCTTCATGCTGCCTCCACAAAACTGTGGAAATAGGAACTTAGCCTTATACTGAGTAATCATTGGTTTGGTATGTTGCAATATTTAACTTAGCCCTCAATTTATTGCATGCTTGTCTTTTTTTTTTAGGTCTCTCTAAAAAACTACAAGGCTTCAGTCTAGGGGTGTCAAACTTAAGTCTGCAGGCCAGATCTGGCCAGTGGAGCCATGTCTTGGGGACTGTGGGGCCAGGAATTCAGGAGCAGAGCTAGGAAGGTAGGGCTGCTGTCTAAATCTGGAGCATGGAGGTAGTGGGCAGGTATGCAGGCAGCAAGGGGTATGTGACAAGTGCTTTAGCCCCTACCACAGCCACTCATGCTACTGCTCATGCCACTGCTTGCCCAGCTGCTACCATATCTGGATACATCCTATGAAGAGCCCTGTAGTCCAGATCTGGCGCACGGTGGGGCGGGTGAGTCTGACACCTCTGGTCTACATTGGGGTGACAAAGATTCCCCCTGCAGAGCTGTGTCATTTAGCCTGTGAGGTTCCCCATGGGAGGGGACAACAGAGGCCAGATTTAGCATACAGGTGCCATCTTTGACACCCCTGGCTTAGTGATTAATTATGATACCCCAGATGCATAAATATAACAGGAGTAGGGTCCCACAGTAAGGAATGTGTAGGTAAGACTCTCCTGTGATCAATAGCCCCAACCCTCAGCCTCTCTGCCCAGAATAGCCAGTCTGCTGGCACTGCATAGGAAGACTAGCTCCAGCCCATATTTAAAAGGCCAGGTAACTGTGTGTACATCACAGTGCAATGCCCCAGGGATGGATACAGGGGAGTGGCGGGAGGTGCACTGGTGCAGTAGCACCCCCTTTGATTCCTGCTCCACCCAAACTTCAAAACTAACTGCCTGGCAGTGGCAGTAGCATTTCTGTTCAGACAACAAGGAGGGACTCACTTATAGCCACTTACACCTTATGCTGTGAGCTGCACAAATGTTGATGGGTGTTATTGCTAGGAGTT
>NW_017729033.1:79956171-79962343 GCF_001723915.1 Gavialis gangeticus | reverse complement strand
TCCTGCTCCACCCAAACTTCAAAACTAACTGCCTGGCAGTGGCAGTAGCATTTCTGTTCAGACAACAAGGAGGGACTCACTTATAGCCACTTACACCTTATGCTGTGAGCTGCACAAATGTTGATGGGTGTTATTGCTAGGAGTTTGAAGCAGTCACACCCTTAGTCTAGAAACCTTCTCTGACTGTCCTCTATCTGCACAGCTCTGACTTGCCACTAGAGACCTGGTGAGCAAGAGCAGGGCTAGGAGCTGTGGCTGTGGGTTGCCACTAGAGGGCTGGAGAGCCAGGACAGGCTTCTATTCCTGCTTTACTGTCTGCGTGAGAGAGATCCTGGGATACTGGAGGACTTCATTTTGGGCAGCACATTTGTGAGGAGTGGACAGGACACCTTAACGGAACAGAAGCTGGGTAGTGCAGATCAGAGAGAATCCTGCCCCAGAGTGGCATCACTTTGAGCCACATATACAGTGCTTAAAACCACTCTAAGATGTTAATGTGCAGACAGTCCAGGGGTTAAGACAGGGGTGGGCCAGATGTGGCCTGCCAGGCCATCCTATCCAGCCTGCAGGGCCACTAAAAAATATAGAATATTAATATCTGCCCTGGCTGCCTGTCACGCGGCCCTCGATGGCTTGCCAAAATTCATTAAGCCACCCTCCGCCCAAAATACTTGCCCGTCCCTGATCTAAACTTAGTATCTCCTTTGAATTGACTTGAATCCTTTTAAACTCTTTACCCCATAGGTGTTAAGCTCCCTTTTTTGATGGTCACAAAGTCCCACCGATGAAGCTGCACACTGCGTGGCTGGTACCTGCTCCTGTGTCCCAGCCCTGCAGACTGTTTTTAAATCCAACTAAAAGCTTTACCTTGAGCACTGACGCACTGCCTCAGGCAAACGGTCACACCCTTGGTGGCAATAACTTTCGGGGAAGCACAGCCAGATAAGGCAGCTCGACTTGGGTGGGTATATAACCCTGAGAAAGGAGACCTGCCCTTCGTCCCAAGGAGGGCAGGGCTAACGAAACAAGTTATTTTGAGGACATGGGGGGGGTGCCTATTCCTTGTGCTTGTTTTCTACCTCCTACAGAGCAAATGAGGGAAGTTAGGGTGGGTTTTACCTCACTCTTTCACGGAGCAAGGCAGCCCCGGAACCCTCATTTTCTAACAAAACTTCTCGTCCCGTGGCCAGCGGGCTGGGCCAGCTCCGTGCTATCTGCACCCGCTGCATCCCCCTCCCCAATTGCTCGGCCACGCGCTGCGGCGCGGCTGCCGAGTCTCTGCGAGTGCAGGAGCCCCGCCCCCTTCTTTCGGTGGGCGTGCACACGTGGTACACTCCTCACAGCCCAGCCTATCAGCGTGCCTCTCCCCCCTCATGCGTGCGAGTGGTACAGTCCCGGGGCCAGTGACGTCTGGCGTTCTCGCGGCCCGGGCTGCAGCGCGTGGAGTAGGACCATGGGTGCGCAACGTCTCCCGCTGCTGCCCGCCGCCTGCGCGCTGCTGGCCCTGGCGCTGGCCGGCGACCCGGTGAGCGGGGGGGACTGGGCCGGACCGGGCAGCGCCGCCTCGATGGGGGGAGTCGCGGCTCTTCCCACCGGGTTTCACTTCCTCGTCCCCACGCCGCGCCGCTGGGAGGGGCCCCGTGCAGGCGGCAACCCCCGGCTTTCCCTGGCCGCCCTCCCTGAAGCCTCTCCGAGAGAGGGCCTTGAGGGGCCCGATCCTGTGCGAGCGTCGGGAGGACCGGTCTGGACGGGGGTGGAGAGCAGGGGCTGGCTGTCAAGCAGGCACGCGGCCGCCTCAGGAGCTGCAAGATCCCTGACAGCTTGTGTCAAACCTGCGTTGTGGGGTGACCAGGGCCACGGATGTCTGTTTGCTTGGCCTTCGTGCTGCCCTCGTGATTTCTTTGGTGACACAAAGGCACTGTCTGTTTCTATCCTGTAAGAAAGGCGGGGGGAGACTGCAGAAGGGGAAGGGTGGTGGCCAGCAGCAGATCAGATTTAAAATTATTCACCAGTATTAAAAGCATTGGTTATTTTACATGGCCTTGTAGAGTTGGAAGCAGATAGGTGACCCCCTTGCGTGATGGTGTGGGTTAATGCAAACTGCAGCCTACATTAGCCGCCAGGGTAGAGGGGTGAAGCAGTTGCAGGGCAGTGCTATGGGGAGAAGAGAAGTAGGATCTAGCAGAGATGTGGGTTTTCCAGAAAATTTTCCGATGCCCTAGATAGAGCGTGATCTGATTTAGCATGTTTAAACAAGTACCCCCCATGTTAATTTTATGTCCCAGTAACCACAGGTATTTAAACTGAAATACTTGATTAGGAAAAAATTAAATACAGCACATTTAATGTGGTTTAAATGTTATGTTCAAGTTCAAAGCTTTATGTGGAAAGCAGTTATTTTTATTGGAATACTTGTAAAAATGTAAAGACGATACACAATAGCATGTACTTCCCGTACACTGTTTAATTACATTTTAAGAAAAAAATGAAGGCACTGAATACTGTTGACACACTAACTTTAGCACACTTGAAGAACTGTGTATGATTTGCCGTGCTTTGGTTTTGATTTGACCTGCACAGCCAATTAGGTGAATTCATACCTTGAGTTTCAGTATGGTTTATTATGTGAGTGTAGTTACCCTCCTGTTAACTAATCAATAAAACATATATGTACTCTCACACATTTCCTAGAGATGATCACCTGAAAAACATTAATTACAACTTTGAAACTGCCAAACTTGCCTAATATTGTACTGGCATCCATTCGTTGTTACTAATGAATTTTATGAAACAATTTTTAGAAATGGAAAATTTCCCACATAAAAATAAAGCACTGGAAAATTTTTTGCCCCACATCTCTGGGACCCGACACGCCGTAACTGCGTTGGTTGGAGCCAGGCTATTCTCAGTGGTGACAGGTGACAGAACAAGGAGCAATGGTCTCAAGTTGCAGCAAGGGAAGCTTAGGTTAGATATTAGGAAAAACACTGGAACAGGTTACCTACCAAGGGGATGGAAGCTCCATCCTTGGACGTTTTTAAGACCCGGCTCCACAAAGCCCTGGCTGAATGGTCTAGTTGGTGATGGTCCTGCTTTGAGCAGGGGGTTGGACTAGATGACCTCCTGAAGTCCCTTCCAACCCTAATTGTCTACAATTCAGAGTTGTCAGGTTATAGGGCATTCTCTTACAGTGGCTCTAGCATGTGTCCTGCAATTAGTTGGTTGGGGATATTCAAAAGCATTAACAGTCTGTGAATCTATGTTGTAGTGAGGGAGGTGGGAGGACTTGCAGTCCATCCCCCCAGTCATGGTTCTGTTTGTGGTCTCAGGCGCGCTGTCCTCATGTCAGTGATGGCCCATGGCGTGCTTGACATAAATGTTTTTTGACCAACAGGTAGTGTTGGATACTATACGGCACCTCATCAGTTTTGCATAGTGGCAAGGTACTCTGCAGGCTCACAGGATGCTCAAGCCTGGTCTCTTGGTTCTCCACTGAGTGCAGTGACTTGTGGAGTTCTTCTGTCTTGACACTTGGATTTTCTCGGTAGGGAAACAAAGCAATTAAGCAATAAGCAACAGAGCAGAAATCTGTCTAATCTTAATAAGCTCCTAGGTAATGAAAAGCACTGACTAAAGCCATGATAATATATTTACAGTGCAGATGTATCATTATAATCCCCCCACACCTTAGCATTAATCCTGTCAGTGCCTTTAACCATGTTTCAACAGTGGATGAGAGGAGCTATGCAGGTAGTTTTATTGTGAAGCATGTTGAGATCCTGTAGGAACCAATGTTTTGGATTGTGTTTTATTTCTATTTAATGTAAAGTGTCTAGTTTCTGCACTGTGCTACAGATTGTACAATTGTAGAGGGAAAAAGTTCCCTATTAGGGATCTGAAAAGTTAAGCAGTTAAAAGATCATTATATTTATACTGTTAATGCATTACTGTTAACGTTTAAAACAGATTGGTAAAATTATTTATATTGCCTGGCACTGTTAAGTCTTTCTGTGTTTGTGCTCATTGTTGTTTTCCTGCCTGTGTGGTTTTTTTTTTTTAAGCATGGCTTGTATTTGCTAGGGTGGAGTTAATTGTATCAGTTTTTCAAACTATGTTGTGTGAATTATCACGTGGTTTATTGGTACTACTTTTTCTTCTGGGTCTCTTGCTTGAGTCCCTCCTGTTTCCCTTCTCCATGTTTGTCACCTCTGACCATGCTATGCAGGATGCAGTTAAATAAATGAGGACTTAACCGCCCCCCCCCCCCCACCACCACCACCAAATAACGTCTCTCCCCCAGTCAGGCCATTTTTTTTTTCTGGAGCTCCCCTGCTCTTGGGCTTGTCCACACCACTTCTTTCTGCCCTTTATGCACCTCATATATCTATATCTTCAGTGTTACCATGCTATTTTAAATCTCCTTCATCCCCACTTCCCCACCCAGCCCTGGTTCCTTTTCTGGTGTCCCCACTCTCTACCTCCAGTTGTGCACAATGCCAGGGCTTGGGAGTTGTTCTGGTTTTACCTGCGTTTCTGTAGTGTTCCCCCCCTCCACGAGGCACTGCAGGGCAGGGCTTGTCCTCCCCCTGCAGAGCCACCCCCGGCATGGCAGCCAGTGGGGAGTCTGCCCCAAGCCTGTGTGTACTATAATGGTAGGTGAAGTCACTGCCACTGCCACCTGCAACTTGCCCTTGTGCATGTGTGACTCGCAGGCAGCACGCGCACACAGGCTCATGCGCCCTCGCCCTTTCTGACTCACACATGCTAGGTATGTATTATTGGTTAATTGGTTAACCAATATCATTAGAAGAGTCTAAAAGGCTAATTTTTTTAACAATATTTACAGCCCTGTAACAAGTCTGAGGTTCCAAGGGTGGCCATGAGCGAAGTAGTGACCAGGAGGCATCCTTTCCTGCTCTGGCTGTAGGGCAGTGGTTCTTAATGGGTTTTTTTGTACCAGGACCCATTTGTAAACATTGATGGGCAGTCCTGCCCCAGCCCTCCCAGTGTGTGTGGCATGGGGGGCCCCAAGCAGCCCCTTACAGGCTGCAACTCTGCCAGCCTGCAAAGGAGGAACCACGGTTTCCCACGTTTTTCTCCTTTGAAGAAGAATCCATTTTTAAACTTTGTTGATCCATTTTTAAACTTTGTTCATGACCCTTTAATATATTCTTGCAACCTGCTTTTGGGTCACGACCCACAGGGTGAGAAATGCTGCTCTAGGGTCCCTTCACTTAATTCTTGTCTGCCATGCCTTAGTCCATTTTGGAAAGGGTGGCTACCCAAGGTCCCTAGAGTGAACCTTACTCTGACCACCTGCCTGTGGATCCCCCTTGGATCCAGCTGGGCACAAAACAGCCCTCACACTCTGTTGGCATTCCTGGCCTGTACATGCCCCCTGGGCACCTGTTGCCTTATGGACTATTCACAGCCTCTGACCTCCTCTACAGCCATGCCCATGTCTGGCAGGTGTTAACAATCAGTGACTCCTGGGCCCCAATTCAAAGCAGGCCACCTCAGGCCTCAACAACCTTGCTGGGGCCTGAGCCTTTTCAGCATTGTCCCATTTCCTCTCTGGTTCTCTTTAGCCTAGGCCCATTGTGCCTCACCTGGCTTCTGGGTTCCAGCCAAAGTCTCACCCTCTCAGGCCCTGACTCCACCCCTCTTGGGCTTTTGGCCCCCAGCCCTTGTTCCTTCCCTTCTCAGGCTACAGTGCCTTGCATCCTGCCCCTGGCATGCTTAAGCCATGTGCCTTCCTGCCACCCTGAGACCTCCCCTGTCTCCATCCCTCTCAGATGCTAGGTCTCTGACCTTGTCTCCATCCCTCTCAGATGTTGGGTCCCTCTCAGACGCTGGGTCCCTCACATTGTCTCTGTCCCTCCTTGAGTGTTGTGCCCCTGGCAGTTGGGACCTTCACTTCCCCTTATTATTCCCAAACACCATTCACTAATTAAAACTCAAACCAAAACCATGAGCCCATGGCCATAACTGAACTCTTAGCCCAGGGGTTTTCAGCCTTTTTTGATTAGTGTACCTCCGTCAGCCAGACACAGAGCAGTGTACCCCCCAGTGGTCAAGCAGGGAGTAGGGAGGGTGGCGCGCAGCTGCATGTGAGCTTCCCCTGTATCCGGCCACGTGGGCAGCGCCTGCGTGGCAGCATGGGCTGGTGCGT
>NW_017729033.1:79954466-79954944 GCF_001723915.1 Gavialis gangeticus | reverse complement strand
ACCAGGGGCTGGGCTCGGGGCGGGGGCTATGGAGGGGGCTGCAGCCACCCCAAATTTTGCCGTAGCTCCCTCCCAGTGCTGCTGACGCATGCCTGGCATAGCCTTGGCTCTTCCCGACTTAAGCCCCACCTCCTCCCACATGCTGGGAGGAGCCGGGACTGCACTGGGCATGCAGCAGCATTGGGAGAGAGCTACGGTGAAATATGGAGTGGCTGCAGCCCCCTCTGTAGCCCCTACCCCTAGCCCAGTCTCCAGTGAGAAGAGTACAGTTCACCCCTGGCTCCAGCCCTCAGCTGCAGCCCGCCTACCCCGCCTCGCACAGATCTGGGGACACATCCTCCTGGGGTGCCCACAGCAGTGGGATCCACCCCCCCAAACAAGCCGGATCTCCATCCCAGCCCCACCCTGCCCTGGCCGGGCAGTATCTGCCCCATCTCCTCCCTCATGGCGGGGAGGGGTTGATCTGCCCTTTCTATTT
>NW_017729033.1:79948018-79949466 GCF_001723915.1 Gavialis gangeticus | reverse complement strand
CCCTGGGGGTACACATACCCCTGGTTTACAACCCCTGTCTTAGCCCACTGACTGTATACCAGCCCCTACCCATCTGGGTCTTAGTCCCCTGCAAGACCTCAGCCCTTATGTAACATCACCGGCCTAGTAAAATCTCACTTAGTTATCCACCAACTGGCATCTTTTGCTGCAGAGCTCCTTCCATGGTGCCTACCTGCCCTGGCTTGGCCCTGGGTTTTTATCACCCTGGCCCTGGCCCTTTGCAGTCAGGTGATCTACCCTGCTGGACTGTTGTAAGGTAACCCGCTCTGCAATATGCCCTCCTAGCCTCTGTCTTTCCTCCGGCTGTTTTCCGTGCAACTAACTCCTCCTACTGTTCTTTCGGGCTCACATAACAGGAGCCTTCTGGCTCTCTGTTACAATCCCTAATCCCTATCCTGAAGAATTTAGTCCACAGCACCTGTCCTGAAAATTATTATGTTTGTGTATACGTTTATGTAAGTTGGTTGTGCAACTGATATGCTTCTGTCCCTGCCTGAGTACTTAATGAATTGGGAACCAACTAGAAACAGGAGACATCAGTTGGGTGCTCCATGTAAATACAACTGTTCTTGCTTGGGTTGTACAATGTTGTAGACCTAAAGTAAGTTATGTACACAGTTTGTCTTCAGAGAACAGTGTGCACTGAATATATTGAAAATGGAGTGTCTTATTTTATTTGTCCTTTATACTATATCAAGGTGTTACTATTACGAGTGCTCTCAAGACTTTTGTTACAGCTTATCTCTCTCTAAATGTGAAATGTGGTTTTCAAGTACAGCATGTAAATTTTTCATTTTAAATTTTTGTAATGAAGACTGTGTTTAGGGGAGGTTAAAGGTCCCACAACTTCACTCTTATCCCTGTTGAATGGGATCCTATATGAGCACACCTACGTATGCTCCGCTGGGTGTTGGTGTCCCTGCAACAAGACTCTGCCCATGTTTTTCTCCTCCTTTCTCTGTACTTGCCCATGGGGTTATTTGTGCTGAGAATTTGTAGCATTCTTTCCCAGCAGATTGCATCAGTCATAGGAGAACTCAACTACCCTTTGGAGGGGTATTGGGGGATGGGCATTTGAGAACTTTTTAGGGGTGCGCCAATAGAAATTTTCGGGGCTGATACCAATATCCAATTTTTAAGGAGGAATATAGGCCGATACTGATCTCATTTCTGATACAGTGTGGAGAGCTGCCTCCAGCTGGTAAGTCCATTGTGGTGGAAGGGGAGGGGAGAGGGAAGGGGCATGGGGGGGAGCAGATCACCCCCCCTGCTGTGAGGGAGGGGACAGGGGTAGGGGCAGGCGCTGCCCAGCTGGTGCGAGGCATGGTGGAATGCAGGATGGAGCCATGGCTCGTGGGGGCAGGGAGTGGGGGCAGCTCCCACTGCTGCTTGCACCCTGGGATGGCACGGGGGGGGGGGGCTGTGGC